>NC_060148.1:46244185-46559185 GCF_021461385.2 Schistocerca piceifrons
TATGACGTAGCTACACAACATGCTCAGTGACTCAATGCAGAATGCTGAGAGTCAGACGAATGGCTCCACTATATATGCCGACCATTTGTCAATGGTCGTCTCGCTCACCAGAGAGATTGAGCTTACCGGAAATGCCGTGTGTCATGTTGGATCGCATATAGCGGTGTCGGGGTGACCAAAAAGCTCGATATTCCTGCAAACAAGGCAACTAAAGGTAAAAGGAGAACTACCAAGAAACTGATAATAAAATGGGAAGAAAGTACAAGCCTGACATATTATATTTAGACATGGCAGAATGTAGTGAGGTACAGTTCCTCCACTTACTGTGATGTCACCCATTACATATACAGGGTATTATAGAAAATTGTTACATATACCTATAGGAGCTAATATTGGTCAAAAATGGAATAAAAGATGTGTCCGGAAACCAGTATCTGTTGAGATATGGCTCAATGTGTCCTCTCATTCCCATCTGTGTGTTACATAGAAGTATATGCTACAGGCATGCGCTTACCATGCATTCTGATGCATCCTTCAGTGCTACTTCACAGTGAATCGGCATTCTTTCAGATATACGGAGCACCATTTGGATTGTGTTTTGTGCATTGGTCACGTGCTACTGCAACATCTGGACATTGTTGATGGGTCGGGCATACATCAGTGTTGTTAAATATCCCCAGAGCCAGAAATCCAATGGATTCAGATTTGGTCAATGAGGGGACCATGGTACTGGACCTCCCCAGTCGATCCATTACCCATGAACATTGCAGTGAGATACTGTTACACAATCTGTAGAAAATTTGGTGGTGACCTGTCATGCATAAAACAGTCATCATTCTGTAATGGTAATGTTCCCCATTAGCGCTAATAATTTATTGTACAGAAAATGCTGATACGTGGCAACTGTTTAACTGTTTGGTAAAGTCTATGGCCCTAAGAGCCTTTCACTGACAATTCCCACCCGTACATTCATTCTGAAGTGATCCTGATGCCTTATCACTGTGATTGCTCAAGTATTGCATTGGTCCATACATGCATAGTGTAATAATTTACTATGGCATCTCTTGTGAATTCTGCCTCATCTGTAAATAAAATACAGTCTGTGAACTGTGGATTTTCAACAGCTCATATTATAACAGGTATTGATTTCTTGGACATATCAAAATAAGTACTTTCCTTCTATTATTCACCAATACTAACTTGTGTAGGAATATATGGCACTACGTTTAAACACCCTGTATATAATGGGTAGGGTGTTTGTTTTGGCATAGAACAACTAAATAGCTCCAAAAAATGTGAATTGTATGAAAAAAATGTTCCAGATAAAAAGTTAATGTTTTCAAAGGGGACATATATATGTGCTACCCACTAACTTCCATTCCCACAATGCAGTGGTCAATTTTTTATTTTCAAATGGAAATCTTGATTTCATCGCAGATTTGGAGTCTATGCCAAAAAATACCTAGGGTTTACCTGAAACTTTCTTTTCATTTGTGGTAGGTGGGGCAGTATTGAACAGATTTCAGATTCTCTGGCTTTTGCAATTAAGAACTGACTCATTTCATTCTACATTGCATTTGTGATAAAAGTGTAAACTTTCCTCTTCTGAACAGTTGTGCTTGTGTTCAAAACTTGATTGCACAGTAAAATTTTTTCGTTTAGACCTTTGAAAATGTGGAAAAGAAGCTACTTTTACTATAACATGGTGTTCTGTTCCCTACAGCACCAGGATGATGGATTTTAGTGAGACCCCTCAAATCTCAATGTTTTCTTCCACACAATCCTAGTACACGCTTAAAATTTTGCTCATAAAACTAGAACCAGCTACATGTGCTGTTTTTTGTGCATCCAGCTAGTTGTTAATCAAAATAACTTAATTGCTTAATGTATATATGTTTTCTCTACTTTTCTGTCTTTTATGTTACTGTTGAAATTCAACAACTGCATAGTTTATTAAAATTAAAATTTAAAAGAGTCTTGATTTTAACTACTTTTAAGATCACTGACTATGTTTTCAAAAATCTTATACATAATTTATTGTTCTGTAAAGACAGATTTATATGCATCTGTAAATAGCTGCTGCTACAGAGCAGAGGGCAGTTCGTGCACAACCATGTACAGTCACTGGGTTTGTCAGCCAGTATAAAGTCACTTCTGCAAATTCCCAGTTGCACAATTACTTGAATTAGACAAAATATTATTGCTACTTATTAATTTTTTTAAACTCCTTCTGAAAAGCCATTGGCACTGAAATGTGAATTTGTCTCCATTATCCTTTTCTCTCTTTTTTTTATAAAGTGGTTTCACTGTTGAGTTCTTTAATCATTCAGGAAACTAAACGTTCCTAAAAGAAGAATTACAAATTTGGCCATGTACTGGACCAACATAGGCAGCACATTGCTTTAGTATTCCGCTAGATAATCCATCATGTACCTGAGAGTTCTTAGTCTTCACTTATTTACTCAGCGATTGAATCTCCGCCTTTCCAGTATCATAGAGGTGTATTTCAGATAGCAGTCTTTGAAAGCCATTTCCTAAGAGAATTAGATAATTCCCTGGAGAAACTAAGTTTTTATTTAACTTACCCACTATATTCAGAAAGTTACTGTTAACTACTCTACATTGTACTTATTGTTGAAAGTTACTTAAAGTTCACTTATAACTTCCAGCATCTGACTTACGTAGTAGTAGTAGTAGTAGTAGTAGTAGTAGTAGTAGTAGAAGAAGAAGAAGAAGAAGAAGAAGAAGATTTCAGAGTAACCAAACTAACAGGACTGTAAACTTAAAGAAAGGCAAAACTACGCTGTACACAAACAGGCTTCAGTGATAGGCCTGGGTGTAGCTTTTCTGGCCTGCTGTGAAGGTATTGTGATGTGGTTGTGCTGCAAATGTCTGCATATCATAGACATTTGCAACCCAACATTTATTTTATGCACTGTGTGTCTTGTTTGGAAACAAATTTGTTCAATTTGCTCACAATTCTTGCTGCCAACGTCAATAATGTCCATTTTAGTCCTTGCCCTCAAGCTGGATTTTCAAACAGCTCAGTACTTTCTCAGGTTGCTTTTCTGGCAGTGTTAGCTGTATGTTAACAGTGGTGCAGAGTAGTATGGATCGAGTTGGCCAATACATCTAGTGTGAAGGTTCACTGAATGCAGTGGAAGGAACAATACAGTGATGCTATAATGAAATATTCTCACATGGATGGCAAACCATATCATAATATCTTCATACCAGATCAGAAAAGCTACAACCAGTGGACAGTGTAGTTCTGTGTCTCTGTAAGTTCAATGTCCTGTTTATTAAATTGCTTTGAAATCATTATATTCTCGTAAAGTCAGTTGCAGGGAGTTATAAGTGACGTCCAAATAGCTTACCATGACAGTACAATATACAATATTTAACAATTAGGTCCCGAATATAGCAGCTGAATCAAATAAAAGCTTAGTGCACAGCCCAATCCAGATATGAAAAAAATTTGTGTAAAGTGTCAAACTAGATGCAGTTATTCTGTAACAAGCCACTGGATAGCATGGATTTCTCATACCAAAACGCTCAGAAATATTGCTCAACAACCTCTATATCACATTTTATTTAGGTCAAAACAGTAGTGGGCCAAATACTGAACCTTGTGGATCTCCATACTTAGTGTTTTTCTCACTGTGAATTTGGTTTTATTCCTGTATTACAATTTGTTAATGTGGTCTGTTTTCTGTCCTTGAGACAAGACTCTATTCACAATGCAACATTTTATAGTTTCTCTTGTAGAATTAAATGATCTGTGCATCTGAAGGCCTTGGAAAAGTTCCATAAAATATTGACAGTTTAAAGTTTTTCATATTTGGCTCTAGTACAGTCAGTGGGTACAGCCAGTATATATCTGTGTGCAGTGCTCCAACTCGCTGCAGCTGACACGTGTGGCCGGTGACCTGTCCAATGGTGTGGGACCAGCTGCAGACACCAAGACCCAAGAGGAGCTGCTCAATGGCATAGATGGCCACCACGTCGCCCCAGTGTGATGTCGACAGAGTACAGTGGGGACTGCTGTGAGCTGAAAGGTGAATCCACATGGCATGTGACCATGAATTTTTGTTCCCTGTACTTGAGGGATCATCATAATTTGACCTAAGATAAACAACAGACCTGGTACTGTCACTTATGGGACCCACATTTGATGTTGTACAATTGTCAAGTTTGTTTCGTTCTTGTGTCTAAGTGCACCAGTGTGACCCTCTACTTTCTATTCTGAAGGTTAGATGCCATTTGTAGAAGGCATGATGTCACAGACTGTAGCAAGGTCACAGAGTATACTGAATGGATAATTTTTCTTGTTTACCTGTGTCAGAACTTAATTTGTGAGGTCGTGCTCAGCTATATGTGCATTAGTCCTTTCATCACCACCACCTGGTGCCATATTATATAAATATTTTTGTGGATTTGTGGATGTCAGAGCAACATATTTTCTAAAGCAAGCAGCAGATTTCCAACTTTAATAGACAGTTATTCAGTGAAGAATCACAATACTACAAGCATGTAAAAGTCCATGAAAGCAAAATATCAGAGCTATAGGATCTCATGGAAGACCTCATGGAAGAATTACAAAATGTGTGAAAAGAAATATATATATATAAATGGTATGCAAATAAATGAATACTTGCTTTCCAAATGGTAATGAATCACACCACTTAATACCTCAATATAATGAACATTTGTTGCCTGCTTTCATAGAAGGAGTAATAACTCCATACACCAAAATTCCAGAGTTTATTTCTTGAGTCATTACTCTTTCCATTCACTGCAGTATTTTCAAAAATGGCAGTCCTGTGATGCAACTTCCTTGGGGGTGACAATCTCCCATCCCCTTGCATCAGTAATTACATAAAGATATCATGCATTGGACAAACCAATAATACCACTTTTTATCCACTGAAATAACGCCTTTCCAGCATTTCCATAGGTTTGATATAATCACGCTGTAGGAATGTCATTTTTAAAATGGATTATTTCTCTGTGTGTAACAATCTCCCTTTCCTCACAAATAAGACTTTGTATTTCAGACATAACACAGACAGAATTGTATGAGGTAATGGAGCAGGATGAAATGTAAATATGTGGTACAGTGGGCTGTGTCTTCTGCTGTGCACTTCATAATGAACTTCAGAATTAACTGAAATGTGTAATAAGTGTAATCAGTAGAGATGAAATCAGTGGAGGTAGGAGGGAGGTCTCGAAAGTTCTCTGCCTCATACTGAAAAACGTGCATTTATGTTTACAGAATGTTTTTCAACATAATCTTCTTTAACATTAACATATTTCATCCAGTGAAATTTCATCTTTGTAGTGTACCATTGGAAGGGTTCTCTTCCACAGCTGGAGTTGTTTCTGTGTTAGGTGAAAAATGCTGATGAACAAGAGCAACTTTGAATTTTAAGAAGAAATGCTAGTCTGAGTGAAACATGCCAGGGGAATAGGCTGAACTTTCATCCAACACTTCACAGTGCATATCTAAAAGTAAATTATGTCATGGTTGTCTATTTACTGCCATTAGGGAAACTCTATGATATACAGTCACCACAAAGAAACTTCTAAACAAACAAAGATTACTGCATAATAGGTGCAAAACAAATAGTAGGGCTATAGATAGATACTGAATGAAATGCATTTGGCTGTCAAGATATCAACTAGTGATGCCTTCAGTGACTACCATAGCAGAATATTGTGAAAATGACATTTCACAAAAACCAAAGAGATTCTGTTCCTGTGTAAAGGCTGTTAATGCACAGAGTTAGCGTCCAGCCCTAGTGAATGAGACAGGAACTGAAATTGAGGGTAGCAGAGCAAAAGCTGAAATGCTTAACTACATTTCCAAATTTCCTTTGCAAAGTAAAACCCAGGAGAATTGCTCCAATTCAGTCCTTGTACCACTGAAAAGATGAATGAAAGAAGTATTGGTGCCAGTGGTGTTAAGAAATGGCTGAGATTGTTAAAGCTGATCAAAGCTCCAGGCCCGATGGTATCCCTGTCGGATTCTATACTGAATTTGGCTGAGTCAGCCCATCTTCTAAGTATAATCTATTGTAGATCCCTCAAACAAAAAACTGTATCCAGTTCATGGAAAAAGGTATAGGTCACACCTATCTACAAGAAAGGTAGTAGAAGTGATCCACAAAAATGTCATCTAATATCCTTCACATCAATTTGTTGTAGAATCTTAGAACATATTCTGAGCTCAAACAAAATGATGTACATTGAATAGAATGACCTCCTCAATGCCAGACAGCATGGTTTTCAAACCAAACTTTCACTTTTCTCACATGACATATTGAAAGCTTTGGATCAAGGAAACCAGGTGGAAGTGATATTTCTTGATTTTTGAAAAGCATTTGACTTAGTACTGCAGCTTTGCTTATTGTTAAAAGTATGATCATATGAGGTATCAAGTGAAATTTGTGACTGGATTGAGAACTTTTTGGTAAGAAGGACACAGCATGCTATCTCGGATGGGGAGTTGTTGTCAGATGCAGAAGTAATTTTGGCTGTGCCCCAAGGAAGTGTGTTGGACCCTCGCTGTTCTTGTTGTATGTTAATGACCTTGCAGACAATATTAATAGTAAAATCAGGATTTTTGCAGATGATGCAGTTATCTATAATGAAGTACTATCTGAAACAAAGTGGGATAAATATTCAGTTAGATCTTAATAAGATTTCAGTGTGATGCCGAGATTGGCAATTTTCTCTACATGTTCAAAAATGTAAAATTTTGCACTCGACAAAATGAAAAAACTCATTATCCTATTACTATAATATCAATGAGCCACAGTTCAGATTGGCCAGCTCATACAAATACCTGGTTGTAACGATTTTTTAGGGATATGTAATGGAATGTTCATACAGGCTCATTTGTGGGTAAAACAGCTGTTAGACTTTGATTCATTGGTAAAATACTGTTGAAATGCATTCAGTCTACACAGGAGATAGCTTACAAATCACTTGTGTGGCTGGTTCAAGAATATTGCTCATGTGCGGGACCCATACCAGACAGGACTAACAGGAGATATTGAACATACATTCTGACAGCTATTGAACTATATGAAATAAAATCATTGGAACTTCTGAATGGCTTGCATTAGGATGTTCAAATTACATGGTTGGCTGCAGGGCATGATGGGAATTAGTATGTGGATACACACAGGTCTTTCACCATTTGCACATGAAAATGTCACAGTACAGCATGCCTGAGTGTATAGCACTTGTAAAGGCCTACCATACGAGCAATAACACCCCAGCTGTGGTCCGAAGGAAATTTGCAACCGAGTTCAAGCTGAAGACAACTAGTCCAAGTGTGCTAACAATCAAGGATTTGATTCGCAAATTTGAGAGAATGGGTAGTGTCGTGAAGACAGTGCTGGCAATATCGGTCATCGAAAAAGGCTGAAAACATCGAGGATACGTGTGTTGTGTTTCAAACCGGCCACAGGAAATTGATCAGATGAGCTGCACAACAGGTGGGAACCAACCGGAGAGAATTGTTGTTGAAACATGCGTCTCTTCCCATACAAAATTCAAACCCATCAGCCATTAAGCCCCAAGGGTATGGAACAGTGGTTGTGTTTCACCAGCACTATTATCCACAGAACTGACAAACAGGACTTCAATCTGAATATTGTTCGGTTTAACGGAAAAGCGCATTTTCATTTAGATGAGTCCGTCAATAAGCAAAATTGGTGCATTTGGGAGGTCTGAGAATCAGAGTGTTTGATGCCCTGGAGGAGCACTTTGGGGACACCATTCTGGCTCTGGAGTACCCATAGGCCACTGGCATGGGCCTCATTCCTCTCATTCAGGTTCTCTGGACCTGAAAACATGTGACTGCTTTTTGTGGGGCTATATTAAAGACAAGGTGTACACAATAACCCCAAAACCATTGCCGAGCTGGAAAATGCCATTTCGGAGGTCATCAACAGCATCAAAGTTCAGACAATTCAGCAAATCATGTACAATTTTGCTATTTATCTGCGTCACATCATCGCCAATGTTGGCAGACATATCAAACGTGTCATAACCTAAACCCAAATATCTGTAGTGACATTTACATGTTGAGTAAAGTGTATGCATGCCATAATTTGTAATTAATTTAACTTTTTTTCATATAGTTCAATAGTTGTCACCTTGTATACAGAGCAGGGCAGCTTGAATAATCACAAGTTTGTTTAATCCGTGGAAGATTGTCAGAGAGATACTGAAGGACTTGAACTGGAAGACTCTCAAAGATCTGTGTAAAGTATCCCCAGAATGTCTACTGACCGAGTTTCGAGAACCAGCTTTAAATGATTACTCTAGGGATATATTACAATCCCAAATGTATAACTCACATAGGGACTGTGAGGATAAGATTAGAATAATTACTGCGTGCACAGAGGCATTCAATCAATCTTCCTGGACTCCATACATCAATGGAACAGGAAGAAAGTTTAATAACTGGTACAATGTTATGTATCCTCTGCCGTGCACCTCACAGTGGATTGAAGAATATGGATGTAGATGTAGATATGAATTTCAGTTATACATGACTGAACATAATGAAAATAGTATAAAATATGCAACATGCTTTCTCATGGTAAAAGAGATTGAGATTAGGTTTGTATCAGCCTTATTTCTGCAGCAAAGCTCTACCATTTCTCCCTCCCTCCCCTGCAGATTCTCCCCTCCAACAATTCATTGCTGCCTCAGGATTAAGCCCTCGCAATCAAACTGCTCTTTCTGTCACGTTGTGCCATAAATTTCGTTTTTTTCTATAATTTGGTTTTTCCATAATTTGGTTTTTCCATAATTTGGTTTTCCAGTCTATCCATCTAATCTTCAGAATTCTCCTATAGCACCATGTCTCTTCCCAGAAGTCGATATCATTGACATTAAACTTCTATACAGGGTGGAACTTAAGGGAGATACTTTCAGAACAGACTGACGTTAACACTTAAATTTGTATTTGATGTTAATAAATTTCTATTTTTCGGGAAAACTTATCATCCTATTTACATTTGACATCGTGTCTGCTTTGGTTATTTTGCTGCCCAAATAGCAAAACTCATCTGTAGCTTTCAGTGTCTCATTTCCTAATAAAATATTCCTGACCCCCTCCTTTTTTAATTAGGCTACATTGCACTAGCCTTGCTTTACTTTTGTTGGTGTTCACCTTGTAACCTCTTCTGAAGGCATTATCCACTCCATTCGTCTGATTCTCCTAGTCCTTTGCTGTCTATGAGACAATTATGATGTTATCAATAAACTTCAATTTTTTGTCTGCTCCCTAAATTTTAATTCCCTGTCCAAAATTGTCGGGTTTCGTTTTCTGTTGCTCAATGTACAAACTGAGTGACTTGGGAGATAGGCTACAACCTGGTCTCATTCCTTTTGTGTCCTTCAGTTCTTGTAACTGCAGTCTGGTTTGCTGCAACCCTGACTCATTCCTCTCACACCTTTTAATTCCTATAACTATACTCTGGTTTCTTTACTGACTGTAAGCTTTTGCATCCTGAATTTTATTCCTGCTGTCTTAGCAACTTCAAAGAGAATATTCTCCTCCAATTTGGCTTGTATGATTCTTTCCATTCTTCTATAAATAATTTGCCAGTAGTTTGCAGTCATGAATTATTAAACTTATGGTTCAGTATTATCACACCTGTCATTTGCCTTCAAACCTGTCACTTGCCTTTTTTGAAATAGCAGTTATAAAATTTTTCTTTATGTTTGTGGGTATTTCACCTGTATCATATGTCTTGAACACCAGGCAGCATAGTTTTGTCATGGCTGACTCTTCCAAGGAGCTCAGTATTTCTGGGGGAATTTCATCTATTTCCAAGTACCTTGTTTTCACTTACATCTTCCAATGCTCTGTCAGACTCTTCTCACAATGTCATATCTCCCATATCATGTTCATCTACTGCCTCTGTATATTTCTTCCACATTTCAGCCTTCCTTTCTTTGCTAAGTATGAGTTTGCCCTCTGAGCTTTTCCAAAGGTTTCTTTAATTTCCCTTTACACAGCATGTATGTTTCCCACAACCACGTAAACTGAATGTTTGGAATCGAGTATGTGTGACTGTTTGTTTTCCCTGTTACTGTGTTGCAGGTGCTGATCTGTGGGTTCCCAGCCTGAGACATTCCAGCCTTCTCTACAGAGGCTGCAACAACTTGGTCCATTTATTTTCTAGTTTTGTAAAAAAGGAAAAAATTATAAACACTCAGTATTCCTCAGTTTGTAATAGCTGTGCTTTTTATTCTCAGTTCTCTTCTGTTCAGCTGAATTGCTGCAAATAATGAAGCACTGCAAAATCAGTTTTATAGGTGCATGAAGCTTCGACAGAAGCAGCCAAAGAGAGTGGGAGAGATTATATGAGGCAGAAAAATGTTGCTAAAGTTAACTGGTGATGCAATACTGTGCAGTGTAGAAACTTTCACAAATGTAACATTTCAGTGGACTAATTAAATATGGGCAATTGCTTACCTGGTAAACTGTGAGCAAAAGTATGACAATAATTATTACAATATTGGAAAAAGTTCTGACCAGGAAATCAATAATCGTGTGATGAAGAACAATACTACAGAAGGGAGGAGGCATTGGATGGTGTAAAGATGGCTGAATAATATTGTTGAATGGCATAGAAAAGATGCCTCCAAAATAAAACTAGTTGCCTATAAAAGGTCACAGATACAAACCAATCAAAAAATTTGCACATGTACGTTTTCCATCATATTTGCTGCACTGTAATTATTTTTCTAGAGCACGTTGCACTTTAGAAGAATCTGTCTTGTCTTGTGTGTATGGGTTCCTTGCCAAAGTAAATTTTTTTAAGGTTAAAACCATTTTGCCATTTCAGCTTTAAAATTTTTTTAAATATAAATGTTTCTTTATTTCATCATTCAGTCACCCACTGTCAGCTGATTTTTGGCACCTGTATTAAATTGAGTAATTCGAAATCAAGCTGCATCTGTACTTCACTCTTTTGAATAATGCATCAGTTTAAATAGAACTCAATACAACACACTGCATTGCTATCTGCACCACTTCCGTCACGGCTGAACTTATACAAACACATATTGCATAAATGGCAAAGAAATCAACAAATATGGTATTTCTAATGGGGGTTCAACTTGTACAGTGTAAAAAGAATTTAGTGGTAACATGTTTTTCATCCATTCATTCACCCATTTTGTTCTGGCTCCACATTAGGGGTATGGAGTGAGTTAAAGTATTCATTAAAAGGTGTGCGTAGAGACATGAAATTTGTCGAACATTGGCTGTTGTGTTATCCCTGCTTTTTTCAAGTCATCTTTACTGTCATGACAAGTTCCATTGTCTGTATTCTAGCTTTACTGCTGGTTTTGTAGAGCTCCACAACTTACCTGGTTAATCTGGTTGACTCTATTCTTTTAATATCCCATAGAAGTTTAGTGCATATTTTTACATGTGAAGAAATATTGATCTAATTTAGAATCTCCTTGTTTGCTCCTTCATCCATCCTTTTATTAACAAAATAATTTGTGATTGCTTTCTTCTCTTCTATATTTCCTCAGCGCCTCTTTGCCCATTTTAAATACTTTGTCAGTGGGCTACATCCATACTGTTTTCAAAACTAGTTCCTAGAACAATTTATCCAAATATTTGACTCGAGAAACACTTTAATTGTTTTGTATTTAGTTTCTAGAATTTTGTTTGGCAGAATGTAGTTGGACATTAGCAACATTATTATTTTTTAAAGGAAATTACTGATCTTCTTATCATACTACTAGCTGCTGTTTTTATCTAATAGTTTTGAGTAAATTTCCACAGAACAGTGTCAGCTGTCTACAGAACATTAAAGTTAAAGCACAGTTTAACATATACGGTCATGATATTCATTGCTGTGGGAACTGTTACTGTCTGCAAGCTGGAACAACACTAGTGCACATTGCAGCGAGAAATCCTGCAGGATTATTGCTTTTGGCATTTTATTGTAATGTCTGTGTGGTTTCACCTTCAGCTGCATCTGTGGAGGCATATGTAGTACATTAAATAATGCAGGTATTGCGTTCCAAATAGCTTTCCTACATTACATATTCTCTGATTTGATTGGAACTGTAATGAAAAGAGTTAACATAATTGAGTAGATACTCAACATGGGTGTCTTTCTGCAAAAAGTCAGTTCTTCTGCTGTTTACTAGTACTTTTTGTTCTTAAGACCTTAACCCAAAACATCTCTCAAGTATGTAACAAGAAACATGTCTCCTAAAGCTTGTAATATTGTTATCACATATCCCCACATTAGCTGACAAAAATTAAGTGAATAGTCAACTGTTTCATATTACGAGTAGATGCAATACTATTGAGAACTTACAGTATTCAAAATGAATACAAAACATATGTGCAGTCATTTAGTAAGACTCTTGAAATGATTTAATATTGTGACATCAATCACGATGTACATGAGTATAAATGAAAGATTGCAGAAAATGCAAACAAAAGCAATTCAGAGAACTTTTTCACACTCGATGCACATCTTCCTATTGCATTCCATGAATGTTGGCTGAGCACGATTGATGCACTTATGAGACCACCAGTTCCTTTTTTTATGCTGGGTACTTTATACACATCTTCTTCTTTTCCATTCTATCATTTGGTATGCCTCTAAGGTGTCATCAAATAAATTCTCCTGTGTTCGAGATTTAATAGGCATTTGCACCAAAATTCGATTTTTGCTTTTAGTAGAACCATTCCTCTTTCCAAAATATTATGCTGAGCTGTTTTTCTTGCTGTAACAGACTGAATGTTTCTACTTGAAATTATCTTTGCCATAAAATTACTGTGTTTGCTGTGAGTAATTAGCTGTGGTACAATTCAAACAGGCTCTGCTTCCAGTAAAGCAATATCTTTATTATACCACTCCTGTTTTGTGGTGACCATCAGCTACTACAAAGTCAGAATCGATACTAGAATCATCAAAAATGTTATCTTTTTCCCATTTTCTGCTTCCTCTTCTTTGGTTCAACTGCAGACCCCTTTGTCTTCTTATAAAGCTGCTGCATGCTGAAGCTAAAAATAGCATAAATTCACACATACAATAAAATGCTATAAAGTAAGAATATCCAAAATATCAACTGAAAGCAAAATATGTACTGACTAGAAACATGCAGTGTGTTGGACCTACCTAATTATTATACATAATGTGAAACGTGGTCACAAAGGCACTCAATTTTGCACTAACTTCGAAATGATATGTCTTATTGCTAGGCTGACAAAGTCAAGCTCATTGTTGAATGTTGCCACATGTTTTAGAATGAATGTTTAAAATGAATGATGGGTCTGAGAGACCATTGGTTTGGGTTAAGGGTTAAAAAAAAACATGCTTCAGCAAATATCTGTAGGCTATAAGGGAAACATAAACAAACAAACTATTCTGTAACGGACTGTTTTATACCTCCCAAGGCCCTTAGGAAACTAAAGAAAGACAAATGTGGTCTCGCCCACCCTTCCTTTTTCTTTCTTAGTTAGTGCTTATTTTTACGGCAGTACATGAAGTTCCCTATTGTAAAAGCTGTTAGAAATCAACATAAATGGTACTGTTTGCACTAGTCTGATACCATATTTGTAAACGTAGCTTTCTGTTGGCTTGGAACACTGCTGTTGCAATATATAACAAAAATGAGTCGGAATGTCACGACTGTATGTGTTAGACCGTAGTTAAACTCGACTAATTATCAGTGTTAGGGCATTTAAAACTCCATTGTTCTGATAACCTGTAAGTGTGATGGTACCACTGCACCTTAGTTTTGAATATTTGGAGATTTCCAGTTCTCTACCTGATGTCTGTTGGCAACCTTCCAAAAACATTTTCACCAGAACAAAAAACTCAGTCCCAAACCCCAGTCAGGATTCATAGTCTACATGAAAAGCATTTTTACTTCTAGTATTTTGGCAGTTTGCCCTAAATTCATTATTATTTACTGCAGATAAGACAAAAGAGTGAACATATGTTTATCTGTTGATGTTGGTTTTTCCACTTTACTCAATATTCTCACTATAGACTAAGTACTTTTTTGACCTCTGCTTCTCTGCGATAGAGCCTCAATTGGTAGTGAGTGTGCTTTGTGGATGTTTCCTAGACTGGCTGCTTCTGCCTGGCGATCCATGACTCATATCAGCCCGCATTGCTGCAGGCTCTGCACTATGATGGGATTTACCATACACAGTATGTGAATTAATGAATGAGTGAAGATTATGCCACAGGCCAACACTGAGTGAAAATGTGCGAGGCACACTGTTACCAAGCACTCAAATTCCACAGACTGTGTTCATTTTCTACTGGAAAACACAGTAAGTTTTGGACGCAAATTGTGTTCAGAGAATTCTGGCTGTGATGAAAAACAGTGACAACATTGCATTGCAGACTGAAGTACAGAGCTGCAAAAATTAGCCACATGTTTACCACTTTACCTGTATGTGCATCCACTGCCTAGAACCTCTTCTGAATCCTATATGGTTTTCTTTTTGTATTCCACTAGTTATATAATTCATCCAAAACTGTCATCACTTCATATTTTGGAAAATGTGGCAAAGGGACCAACAGCATCCAAATAAATGTCAGGCCGATTTATTTTTTAATGTTAAGTATTACATCATCCTCCACAATTTGGCACCATCGACATCACATTCCGCATGTCGTCATCCCTTGGCCGAACATCTTTCAATATATAGCCCCTCTGTCTTTCATTAAAGTTGCATCCTGTCTCTGGTAATCTGTCTACTAGTTAACACTGTCTTCAGTTCCCACTGAGTGGCTATAGGATTTGCAGGGGGTACACTGATTGCACCACCAGTGAAATAGGTGTGGGTTACAAAATTATCCCCAGTCAAAAATAAACTTTTTCAAGACAGTGGTAAAACCTGCTCAGCACACAGTTAATGCTTTCATGGGCAGTTGTCATAGTTGCTAACGAATCTTCCAACTTGTGTGGTTAACATTTTAGGTCTCGCATTTTGTCCAGAGCTGTGTTTTGACATCTTCAGAGATGCTCCTGGTGCCACTTTGTTTTGCCGAATGAAGAGTTAGGACTTGGAAAGAGATGTAAATACAAATATTTCATATACAGTGATGAAATGTTGTCCACAGCTATATAGAGAAGCCATCAAAGTACATAAATACGTGGATGATTTTAACAGAAAAGAAGCCACGAGACTTAGTGGTATGTGGATTGATAAAAATATTTAATAATGAACATACAGCACTGGAATTGTTACAGATCATAGCCCTCTAGACAACACAACTATTCAACAAAGTTGCCATGCATTTATACACATTTGCACCATCATTGAACCCAGGCATCAAAACCAATTTGGGGGAAAAAAAGTCACACTTTTGCTTCTTAACCTATTTTTGTCACCATGTCTGTCACTGTGAATCACTTCAACAACACATCCTCAATTGACATCTGTGCCATATGTTGGCACAGCAGTATCTGTTTCTCTGTAACCCAACTCTTTCACGCAGTACCACACACAGCTAGTGTTGACTGCAGCATCACCGCACGCTTGGTTCATGGATGACATAAAATCAGCTTTAAAACGGTGGGTCAAGAAGCAAAATACTGAATTATTCCAAACTGGCTTTGATGAATGTTTTAAACAATGGCATAGATGCACTGTCACAATTTTAAATACCAGTGTTATGCAGGGACACTTTGGTCAATGATCTGTACTAATTCTGCTGTTCTTTGTCCACTATTAATTTCTTGATGAATCAAGAATCAATAGTTAAGTTTCATCTTTGATGGTGATTATGTCTGTCAATCACATTAAAACACGTACCATGCCCCCTTTTCACAATATTCGTGTCACATGCCTGACCTGAGTCTCAGCAAGACATGGCAGAATCAGAAGCAGCTATGGAGATATCTGACTCTGCTCTATATGACATGTCAGGGCCAAAAACATTTGTGGACCATGAAAGTACAACCCCAAAAAATTTGCCAGCAACTAAAATCTTCTCAATCTTACCGTCTGCTGTCTCGTCTCATTACATTTTGTATGTTACTTCCTAATCCTACTAGCATGTGCCTTTGGCATCTCAAGTAATGTAATTTGTTCCTAACAAATATAAATATTCTAATAAAATACAGTCCTCAGTGATGAGTGTCTCTTATCAGAAAATAACGCTTGGAACATATCAAGTTCCTAGAAAAACAAAAATTACATTAGAAATGCAGAAAACTCTGCCATTTATGTCGCCTCACAACTAGTGTTGTCAGACTCACTCACTACCAACTTTGGTCAATTTTCTACTTGTCCCAGAGCTTAAAAATGAACATAAACAGTCTCGACTGCAAAAAACTTTATTTTTGTAGTTACTGGTTTCTGTCAGTTACTGACCACCTTCAGACCACATATAATGCTGACAGGTGTTGGCAGAGAACAGAGCAGGCATTACAAAATGCAT
Source organism: Schistocerca piceifrons (assembly GCF_021461385.2). Classification (NCBI taxonomy): domain Eukaryota; kingdom Metazoa; phylum Arthropoda; class Insecta; order Orthoptera; family Acrididae; genus Schistocerca; species Schistocerca piceifrons. The sequence goes on from NC_060148.1 coordinate 46,260,655, forward strand.
TAATGTCAACTGCGGAGTTTTGTGGAGTCCATACCACCTACCATCAGATAGTAACAGAAGGAAACTAGCAACCACAAAAATAACGGTTCTTGTGGTCGAGACTGTTTATGTACATTTTAAAGTATTAAGGAAAACTACTGTTCAAGAAAATTGTTCTCAAAAATTACTGTCCCAAAGCTATCACTGTGTTGAAGTTTTGGGTTGAGAAAGGAGAGATGAATTTGAGGTGGGCTTCTGACTTAATAATTTCGATCTCCTTCTGGTAAACAGTTGAAGAGACTTAATTTTGTTCCAGAGTGCAATAGATCTTGAAGATATGCATAGCAGTTCTGGCACATACTGTAGCTGCATACATTCTCAATATTTTGTGATTGTCATGTTTTTTCACTGGACATATGAAAGGCTGAGCAACAGCTTCTTCCCACATGGAGGACTACTCTATAGTACAGATACTGAAGGGTACCGGATATTGTATAGAGGAAGTAATGACTGTATCCTAGTCATTTGGTACTATGACAATTAGATTCTTCACAGAGGAAATTAATGAGAAATCCTGATTTGGGGGGAAAATGGCCTCTGTTGGGTTGAAGGTAAGCTATGATGGTCAGGTAGTGAAACAATGAGTGACTTTGAGCTCATGCTAGCTTTCTCACAAAAATAACCTGTGTCAGATGACAGAAACTCTTTCTGCCATAAACTTTTTGCAGACCGGATTTTTTTAACCATTTAACTGTGGATTAGAGATGTAACTGTGTGATGAAAATTTTGCGTTTCGGCTGTGGCTACTGTCATACATGTTTTCTCAGATGTACTTAAGGTGGGTCATCTTCAAGGATCTTAGGGACACATTTAAACATGAAAACCCTTTTTTTAATGGCAGAAAATGAGATGAGTCCCTACTTGAGTGTACTGTGCATGAGTTTGTTTCAAATTAATTAATTCTCAAGAAAAAATTAAAAAAATGGAATATTAAGTTTCATAAATACTGTCACAAATACTGGCAACTTACCCGCTTTTAGCAGTTATTTAAGACTGTCATTACTCTCCGCTATTGCCCCTGACCATCAGTCCTCACTTTCATTCTTCATCACCATCCATTTGACACCCACTACTAAATAAAAGCTGCCTCTTCACTTTGCCACACCTTACAAATTTTCACCCACATCCATTCGTACTGCTGCTGCTTGTCATTTTCTAATGTCGTCTACTTATTTGTGTAGCTATTGGCTTCCATGTGCCTCCCACTAATTCCCAGTTTGCTTGCTGACGATCCTCCCAACATTTGAACAGAATTCTCTTTAAAACTGCAGGTTTCACTCCAACTCCATCTACCAACCTGTTATACTACACTCAGTCTAAAACAGAGCATTGGCTCAACAGAAATGCAGTTACCTCAGCTGGATCTTTGCCTGGAACTGTTAGCTGTTATGTAGTGCTGTTACCAAACCGGGCGGTCTTGTGTTGCCATACTTGTGTTTATGTGAGTTCCATTGAAATGTGAGGACACAAGTGGCTACAACTCACGAGAAAGATCCACTATTTTGTACTTGAAGTCCTAATTATTACTGTAGGCAAACTTGTTGGAAGCTCACTGATTACGCTTATGTGGCCAGGAGTTGGGAGGTATTGTGTAATGCTGAACTCTTTGTTGAAAATGTTTGTTGCAATAGTAAAACAATCACAAGCATATCATTTCATAAAGAGGACTTGTGCAGATTAAGTGAAGTTGTGTGAGGCCAAGAACTTGCCAATACAAGTGGAATGTTTTGGATAAGTGTTAAAATAAGAAAATAAACATTGGGTAACGTAAATTGTGGGGAATTGATATATGAAAGCTGTACTTTGCTCCATTGACATATTTGTGGAAAATTTTCTATTGTATCCAATTAATCTTCTCGTATTCCTCTGACGCTGGGTGATCCACGTCATAAGAACTGAGGGCAGCCTTCTTCTGTAACCTTTGAACCAAATGTTGGTTCTCTTGGATTATCTCATGTCCTGTGCCATATGTTTCATTTCTGTATTGGGTTGATGGTGTAGACGTTCCTTGATCAGTGTACAACATTCTTGGTACTGATCTTACATCCTAACAGGCTTCAGGACATTCTAATATGGTTCATAACATACCTCCATCAATTATAGGACCAATGCAGGAGTAGTGGCATGTCGTAATGGTATTTGAAGGATGTATCCTGTTGGTGGAATACCCTGGCTGCTCTTGACAGGCAGTGGTACCTCTGCCATCTAAAGACGGCTCCATATATCTAACATGTCTGTCCTTTGCTCTCCTACTTCTCCACTAGCTGTTCATCTTTCATATCTGTAAAAAGACACATCACACTCAAAACTCGTAGTAAATCATTCCCAAAGGTAAATACTTGTGGTGAACCCCTTCTTTTTTTAAAGCTTTCCTTTATCAGATTATTCCACATGGTATTTCTTGCAGGCTGCTATTTATTGTGATAGCATGGCAACCAAAATGTACAGATAAATAAATAAAAAATGAAAAATAAATAATAAAAAAACTCTCATCAAGTATTACATTGAGGTTTTTGAATATCCATTGGTTGGGGAAAGAACACTGATGAGCTCTATAGGGATGTATCAAACAGAAAGGAGTAAGAGCCACTTTAGGAAAAACTTGATTTAAATCATTCCTAATGTAGTTTGGTGATTATTGGCTATGTCTTGTTGTTAAGTTATCCGCACATAAAAATGTAATGTGATAGTGTATGACTGTCTTATTGTAGTGGCACATGGCAACTGGTAATGGAAAATACTTTGACATGCTGGTGCATCCTTAGGTTCCTATTACCCTGTGTGTGTGTGTGTTGTGGATCTGCAGGAGTGGATGTGCAGTGTTTGTTGTACTTATGATTAAAAGAAATGTGCTAGCAATTTGTTGTTTTTAGAAGATAAATGTGTTTCCACTTCCGAAAAAACATGCTGGTGCATCCTTAGGTTCCTATTACCCTGTGTGTGTGTGTGTGTGTGTGTGTGTGTGTGTGTTGTGGATCTGCAGGAGTGGATGTGCAGTGTTTGTTGTACTTATGATTAAAAGAAATGTGCTAGCAATTTGTTGTTTTTAGAAGATAAATGTGTTTCCACTTCCGAAATAACTGAGAAGCTGTTTCCTGGTCAGAACTTTGTAACCAGTTTGTATTGGCACGTGTGTGTGTGTGTGTGTGTGTGTGTGTGTGTGTGGATGAATTCTTCTGCACATGGGTTTCCATTATTGTTATTGCAATGCGTGTTTGGCAATTGCCAACACACACACACACACACACACACACACACACACACACACACACAGACAGACAATACCATATGTAGAAAATGCACTTCTCCATTGAGCTGTTGGTAATTGCCTTTTGTCTGTCATTGATAATTTTGCAGTTCATTGCAGTAGATTACTTGTTAAATGTCTAATTTGCACAAAAAGCTTGTACTCTTTCCAAATGTCTTCCAGCAACAAGAAGTGATGAAGAGAATGTGTGTTCAGTGAAAAAAAATTATATTAGTGTATAATTGAGAGCATTTAGCAGTGTTATAGTGACAAGTGTGGTATACAGAATGTGTTAGTGATGTGGGAAAAGAATAATAAACTTTTTGAGATAATAACTTATAACCTGTGCTGTAAATCTGCAGACCACTTCAACAATAGACTCCTACTCCATTCTTCCTTCCTCATGGTTTTATTATTGTTATTGGTTAATATAACTTAATTTGTTACACAAAAGGTGTCCACTAAACTGCATTTAATGGTCATCACACGGGCTGTATTTTCACATCGTTGGAATGTGCAAAGAAGATGTAAGCAGCAGTTGCAATCTGAAAACAGTGAAAAGATGGCAGGAAGTAGTCTCCATCTACTGAAGGTTCAATATGGTGCATCAGGACCAAAGCTTCCTAGAGCTACTATTCAATGCTGAATACAGTGCTTAATAAGGAACAAGGAAATTATAGGAAAATAATACACTGGGATGAACTGTTACTAAACCTTTTAATATGCTCTGTGATTATGCCCGCTAAATGAAATATAGTGAATCAGCAGGAATGCTGCCATTTTTAACAGTGCTACTACTGACTCAGTTGTACCAGATATTCACTGTTTATCTTGTATTGGTAGCTTAATGTTTACTTGAGTGGATTTCCGTGTTTTGCAGAAAATGTTTCCCTACACCTGTAACAAAGTTGTTGTTATGTTATATCACCACTTGTGCATCCTTATAGCCAATACTGTTACTTGTCAGTAGCTGACAGTAACGTTTAAACCTTGAATGTAGGTAGTCAGGTCAGTTGTGGAGGAAGTGCATTCATTTAATTTTTTGTTTAACTGGTGGCAATTTGCAGTGTCATGTTTTGTGTTAGGTGGAAGCTAATCCACCGACATAAATACAGGAGGTACATAACCAAACACTGTTAGATATCATACATATGTCATTTTGAAGAGAAACCCTGAAAGTGTTTTTTTTTTTTTTTTTTTTTTTTTTTTCACTTATACCGCCACAGTGTAGTTTGGTAATTTGCCGATAGTCAGCGCCAGTAGCAGACATGGCGAGTTCAGGTGCGGAGCAAGCTTTCTGTGTGTTGGAGTTCGAAATGGCCTCCCAGATCGCCAGATGTCACTCGGTGTGACTTCTTTCTGTGGGACATTAAAGATCTGGTGCATGTACCGCCTCTACCACGTGATGTAGGAGATCTCCGGGAGAGAATACTGGAAGTGACTGCCACAGTCGACAATGCAATGCTCAGACGGGTATGGCAGGAATTTGATTACCATATTGACATCTGCCAGCTCGCTCATGGTTCACACATCGAATGTTTGGGGGGGGGGGGGGGGAACACTTTCAGATTTCCTCTTCAAAATGCCATATGTATGACATCTCTACAATATTTAGTTCTTGTGCAATAAATAATTCAACGTGTTCCCAAACTTTATGTACATCCTGTCTTTTATTCCTTTAAAGAATTTTCCCAGTCAACATACTATTAGTCTGTAGAAATGTCATTGCTCAAACAGCATAATTTCTCTGGATGTAACATACCCCTTTACTTTACTATAAATACTTTGCATTTTAAACACAGTACAAACAGATTTATACAAGCTAATGGAATTGGAAGACTTAGCAATACCTATTACAACAGGAAGTACTTTGTGCCATGCACTTCACACTGACTGCAGAATACGATGTAGCTGTGAAAGTATCACGTTTTTTCCCATAATCAGTAGCTTTTACATATATACATTATTTTAAAACACTCCTTCTGTCAAAAAAGTTTCAGGGCGGTTTTTTCTTTCTTTGTTTGTAAAAATGAAAAATGTTATTTTTACGTTATGTGGTATGTGTATGTCCTTCAAATAAACTTGGACAGGTTGCCATACAAAATCACTAAGTGAAAGGACTGAGCTTAGGAATACACTGTTTGGGTTTTAGTTATGGTCACACAATGAATGCTGATTGTGAGCAATGAGTTAACATTATGTTCTGCTTTATGCTCTGGAAAACCACTTGTGAAAATTGGACAATCCCTCATTTCTGTAAAAGGTTATTACTGAAGAAGAAAGTTGGTGCTACCAGTATAGCCCTCACACCAAGTGTCAAAGTGCTGAATGGCGGAGACCTGGATTACCAGCCTATAAAAAACAAGTCAAATGACAACCTTTGAGAATATAGGAAATGTTGACCACATCCTTTGATAGGGATTATTCGCCATGAGTATGCTCCTACAGTTCAAACAGTGAACCAAACTCTTTACACTGAAGTCTCGAAACATTTACAACAAGTCATTTGATATCACCGCCCTGATTTGTGACATTCTCAGTACTGGTTTTCACTGCATGACAATGCAATACCCCAAAGCTGGGCAGACATTCTGTTATTGCCATCCCACATCAACCGTATTCACCTGACCTTTCACCTCACAGTTTTTTGTTTTTTCCTTGTTTGAGTGAAAGGGTGAGTGAAAGGAAAGCTCCATCAGGATATTGCAGGCATCCAATGGGCTGTGAGAAATGACCTTACAGCAATTGCAGTTGAAAATTTTCCTGCTTGCTTCCAAGACCTCCAGAAACATTGGCCACTGTGTATAGAGAGCCAAGGGGACTAATTTCGATAGGAGCTAGGATAATTACTCAATAAGTGTAATTTTCTATTTTTTTTAAATACCTGTCCTGGAACTTTTCTGACAAAGGCAGTAAATTCACACCAGAAACCAATGGACTCTGAAGCATCATACTGAACAGATTTGCAAATTATGTGGCAACAAATTCAAACTATGGCAGTTTGTTTCAAAAATACTTTTATAAGCTCACCAGACCCAGAACAACGTGACGTGATAAATCTCAAATTGTTGAACCACTCTTTGTATGGTAAACTTCATTATTGCAGGCAGAATAACGTTTACTGGATGCTGCATTACACTTCCAAGTGACACAGATATGTGGCACTATTTTTTTCAGCACAGTCGCAAAGTGTCTAAACAATGGTCAGAACATTGAACAGTCGTTCAGTTCCTCAACAATAGAAATCTGCTCCTAGGCCATGGAACCATGCTGTATGAATGTTGACATTATTGGAAAAGCCTCCCCCCCCCCCCCCCCCAGTAGTGTTTTCCATTGCAGATTTAGTCAGAGCCACCGTTAGACTCTGGACTTCAACTACTTTCTCACCTTAAATTTTCTATACCATCAGATGTACACCATTGGTGAATCAAGATACTGATTATTTCAAGTAATCCATTTCAATTTGCACTTTTTCTCATTCATATAGATGACAAGGCTCACAATGCAGAAGAAAAATAATGTTCATTATTGTAAATTTTTAGCCAGCAAAGTTGTATGTAATTCAGAATTCTGTTGATTCTTTAGGCCATGAAAATCTAAATTCCAATCAAGCCATATTTCATTGCATTATGTTCTTTTCTAAATAATAATTCATTCTTACCTACATCTATAAGTAGTTAGACATCACCCAGAAAAGCCAGTCCACAGTTGAATGGACTGGCAAGTGAATGGGCAACTACTATGTTGGAGGTGCCAGCTTTTCAAGTTACTGTCAACAGGTTCGTTTCATTTCTCTAGACAGCAAATAATGTCTTGTTTTTCCTCACTGTCTTTGTGGGTGTTCTACCTTGTATACTGAATAATATAAATAGTAATCCATAAATATCACAGACTTATTTTGTAACGATTTTAAGTACAGTATCCTAAAACCATTTTACAAAAGTCCTGTGCCTCACCTCTTCTTCGGAGGTCTTCTGCGAACTTAATAACAGCAGACAACTAGGAATGAAACTTTCTGAGGTTCCAGTGTGCTCTACAATTATTTTACTTCTCTGTGTCAGTTTGAGCTGCCACACTACTGCTGATGGTATCATATTTACAACCTTTTCCAAAGCTGTGTCCCGCTTTTACCCAGGTTTCATCAAGCCAAATGATTTTGTAAAAATTCGTCCCTACTGATTCACTCAGAAAACGGCAGTGCCAGGCTGTAGTATCTTGGTGCTGCATTAATAACATCCAGCCACAAACAGGCATGTAATGGAATCCTAACTTTCTTACAAATTGAGGCAATAACGATTAACTACCCTGAAACAGGTCTGCTGCGACAAGAGATGCAGATAGTTTTATATGCATTGGCTGTTCCTTTCTTGAATAATACACAAACTGTATATTTTATGATGAGAAAGAATACAATTTGCGACTGTCCTCTTGAGGGGCTTCTGCTTCCCAAGCATCACCAATTTAGATGATGGCTAATCTTCTTTTGCTAATGTCTCACTGTCAATTCTTATTATTTGTCATTCACTAATTTTTAGAGTATCAGTAGTTGCTTATCATTTTGTCCAAAGACACGAGAGATGCACATGTGTGCAGCATATTGATGCATTTGAGCTTTGGTGCTGACAGATTACTGTACATAAAATGGATGGAAAGAAGAACAGATGTTTGTTGTTGAGCAACTGAATATCTCCAGACGCCTTTCTTCTTGTATCTATCAAAAAATTCTCCACCCTTTGGCCATACTGTGAGAAGATGTGGAGAAAATAATCTCGGAAGGGAACATCGAGGGCAAGAGACCGAGGAGAAGATAATCTCTGGTCTACTTCTTCAGCAGGGCCTAACAGGATGGAGACACTCCGTTTGTGGAGTCATAATGCTCCATGATGAGCATGAAAACTTGTGATGATGAAATAACAAAATAGCACCAGTTGTTATTTCCCGTGATCTATCTATGACATCTGAGTGTGTAAATCACAACATTCTTGTAGATGATCTGAGGTTTTATGGAATTGATGGCACAGCCAACCAACAGATAATATCATACATAACCAATGGAATGTGAAAAGTTATGCATAGTAAACCAACCAATGCAATCAGGGTAGATTCTTCTAATGAGAGAAATCATAATAGGGTTCCCCAAGGTCCCATCATAGATCTGCCATCATGTAAATTGCCACTCGTCTAACACACAACAAACAGAGTTAGTTCCTTTTGTAGATGACACTAGTTTTGCAATCAATCCAAGCATCTATACAGCAGGGGAAGAAATGAGAAACAATCTTCTTTAATGTATCATTGACTGTTTTCTTCACATGGTCTCGCTCTCAATTTCAAAAGGCACAAATTATGCAGTTCTGCCCTCTTAGGGGTACTAAACCCATGATAACTGTAACAAATTGGGGGGGGGGGGGGTGATACATAGGGTGGAACATCAAAATTTTCTTAATGTCTATATTGATAAGACTTACAAGGTAAAAAAAAAAGGTTTTCGTAAGCCCTAAAACAAGTTAGTTCGCCCACGTAGATATTGGGGAGAGGCAACATATTTTCCATACTTGCATTCAATAATGTCACGTGGAATAAAGTTCTGGTGTAACTTATCCTTGTTTGAGGTTGCCTTTTGCACAAAAAGTGAAGCACAATATTACTATCAAAATTTTCATCAGAGACATGTGACACACGGCAAAGTTAAATTTGAAAACCAACTGAAAAGATTCTCCTCGATAACAACTGTTCTGTATTTCTGTTTGTGTACCAATAATGTGTAAAATGTGATTGGTAGTAATTAGTAATTAACTTCTTTATACTTAAAAAATAATAAAAACACCCAGTAAATAGTCTGGATGTAGCAGCATATTGTAAATTTGTTACTTGAGCGTAAAATGATTCTTTCCACATCATTACAACTTGTTGTGCAAATGATCCAGGGAATACGAAACTACCGTACTGATTCCAAGTTTTTTTCTTTTTCATAGTAGTGCAAAAAGTAATAGTAAATGTAGAAGTCCTATAACACTGTACTGTATATATGTGTTATTAAAACTGTCTAAATAACGAACTGCAGAAGGACTGGAATTGGTAAACAGAATAAACCAATTAGGTCAATTGGGGTTACTGATTCCAATATTTGTTACTTTCCCATAGTAGTTCAGAGAGTAATCATTAATGGTGAAACCCTATTACCCAGTGCCCAAACCTGCTGGATAAACTATATAAATAATGAACCATGAAATGGCTGGAATCGGTAAATAGAACTGACCTACATCGTTTAATGCTACTTACTGATGCCAACATTTGTTACTTTATGTGACTGTTCATTACCTGTATACCGACAGCTCTTTCAGGATTTGTGTGTCAGTTTCTTCACATTTCTTGCTACTGTTTTTTTAATGTTTCATATATGTTACGATTTATTTCATTTTCTGTTATTGTGTTACATTTTAGTTTCTCCATGCACAAAAACTCCCACTTTCCCCCAGTAGAATTTTTAGATTCAATAATTATTACATATTAACACTATTTTATAATATAATGACTTCACCACATGCTATACTGTAATAGATTTAAAGGTTATCTGCCTTTTTCTTACTCACATAAATTACGATATTAATTTATTCCAGACATGGATATTACTCTTTTTCTGTTATTTATTTTCGTTACCTTCAGTTCTTTCCAATATAAATCTTGGCTAAGTAATTAATCACCTGTGACTGTACATAATTTTATAGTATGCTACATTCTTTTTTTTTTTTATCAGTTACTTTTTTGAACAGTTACTTTCAAAGATTACCTCAATGTAGCGTCTTTGCCTTAGATATGACATCACTGTTCAAAGCCGACGGTTGGAATCAGACACTACAATTGACCCTTCAACTGGATGTCGTAACTTATGTGAACTACGTCCCTTACTCTGTCAGTGTAGTCTTGTCTCTCCTGTTGCCGTCTGCTGTGTAGTGACTGTGCACCGCAGCAAACACAACCGAACAAGCAATCCAGACAACAGTTCACTACAATTCGCTTGTACTTACGAACAAGTGTTTACACTAGACAAGCGAAAGAAAGCACTGCCAAACGAGTATTGAGAGAGCGAACAAAAGCGAAGTCTGCGATTTTGTTTCTTTGGTACTAAACTTACATACACAGATACCCGATAGAACCACACCGCAGTGAAATAGTTGCCATGAAAACAGTGATATCTAGACAGGATTGTCGTGTATGTCAACTGCGCTGTTGCTGATGCAGGAAACAAAGCAGCGAAGGAAGAGAAAAATTTCGGTCTGAATTTTTGTGGAAGCGTCAGATATTTGGTGGCAGTTCACTAGTCACTAACTTCATAAGGCCTGCTTCGATATGTATGTTGGTGGATGATTTTCACTGGTTGGTAACACGTATTGAAAGGAAAACAAAAATCAAGACCGTGGCTATAGACTAGAGACCTCGGCTGAAGAGAGAATCGCACTTACGCTCCATGCCAACTGGAAACATTTACACAAGTCTAAAACATTTTATTTCGAATTTCAACAACAGCTGCATCACACAGAGTTCCTGAAATCTGCAGTGGCACATATGCGAAGCACTCGAGGATTATATCAAAGTCGGGAAAATAATTTCAGTAAATATGAACAATGTAAATTTAAAATATAGAAATGACCTGCTATAGTCGATAAAGTATATGTTACTGCTTGCCTGTGGTGGCAACCATTATAAGGTCATTGTCCCTACCCCTGAGTGTGTAAGGTATCAGCTAATTCCCCCTCCCTCCTATATCTCAAACATTATTGCCAAACTTAATTTTAGAAAAAATTTTGATTAGTTTTATTTATAAAATGATTAAAGATAAATAATATTTGGTTCTTGATTCTATTATACTGAACCATGAACTAGTGAGTCTGTGAGATATGGGTGCTGCTTATTTTTATTCATTTTTTTTTTTTTACATCTGGTTTCTTCTCAGGCACTACACATTGTAAGTCATGTACAAAGTCTATTCAGGTTCTTTTTGTTTCATTGATATCATAATCAAAAATCTACTTTCAAATGAGTATATCTTGAATGCAGTGTTTCTCAAAAATGTTCAATTGTGTGTGAAATCTTATGAGACTTAACTGCTAAGGTCATCAGTCCCTAAGCTTACACACTACTTAACCTAAATTATCCTAAGGACAAACGCACACACCCATGCCCAAGGGAGGACTCTAATCTTCGCCGGCACCAGCCGCACAGTCCATGACTGCAGTGCAGTGTTTCTTTCAGTGTGTGTGTGTGTGTGTGTGTGTGTGTGTGTGTGTGTGTGTGTGTGTGTGTGTTGCAGCAGTCTGTGAGATAAAATGAACGGTAAAGTAATTCCCAGTGCATCACAAGTGCCATCAACAACTCCACCTCAGAAAAGAAATGTGCACTGTCCTACCTACTGGTATTTACTTCTTCCACACACTTTGCCCTCAGATAAAATCAACACAGTTAAAATGTGGTTCTTCCTGTTTGGAAATTATTTGATTGCTGGACAACCTTCCATACTAGCAGAAATTAGAAGGCTTCAGCATGCCAATGCTTCATGTCTGAGCACTCCCACTAAATAATAATAATAATAATAATAAGATTAAGCGTGGAATATACCAAGGAGACTCATTAAGTACTTTGTGGTTCTGCCTTGCTCTGAACCCACTATCCAACAATCTAAATAATACAAATTATGGATACAATATTACTGGAACATACCAACACAAAATAACACATGTGCTATACATGGATGATCTAAAACTAATGGCAGCAACAACTCAAACAATTACAGAAGTATTCAGCAGTGATATAAATATGGCTTTTGGAATAGACAAATGTATGAAAAATAGCATAGTCAAGGGAAAACACACTAAACAATTAGATTACATATTGGATAACCACAGCGACTGCATAGAAGCGATGGAAAAAACAGATGCCTATAAATATCTAGGATACAGACAAAAAATAGGAATAGATAATACAAATATCAAAGAAGAACTAAAAGAAAAATATAGACAAAGACTAACAAAAATACTGAAAACAGAATTGACAGCAAGAAACAAGACAAAAGCTATAAATACTTATGCTATACCAATATTGAGCTACTCATTTGGAGTAGTGAAATGGAGTAAAACAGACCTAGAAGCACTCAATACACTTACACGATCACAATAGCAAAAATATAGAATACATCACATACATTCAGCAACAGAAAGATTCACATTAAGCAGAAAGGAAGGAGGAAGGGGATTTATCGACATAAAAAAACTACATTACGGACAGGTAGACAATTTAAGAAAATTCTGTATAGAATGAGCAGAAACTAGCAAAATACACAAAGCAATCACTCATATAAATACATCGGCTACACCATTGCAATTTCATAACCACTTCTACAACCCTTAAGATCACATAACATCAACAGATACGAAGAAAGTAAATTGGAAACAGACAACACTACATGGCAAGCACCCGTATCATCTAACACAGCCACACATCGATCAAGACGCATCCGACACGTGGCTAAGAAAAGGCAACACATACAGTGAGACAGAAGGATTCGTGATTGCAATACAGGATCAAACAATAAACACCAGATATTACAGCAAGCATATTATTAAAAATCCCAATACCACAACAGATAAATGCAGACTTTGCAAACAACAAATAGAAACAGTAGATCACACCACAAGTGGATGTACAATACTAGCAAATACAGAATACCCCAGAAGACATGACAATGTAGCAAAAATAATACATCAACAACTTGCCATACAACATAAACTAATAAAACAACGCGTTCCCACATACAAGTATGCACCACAAAATGTACTGGAGAATGATGAATACAAATTATACTGGAACAGAATCATTATAACAGATAAAACACCACCACATAACAAACCTGACATCATACTCACCAATAAAAAGAAGAAATTAACACAACTAATTGAAATATCCATACCCAATACAAAAAATATACAAAAGAAAACAGGAGAAAAAATTGAAAAATACATCCAACTGGCTGAGGAAGTCAAGGACATGTGGCATCAGGATAAAGTTGACATTATACCAATTATACTATCAACTACAGGAGTCATACCACACAATATCCACCAGTACATCAATGCAATACAGCTACATCAAAACTTATATATACAACTACAGAAATCCGTAATTATTGATACATGTTCATTTACCCGAAAGTTCCTAAATGCAATATAACATATACCATACAGTTAAAAGGAAGTCACGCTTCATCAAGGTTAGCGTCACTTGCCTTCTTTGACCAGATGTGGCGTCTGAGAGGGGAGAGAAATAATAATAACTTATAGATCACTGCAGTAGCCATTACAATGTTACCAGTGGAAGCTGCTGTGTCAGAGCACAAGAGACCATGAGCACCCTAACTTTTGACACCTTCTGGATTTATTGTTTCCTTTTATTTCTGAATGCTGTTAAAATGTAATGTATAATCTGAAATACACGGCACTAAGTCTACCGTGCTGTGCTGCATTACTCCTCTAGATTTGGTGGAACTTGCATCAGGATCGTGAGCTTACCTTCACTTGTGCAATTTTAAGGAGCTTCTGCACATGCACAACTGGCGTGATGTAATTGCCTTACGGGCACAGCTATACTCCATACGGCGAGAGAAGAGCTCCGACAGTTGACACGGCCTCGGCGCACTTGCTTCGCGCATCCGCGACGGCCGATCGGATCATGAGCTTTTGTTTACGTTACCGTGGCAACGGCCGAGTGTTGCCGTAGTACTCGCTGGACCACTGCTTTCAGTCAGTTATGCCTCGTGCTACGTTCAGGTTTGTGTGTACACGTGTGCATGGTGCTACATCTGTGAGTCTTGCCGTATAAGTGCAAAAGTGTGTATAAGGGGAAAATGGCTTTTGGGAAAGAAGCTATGCTGAAATCCCAAGCACACTAATTTATATACAGATTGCGTGTTTACTTTGAAAGGGAAAGGGTCATTGGTGGGCCTTTTGTTATCAGTGAGAAAATTGGTTGACTGAAAGGCAGAAGCATTGCACATCTCTGCAGCAACAGTGAAGAGAGTTACAAATGATGAAGAAGCTGCCAATTCAGCTGCGAGCCCTGTTATTGGGACGCCTGGAAACTCCAGGAAGAGATCGTGTTGTGTGATTGAAACAGACAACTTTGTCAAAAGTGCTATCAGGCAACACATATACGCGTACTACAGCAGGAAGGAGAATTCGAAACTTAAACAGTTGATGGCATCACTGTCTTACTGTGGTTTGTTCGCAGGCAGAACAACAAGTCTCTCCATTGTTCTGAAAAAAAAAAAAAAAAAAAAAAAATGGCTTTCATTGGAAAAGGTTCCAGTACGAAAGGTATTAACGGAATGCGGAGACACTGTAGCACGGAGATGTCGATTCCTGCACGAGATGCTAGCAGTCAATCTGGAAAATGCAATATGGATGGACGAAACGTGGGTCAATGTGTGTCACGCACGTTCTGTCTCATGGACAGACGACGCGCCACGGAACTATGTGTGTACCAACTGGTAAGGGAGGGCGACTAATTGTATGCCATGCTGGCTCTATGAACGGTTTTGTGCCCAGTGCTATGATGATGTTTCAGGCAATAAAATCTCTCAGCTACCATGAGGAGATGAATTCAGATACATTCAAAGACTGGTTTGTTACTCGTTTGCTACCAAACGTCAGTTCTGGTAGTGTTTTTGTAATGGACAACGCACGATACCATTTGTACAATTAGATAAGGCACCAACAGCTGTTGCAAGGAGAGGCGGAGTAGTCAGCTGGTTGAAAGATAATAAAACAGGCTTCGAATAAAATATGTGGAAAGCGGAACTTCTGGAAGTAGTCAAATGATACAAGCCACAGAAGACGCATTATGTGATTGATACGTTAGCAGATAACCACGGCTACAAAGTTATTTGTCTTCCACCGTACCACTGCCATTACAACACAACTGAACTCATCTCTGCTCAAATAAAAATAGATGTTGCGGAGCGAAAAAAAACCTTTACACTGCGTGACACAAAGAGGCTGGTAAACGAGGCTGTCATATGAATAACACCAAAAAACTGGAAGAATGTCATGAACCAGGTTTAGGAGATGGGTAGGGTTTGGGAAAGCCACCCAGAACACTGGGGCTGGGGAGACTTACCAGATGGATGAGAAGTTCAATCTACGTTATACTGGGAAGAGAGGGCTGTGTATGTGTAAGGAGATCTTGGCTGCATCACATTTTAACAACCACCTTACAATTTTTTGACCTCTGATATCTTTTTCTACATCTGGGCAATTTGGGGGGACTGATTTGTTAGGTTTGGAGGCAGTGGCTACATCTTCTTGTAGAAAGACTGAAAGGGAAAGAAGAGGGGTGAAGGAAAAGGACTGGTTAGGTTTAGGAGACGGGTAGGTTTTGCGAAAGGCACCCAAAAACTGTGTCTGGGGAGACCTACCACATGGATGAGAAGAAAGAAGTCTTTCCTTCATCTGGTTCAATGTATGTTGTACTGGGAAGAGAGAGCTGTGTTTAATGCAGAGAACTAGTCGTAATCAAGACTTTAAAATTGCCCATGGACAATATTGTAAATAACTTGACCCAGTTATCAAAAGATAACAACTTTTAATAATGGATTAAAGCACTTGATCCTTCAATTACCAAATGTGGAGCACTGTTACCCACGAAACAAATGACATGTAAAACAAATGACGATCAACTCCCTAATGGCAATAGCTGAAGGATACCACTTTTCTTGTTGTTCATCTTATACACTCTTTTAGAGACTCTATTCCTTCCATTCAACTTACCCTCCAAGTCCTTTGCCAACAGTGACAGAACTACACTGTCATTGGCAACCCTTAAAGCTGTATTTTCTTATTCATGAACTGTAAAATCATGTCGAAACTTTTCTTGGTGTCCTTGACGGATTGCTCAGTGCACAGATTGAATGACACGGTGAATAGGCTACAACCCTGTCTCAGTCCCTTCTCAGCCACTGTTCTACTTTCGTGCCCTTTGCCTCTTACACTTGCAATTGTAGGTTATGATCCATCTGTCCATTTTATGTCTAACAACATACGAAATCCAGAGTATTTATGGCTGAAAAATACTATCAGGAATTGTATACAGAAGTAGTGAATAGATAGTAAAACATGACCTCAAGAAAGATCATATAAGATTTAGGAGTAAGGTAAGAACACAAGAAGCAATACTGAATTGTTTTGTAAATGAATGGGAATATTAAAAAAATACACACATCCATTTTTTGACAACATTGAGTTAGGTACGGTTTTGTGCTATAAGGATGTAGCCTGATAAAGATGTATAAAAATCCCATATGTTCTGATACTTTTTGTATTGTTATGCAGTCATTGTTATCACTTTCACTGAAGAGAATGCCCACAGGTACAAAAGATTGGGGTTCACACAAAATTTAATATTGTCAGCACAATTTTAAGAAGGACAAATAATCATTATTGCCTCATTCTCATTGATTAATCTCTATTGTCATTGGTGATAAAATGTCAGACAGTCATAATGTTAGTGACAAATGTCAGGGTGTGATGAAGAAAGAAAGAATGTAGTGGAGCTCCCAAAACATGTAGCCATAAAGCGAGCAGAGTGAAAAATGAAGCTTGTATAAAATGGACAGGAAACAGAGTTCAACCAAAACGTCATGGTTCTAACAGCATGTGAGTTCTAACCTGAAATGTAGTATTATTTCAGAATTAAAGTTTGACTACCACAGTGAACATTATAATGTAGAACATGAAGTTCAGCTGGATATGTCATTCTGTTTCCACATGTCAGATGAAAGGCATGACAAGATAACAGAGGGGAGCACAATAGAACAAAAAATGAACAGGATGGAATCATTCAAAGCCTCATAGAAGTAAAACAAGTGGCAAGGAAGAAGCCTAGAAGTGATAAGGAATTTAGGCGGAAGAAACCAAAATTGCAGTCATGCAGCCGTTCACGTTGGACGAGAAAAACACTAACACTTGTAGACACGGTGCACAAAACACGGAGACGGCGACGGCACATGTGAACAGTTGAGTTGTAACAGCACGAAACACAAAACGATGCACACACCCTAAACACTGATGGCGATGATCTCCGGCGCGCGAATGTTCACTGAGCGTGTACGAGTCCAGGGACCTGCCAAGAGAGGAGGTGGAGGAGGAGGAAGGGGAAATGGGAGAGGGGAGAGCAGAGATGCCATGGGCAAAGGAGAGAGGGGGAGGGAGGAAGGGGGAGGGGAAGCCCGGGGGAGAGGGTAGGAGGGAGGGGGGAAAGGAAAGAGAAGGGAAGGGAAAGGGGGGGAGGGAGGGTGCCTAAAGGAAAGGACACAGGAGGTGGGGGGGGGGGAGGATCAAAGTTGATAGGAGGGGTAGATGCAGAGGAGGAGGACATCATCAGGCAGGGGGAGCTGGCGGAAGCCACCTTGGGAGAAGGTAAGGAGGGTTGAGAGATGGAGACCGGGTGGGACATGGGAATACAGGCGCGGCAGCGGGCGGGGGTGGGTGAGGAACGGGGAGACGGTCGGGTGAGGAGGGTCGAGTTTACGGGAGGTGTACAGGATCCGTATCCTTTCAAGGAAAAGGAGGAGGTGGGGGAAGGGGATGAGATCATACAGGATCCACGTGGGGGAGGGGAGACAGATGCGATAGGCGAGGCGGAGAGCATGGCGTTCAAGGATTTGGAGGGATTTATAAAAGGGAGGGGGGGCGGAGATCCAAGCCGGATGGGCATAACAAAGGATAGGGCAGATGAGGGATTTATAGGTGTGGAGGATGGTGGAGGGGTCCAGACCCCACGTATGGCCGGAGAGGAGCTTGAGGAGACTGAGTCGGGAGAGTGCCTTGGCTTGGATTGTCCGGAGGTGGGGAGTCCAGGAGAGGCGACGGTCGGGGTTGACGCCAAGGTACTTAAGGGTGGGAGTGAGGGCGATAGGACGGCCATAGATGGTGATGTAGAAATCAAGGAGGCGGAAGGAAGGGGTGGTTTTGCCTACAATGATCGCCTGGGTTTTGGAGGGATTGACCTTGAGCAACCACTGGTTGCACCAAGTGGTGAACCGGTCAAGATGGGATTGGAGAAGGTGTTGGGAGCGCTGTAGGGTGGGGGCAAGGGCAAGGAAGGCGGTGTCATCGGCAAACTGGAGAAGGTGGACGGGGGCTGACGGCGGCGGCATGTCCGCCGTGTACAAAAGGTACAGGAGGGGGGAGAGGACGGAGCCTTGGGGCACATCGGCAGAGGGGAAAAAGGTGTAGGAATCTGTGTTATGGACAGTGACATAGGAAGGACGGCGGGAGAGAAAGGAGCCGATTAGACGGACATAGTTGATGGGATGGGCGTAGGTTTGGAGCTCGAAGAGGAGACCGGAATGCCATACGCGGTCATAGGCACGTTCGAGGTCCAGGGAGAGGAAGATTGCGGAGCGACGGGAATTAAGCTGTTCGGAAAGGAGATGAGTGAGGTGAAGGAGAAGGTCGTCGGAAGAAAAGGATGGCCGAAAGCCACACTGTGTGACGGGAAGGAGGCGGTGCTGGCGGAGATGCTGGTGGATGCGGCGGGTGAGGATAGATTCCAGGACCTTGCTGAAGACCGAGGTAAGGCTGATGGGGCGGTAGGAGGAGACAGCGGACGGCGGTTTGCCAGGTTTAAGGAACATGAGGATACGGGAGGTTTTCCACAGGTCGGGGTAGTAACCGGTGGACAGGACTACATTGTAGAGCCTGGCCAGGGTCAGGGTGGAGAGGAAAGAGACAGGAGCTTTACGAAGGTGACGGTAGGTGACACGATCGTGACCAGGAGCGGTGTTGCGTTTTGTGCGGAGTGTAGCAATGAGATCCTGTGTAGTGATAGGGGCATTGAGTTCCGTGTGTGCAATGTTGTCCAAGTACTGGAAACCAGGAGGGAGGGGAGGGGCAGAGGTGTCAGTTGGATCGCGGATATCCGGGAAGAGGGAGTAATCGAACTGGGGATCATCGGGGATGGAAAATACATCGGAGAGGTAGGAGGCAAAGTGATTGGCCTTACTAAGGGAGTCAGGGAAAGGGTGATCATCATGGAGAAGAGGATAATAGGGGGAGGGTTTAGTTCCGGTAAGGCGACGGAAGGCCAACCAGAACTTGGACGGGTTGATTGGTAGGGTAGCACTTAAACGGGTGCATGTCTGTCGCCAGTCTCGGCATTTCTTAGCCGCGAGCAAATTACGAATGTGTCGCTGGAGTTGCCGGTGGCGTCGTAGTGTGTCCGGGTCACGCGTGCGGAGGAAGGCACGGTAGAGACGACGGGATTCACGGAGGAGGAGGACGGCCTGTGGGGGTAAGGTAGGACGGTGAGAGTGGACGGCGATAGTAGGGACGTGGGCCTCCACGGCCTCAGACAAGGTCTGCTGGAGAAAGGAGGCGGCATGGGTGACATCGTCAGGGTGGTGGTAGGTGAAGGGGTGGCTATCGACCTGGGCGGAGAGGGTATCCCGGTAGGCATTCCAGTTGGCACGAGAATAATCATGGACGTACTTTGGGGGAGGGTCATGACGGGGGTCGGGGCGGGGGCGACGACCGTCTGAAATGGTGAGGAGGACAGGGAGATGGTCGCTACCAATAGGCTCCAGGACATCCACCATTATGCGGCCAAGGAGGTTGGGGGAGGAGAGGATAACATTGGAAGTGGAGTCGGATTCGGGACGGGTGTGCTGGGGGATGGGAATGAGGTCGCCTTGAAGGGAGGAGAGAAACCGATGCCACCGCCATAACTGGGCAGCGGAACGACTATGGATGTTGAGGTCGGCGGCGATCACGTAGGAGGAGAAGGTACGGTCGACGTGGGAGAGGAAGTCGAAGGGAATAGGGGCGTTGGGGTGGACATAGATGGTGGCGCAGGTAACGGTAAGGCCAGGGAAGAAGAGACTAAGGATCAGGTGTTCGGTGGGGTCGGGAAGGAGAGGTTGGAGCCGAATGGGGATCTGGCGATGGTGCGCAATGGCAACTCCGCCACGCGCAATTGGGAAGGGATTATCGGAGCGGAGGAGGAGGTAGGGCGAAGTGTGGACAGTGTGGTGGGGTTGGAGGAAGGTTTCATTAAGGAGGAAGGCGTCCACGCGATGGGTGGCAAGGGTATGGAGGAAGAGGTTCTTGTTGGCGGGAAGGGAGAGGATGTTGTTGAAAAGGATACGTTACTGGCGCGCCATGACAGGGATTTAAACGAGGGTGTCAAGACGGGAGAAGGTGAAATGGGCCTGGTTGTTAGAGTAGGTGGCGTACATTTTGAGGTGGAAAACGGATCGGGCGGCGAGGGATATCTGTTGGAGGGTGTGTGGGAGCTGAAAAGGATGTACATTCTGCAGGACAATGGTGAGGAATCGGATGATGTCCTCAGCGATAGGGGGTGGGCGAAGGGAGTTGCCGGGAGGGGTGGGGGCGTCCAGAGGGCGGACAGGAATGGTGAGTTCAGGAGTGGTAGGAGGGGGTCGGGCCTTACACTTCTGGGAGTAGGTGGGATGAGGGAGGTTGCAGGTATTACAGGAGGGGGGGGGGCACTGGAGATTGGGGCACTGCCATAAAAAGTGGGCTTACCTACAGTGTGGGCAGGTGGGGGCGTAGCGGCACTCAGATGTTGGGTGCGCATTATATCGCAAGCACCTTTGGCAGCGGAGGGATTGAGGAGGGGAATGGGAGGGGTCAACTTTATAATGCTGTTTAAAAAGGAGGGCACCCTCCTTCAGGAGATGGTCTATGGAGGGGGCGCGCTCAGAAAAAACGCGCATAAGGCGGGTGGGGCCAGCAGCGTTATGGATCCGGCGAACCGCACGCACCTCGAGTTGGGGATGGGCCTGAAGCTCCGCCAACACCTTCTCGTCCGTGATCACTGGACTGAGCCGAGTGATCACGGCGGTGAGAGTCGGCGGGCGACGCGGAGGTTGCGGTTGGCGGGAGGGAGGTGGCAAGGGAGCAGGGGTGAGAGAGGCATTAGGGCCAAAGCGGGTGATAGGGATGCGGGAAAGGAGGTCCGTGTGGAGGGTAGGGCTGGGGGAGGAGATGAGTACCGAATCACGGCGAGGAGTGAGGAGGGAGATGGGGGCACCAGGACAATTCTGGCGAAGGAAGAGGGTGAGGTTCCGGGCTTCAAGGAGGGAGGGATCCGGACGGGAGAGGAGGTAGCTGTAGGAGGAGGAGGTAGAGGAGGAGGAGGAGGAGGAGGGGGCAGGGACGGGCGGGGAGACATCCATGGCATCAGGGGTGGGGGAAGGGGGACGAGGCGGAGCCTTTTTTGGAGCAGACGAGACAGGGGTGCCACTGGGGTGCTTGACTGGAATGTGGCGGGGAGTGGCAGGTCCTGGGGCTGGAGTCGGCGCCGGAGATGGTGACGGTGACGGTGAAGGCGAAGGCGACGGCGACGATGACGATGACGGTGGCAGTGGCGGCGGTGATGGCGAAGGTGACGGGGAGAGCTGGGCGTGGACAGTGGCCCGACGGGCCACCACCCGAGCCGGAGCTGCAGTGACAGGCTGGGGGAGTGGGGGGAAAGGATCAGAACGAGAGGAGCGAGAGTAAGAAGCGGGAAAGGAGGCGACAAAGAGAAAGGGTGAAGGGAGAGTGAGGAGTGGTGGGATGGAAGGAGGGGGGTGGGACTGGGCACACCGCATTATAGTGGTGGAGGCGGCGGAAGGGGATGTATAGACGATGGCGGTGGTGGTAGTAGTGACGGTTGTGGTGGGGGCGGACATGACGACAGGAAGAAAAAACGCACAGCACGAAAAGGAAAGGACACAAACTGGGAACAGACGAAGACGCAGACAGATGAAGACTAGGGTCGGACGACCAGGGCGGACGGCGACGGCGACGGTGGCGGCGGCGGCGGCGGCCGCGAGCACCGGCTGGCGGCGGAGGCGGCGGTGGCGAGCACCGGCTGGCGGCGGCGGCGGCGGCGAACAGACGGACGGACGGACAGCAGGCAGCAGCGGAGACGGACAGCGAGCAGGCAGGCGGACGGACGGACGGACGAACGAACGAACGAACAGCTACAACAGTAAGCGGCGGGCAGACGGGCAGACAGACAGACAGACGGACACAATCTTCGAAAGCGGAGATTCCAACCAGAGAGTAGCCCAGGCTTTGGAATCTGGCGCCTTCGAATGAGGGGATCCAACCCTCTGATGAAGGGGGCCCTGGGGAGGGGGGTATTACAATAATTTTTTTTTTTTTTTTTTTTTCTTTATTGTATTTCAATTCCCCATCGGGGCGGGCTGGCAGCAGCATATGCGCTGCTCTTCAGCCGAAAGACATAGAACAAAACAAGAGAAGACATTTAAAAACAGCAAAGGAGAGAAGAAGGCGAACATAGATATAAAAAGGGAGAACATCATGGAAGGCAATATACAAAAAAACGGGGTGACTGTAAAATGGAGATAAAAAACTGTTTAAAAGTAGCACACACAAAAAGCCACACACTGCGACGATTAAAAGAACACAAGGCACAGTATGACTGGAGCATAAAGGTGTTGACGGATGGCATAGCACACAGCGTAACACTGACGGCGAACCTCAAGGCAGTACACAATTAAAATCACACCTCTTGACGCACACGGGAAACAGCACGAAACACAACACTGACGTGGCACACTGATGATAAGCAATACAGAGGATCTGCCAGGTTCAAGGAGATGAGGGAGACCTGAAGAAGGGAGGGAGGGGAAGAGATGGGGGAGGGGAATGGGGGGCGCTCGGAAGAGGGCCAGGTAGGGAGGGACGTGGGAAGGAGAGAGGCAAGTATGGGGGGCAGGGTCTCAGGGGAGGGGGGGGATGGAGGAAAATCCGCTCTGGGAGAAGGAAGAAAGAGGAGAAGGGGGCCCTGGGGAGGGGGGGGGGGAACAAGGCCGGGTTATAGTTGGAAGGAAGGGTATATGTCACGGCGAAGTTCGTCATCTGGGAGGGGAAGGCGTTGGAAATTGCCCTGATGAAGGAGATGGAGGGTGTGGAGGTGGAGAGAGGGAGGGATACAGCGATAGAGGCGCGGCAACGGGCGGGGGGTGGAGAGGAAGGAGGAAACCAGAGGGTGGGGGGGATCAAGCCTGCGAACAATGTAAAGGATGCGGAGATGTTGGAGGAACAAGAGGAGGTGGGGGAAGGTATTACAATAAACTGAGTTACGTATTGATTTATGTGCGTTTATTGCACTGTATTCAAGAAGGCCATATGCTCACTTAGTAAATTTTAACAGAACGTCAAGAAAATATATTAGGTTTACCAGCAGAGCATTTGCATTCATCCCTCCATAGAATAATGCTAGTGTTCACTGCAATTAGTCTGTGTTTGCTCCGCTATACAGGTACTGCAGAGCAGACGGCGACAGGAGATGGGGGTGAAAGGCTCGCCATGTTTTCCCCGCCAGCGCGCCGCGCTGACATCAGTCGGTGACGCCAAGCAACAGGGCTTTCAACCTACGGCCGATTATTCGATGTCGAAATAAAAAGCTCACCAGGAAATTGTTGGAAATAACAAAAACCTCCTTATCTACTGCAAGTGAATATGTTTAGTTTCTTAACAAAAGTGGTAAACTCATCCGTGTCTCTTTTTTATTTACAAAGACTATTTTTCATACTCAGCAATATTTGTGGTGATATGTTGGTTAAAAATGGGAAAGACATAGCTAAGGATACACGAATACAGTTCTATTAGTTTTAACCTGTTTCAATTTTTGGAGGGTTTGTGCCGATAGGTGCGAACCGGCAAGTGGATTGACGATGTTGAAAGTCGTAAAGTGGTGAGGCATGTTAATCAAAATTACGTGTCTTCCTAGCTACCATGCATGGTAAGCTGCATCGAGCCAGTAACTGAACTGAAGACGCTTAAATATTTAAACTGATTTTCCTAAATATTTAAATTGATTTATCGATTTTGATTTCCTGTTCTTCCGCTGTATTTTTGTGGACACGCTGGCATAATTTGTTTTTGCAAATGATATTCTGAGGTTGAGTTTCTGTGCTATTTTTTAATGATTATGCTGCATCGAGCCAATAACTGGACTGAAGACGCCTAAATATTTAAATTGATTTTCCTAAATATTTAAATTGATTTATCGATTTTGATTTCCTGTTCTTCTGCTGTATTTTTGTGGACACGCTGGCATAATCTGTTTTTGCAAATGATATTCTGAGGCTGAGTTTCAGTGCTATTTTTTAATGATTTAACTACTTTAGTAGTTTCTTGAACGTTCTTGACTAGGAGCATAATATCAGCAACAAATCCCAAGCAGTTTAAGCTTTTATCAGTTTTCACTCTTCCAGTTCTTATGTTCTTTGCGTTATCCTTGTACCATTCTCTCATTACATATTCCAGTGCTCAGTCGAACAGTAATGGTAATAGGCCTGTTTTTATGAGGAATGTTTCAGAATTTTTTTCTCTAAGCCTTATTTTCAATTTAGCGTTGTTTAGAGTAAGTTCTACTACTTTAACTGATTTTGGATAGTCTTAGATTTCTTACAATTTTTAAAACTGGAGTTCCATGGGGACATTGGATGGCTTCTTAAAGTTTACAAAAGTTATTGCCATAGATTTGTTCTGTCTCCTACAGCACACCATAATCAACTTTAAACTAATGTTCTGCTCTTCACAAATTCTCCATTGTCGGAAACCTTCTAGATTTCCTCGTAACTCCTGTTTTAGTTGTACCTAAAACTTTAAGTCGACAAACATTTTCAGCTACAATAAGCACATTAGGCCGTAGGAGCAATACGTAAATTACAATTCAAGGCAACAATGACAAATATATTTAGCAATTCGGAAAGTATATTCGTTTTGAAACGTCAACTTGCACGATGGCCAGAGATATTGGACTACCTTAGTGGTCATGGTTATTGTTTATGACAATGCTGTGTACAAATTATCCAGGTAATAACCACTTTAAAACAAATGAAAAGGCATTTGTGATAAGATTGTATAGAAAAACCGTCTCTAATTCGTGATTAATGAGTTAGCTTCGTAAAATAGAGGTATGAACCTGGGCATCCATGATGCCCTTTTGCCTATAATAGCTAAAAGTATCTTTTGCATCAAAATTTTCAAAAAATAGTAAGTCATAGCACTAAATTGGTATGCAGTGCCAAATAGAACTATTTCTAGTGATACCACATTCAGCTGTGTACAATTAGTACATGTTCACAAAATATTTGTTGTCTTGAGAAATAATATATTATAGTCTTCTTCTCGTAACATTGGCCGATTTAGAAAGAGATTGTAAAAATTTTTACGTATATAACAACCTTTGAAGTTTGAAGGTATCACAGATTTTTAGAAAATGGAGTGAACGATTATCCAAGACATGTACAGAAACCAGACTGCAGTTGCAAGAGTCACAGAATGTGAAAGGAAAGCAGTGGCTAAGGGGGAAATGTGGGTTGTAGTGTACCACTGGTGTTATTCAGTCTGTACACTGAGTAAGGAGAAAAGGAAATCAAGGAGTAATTTGTGAGCGAAATTTAAGTTCTGGGACAAACAACAAAGGCATTAAGGTTTTCTAATGATATTGTAATTCTCTCAGACACAGCAAAAGGCTATGAAGAGCAGTTGAACGGAATGAACAGTATTATGGCAAAAAAAAAGCATTTCTTGTTGCTGAATAATGCAGCTAGCTACGAATACTTCCGAAATGTTACAAAATAACTTCACGTACTGAGACACTATATTGACGTCAGCCATTTGGACCAGAAGAAAATTTGTGCCAGACCAGGATTCGAACCCAGATTTGTCGCTTACCACAAGCGCTCGCCTTAAGAACTACAACTACCTGAGCACACTTCCAGTATCAATCGAAACTTACACGTGTCACATAGTCACAACCCTTATACTTGCACAATTCGTGATTCCCACACGGGGAAAACCTTTAAGACAGAAAAAATAGCTACTGACCTCGACGAAATTGTCCACTTGGGACTGAAATTGGTAGACGTTATGTACATGTACAGCCAACCAAATGGTCACAACTGCAGAAAAATTGGTCGACTTATTCAAGAGAAAGAGCTCCACAAATTGAGCAAGTCAGTAAAGTGTTGGTCTACCACTGGTCCTTATATTAGCAGTTATTTGGCTTGGCATTGATTGATAGATTTGTTAGATGTCCTCTTGAGGGATGTCTAGCCATATACTGTCCAGTTGGCGCTTTAGCTCATCAAAATCCTGAGCTGGTCAGATGGCCTCACCAATAATGTTACATACGTTTTCAGATGGGAGCGAACCTGCGGCCTCACTGTCCAAGGAAGGGTTTTTAAGCATGAAGACAAGCAGTAGAAACTATCGCTATGTCCAGATGTGTATTATCTTGCTGAAATGTAAGCCAAGGATGCCTTTCCATAGAGTGCTACAAATGGGTGCATAGAATATCACCGACATACGACTGTGCTCTAACAGTACTGTGGATGACAACTAAAGGGGTCCTACTACAAAATGAAATGGCACCCTGGACCACGGCTCCACATTGACGGTCAGTGTGGTGTGCGACAGTCAGATTGGTATCCCATGGCTGTGTGTAGCGTCTCCCGACACTTCTTTTCTCCTCATCCAGGCTGAGTTACAAGTGGGATTCGTCACTGAAGACAATTCTACTCCAGTCAACGAAATTCCAGGTCTAATATGTGTTTCAAGACGTCCTGGACAGCAGTGGGACACCAACCTGAATGTTGCCCACCACGTGGCCTGACAACCATATGGTCTGGGGTGCCATGTCTTTTCATAGCAGAGCCCCACTGGTTGCCATCTGTGGCACCCATACAGTACAGAGATCAGTCGAGGAGATTCTATGCACCATTTTGTTTCCCTTCATAACAAGCCACCCTGGGTTTACATTTCAGCAACATTATATGCCTGTACAATGTGAGAGTTTTTACTGCTTGTCTTTGTGGTTGTCAAACCCTATCTTGGACACCATAGTCGCTGGTTCTCTCCCCAACTGAGAATGTTTGGAGTATTATGGCCAGGGCAGGGCCATCAAACCAGCTCAGGATTTTCATCTATTGATTTCTGTCTCATTTCGCCATTTCATGCATAGTATTATTTTGTGTATGTTATATCGTGATTTTTTGCGGTAGAGGAATAGATACATCATTGATTGTTCCAATATTGTGTTTATACAGTGACCGTATCCTTACAGTATATTCCTTCAAACATCCATACACATCTGAGAGAGCAGAAACTTCACTGGCCGTTACAGAATTGGTAAACATTACAAAATAGCTTTGAATACTGCGGCTATACATTGATGTCAGATGTTTGTGACACGTGAAAATTTGTTCCTGTCTGGGACTTAAACCCGTAATGTTCACCACTGGTATAATTGTCAATGACGCTGCCTGTTCCTTCAGATTTGCATGCCGTTCTGAAGGGCATAGTATTGTGAAGACACAGATACTGTATAAACAGTTTCAAAGTGCCTTATTTCAGTGCCATAACTGGCCTTGGGAATCTGTGCCCATCTTCACATGGCTGACGTTTCCAGTTACATTTATTTATTCATCAACAGCATGTCGTCAGCTCCTGCACTATGTTCCAGTAGACTATGCTTTGTCTTGCATCAGTCCATATGTTTTTCTGCGACCTTAGCAAGACAAAGCGTTGTGCATTGGAACATATGAAATAATAGACATCATCAGAAGAGTGGCACACCCAAGGGGAGAACAAGTTTTAAAAAAAGCAAAAATCAATGGTTTATATAAGAAAAGGCTTCCATAGAACCGAAATTGCACGTAATGCATAATATAAAAATACACTGAACAATATATAGGAAAAAGCAACTTAAAAGAAGAATAACCCAAACCAAAATTTTTTAAAAACTCACATCAGGATGTCAAAGTAATTCTGATTCTTCCAATTTAACAAGAAGGTCACTTTTTTTGCCACTTTCTGGCATAATTCAGAATCTGGAGATCATCCAGCATGGGTGGTCGATGCCCTGTTGACTTAAAATTCTCAACAGAGGCAGAATGCTGCTTCATCTGGCCAAAGTCTTAAACCTCCCACCAGTCATAAGATTGTGCTGGGTTTTGTTGTGGACTGCTAGAAGAATTGTAAATTATCAAACATGGATATGGAGTTAATGATCACCTGTTTAATGATCAGCTGATTAGTAAGGATCTGAACTACCTTGACACCACGATGTCAATTTTTGAAATATTTACTTAGCCAGTTTCTTTACTTTAGTTATTCTGCATTCAAACTGCTTTTTTTTACTGTGTATTAATTTATGTATTTTTACATGATGCATTTCCAGCCAGTTTTTATGCTTCAGTTGGCTTTGTTTATGTTAAGTGTTTGATCAGTTTATTTGAGCCCTCAAATTGAACTCCCCTCAGGTAGCCCTTTTCTCTAAATGTTAATTCCTTTATATTTTTTATCCTGTAGATATATACATGCAATCTTTGTATTTTTCTAAAGCTACAAATTTACGTTTTAAATTTTAACTGCCAAACAGGGTTTTTGTCATTGTAATTCAAGTTTAGGTGGTAACACTTGCATATTTTACTTTTCTTTCTCCTTCCTGCGGATCGTATCACTCGCAATCTTGTGCACTATGCACGTGGCATTATTAATTTGTAATGTGTATCCCGTCAGTCTCATTATTTCTCTGTAGTTGTTCGTTTGTCCAAAGCTTTTCTGCTAGTGACAGCTTCCCAACGTTTTGTGAACTTCTGCATACCAGATAGAGCGCCTTCATTGTTGAGCTGTCTGATTATTCGGGTTACCTCACTGAAAGCCCTTGTACTCTTACGGATTTATGGGCAGCTCGGCAGGGTTCATGGTGTCAATTCCTTTTAGAACTACTTCAGAAGTTAGTTGAGTCCATGCCACATCGTGTTATGCCACCTCTACATGCTCGCAGGGGCCCTGCACCATATTAGGCAGGTACACCAGTTTCTTTGCCCCTTCAGTTTATAATAGAAACATATACTTCCATAACGTAAATTAACTACTTTGTGCTTATTATCACATAGAAAAAACGTCCAACGAAGTCAGACATCCTGCCACTGTAGCATAATTAACCACACTCTGAACAATGTGTTTTGGAGAGATCATGAGTGATATGTATCACTGAAACTACATATTTTCGTAAGACGCGTGTATTAATATGAAAAAAATCAATTACGGCCTGTTCGTTTCTACAGTGGTCGTCCCTTCTGACTCTAAATGCTGGTGAGAGTAGGAAAGTGGATTCACAAAATAATAGCGATTTTAATATTTGTGGCACGGTGTTTATCTTTCTTCCATTATGTTTGTGAAACTTGTCTGGTAATTACAGTAACTGAGGGCAGAGTGTGCAGTACTTGCCACGTTCGTTTCGAGACAGATGCAGCTGATTTACGTGCACCTTATAACAGCAAAAGCCGAACTGCAGCACTCGTCTTCAAGCACAGAGGTGCTGTGGTATCCATCCCATCATTGTAGGTTAGAATATGGCCTACTTCATACATAAAATAGGTTCTGACCTAATCTAACCTCCTCGATCTCGTCAAAAACTAACGAATCAGGTGGGACGCACAGTGACCAAGCTGTGAGACGATGTTGGAGGGCAACCTTTGGCGATGGAGTCTGACGACCGTTGTCGGTGGCAATGTAAGTGCAGCCTTATAGCACGTCCCACAATCTTCTGCACCACTGGTCCTTCACAAGTCAACGCGGATGGCTTGCCATAGACGAAAAAAAATTAATTTCTTCCTTCTATCATCATCTGAATAGTGAAGCAATCGAGGACTGACCCCGAACCAATTGGAAGAAAAATGAAATTTCACGGCATTTATCCAGCACTTGACATCGTAACACGAAAGTCATAGAAGCTCTTTAGTTTTGAAATTTGTGGTAACTGAAGTTGATGATTGGATGGGTAGGGAAAGAAATAAACAGCAGAGTAAAAAATTATTGCGCTGCGGTTCTGTAAACTCGATAGTCCTTGTAAACAAAGCAAAAGCGTCACCTATTTCCGAAGGGTAAAGTCTGGAAATACTACAGCTCGCGACTCTCACGTTTTATTGCGAGAACTGTTGAAATCTGAGGGTTGGTTTGGGAGGAATGTTGAGTTGCGCTTGGGAGTTACCAGAATCACACATCTCACAACTCATGAGCATGCAGTCACCCACATCACACTCACTACACCGAGCGAGGTTGCGCAGTGGTTAGAGCGCTGGACTCGCATTCGGGAGGACGGCGGTTCAAACCCGTGTCCGCCAACTTGATTTAGGATTTCCGTGTTTCCTTCCCTAAATCGCTTCAGGCAAATGCCAGAATGGTTCCTTTGAACGTCACGGCCGAGCCCTTATAGTATGTTTATCCGTTTCAAACGGAATACTGAACAAATCGAATTCAGTAATTGTCCACAGACATTCACGTAAAATTTTGACACACGCCTCATAAAGTCTGTAGCTGTAATTCAATGACTCGTGAACTGCCGCCACGTATTTGTCAGCTTCTGTAAAAATTCAGACGCAAATATTTTTCCTTTTCTTCGCTGCTTTGCCTTCTGCATCACCAACAGCGCAGGTGACATACAAAACAATCCTGTGTAGATATCACTGCTTTTCATTGCAAGTATTTCGCAACAGTAGCGTTCTATTGGATATCTGTGTGTGTGTGTGTGTGTGTGTGTGTAGCTGTGTGAGGTTAGCGCCAAAGAAACCGAATCACTTGTGTTCCTTTCGCTCATTATTCGTCCGACAGTACAGTCTTTCATTCGTACTGCGTAAAATCTTGTTCATAAGTTCAGGCCAACTGTAGTGAACACTATCATTATTCAGAGGACTGGTCGTTCGCCTGTTGTTTGCTCCGTCGCACAGGCATTGCATATAATTGGACCCAGGAGACGGAGGTTTTTCCTGGCAGCGTAACGAGCTGACATCTGTCGGCGACGCCAGGCAACAGTGCATTCAACGGTCGGCCGTTTATTTGAAGTCGCAATAATAGGCTTAACAGGAAACGGTTGGAAGTAAGAAAAGTCACCTTATCTGCGTCTATTGAGTATCGATTGTCTGTTAACTAAGGGGTAACCCCGTTCATGTCTCTTGTTTATTTCCAAAGACACACTAGTGATGATGCGTTCATTAAAAAAGTGGAAGATATGCAACAAATACCATCATTCGACAGTTGGATCCCTCACTTCCTTAATGAGGACTTCATGGTGTACCTTCGACTTGGAAGATCCCACACTTTACCTGTCGTGTTTTCTGCATGCTGTCACTACTGCTCGCCATCCGGGCCTCCTCGCCGCCGCCGTCTTCGCCCCCCCCCCCCTTCGCGCGTCGCCACCATGTCCCAACCCACCACCACTATCATTTTCCCCTTTCCCTCTGCTGCTCCTACCACCATCATATGGAGCTCATCATCTACCTCCATTCCGGTCCTTCCTTCCCTCCCTGTCCACCCCACTCCTGCGCCATTTTCGGCTGTAACTCCCCCCAACTCTCCCTCCTTTGTCACTGTCGCCCCATCGACATCTGCAGACTTTCCGCCGCTCCCTGCACCACCTCCAACAGGCTCTAAGCTGGCACGGATTTCGGCTGGACTTCGGCTCGAAATTACACAGTCTCTGTGACACCCACGCCCCCTCCCTCTGCGTCATCCGCTCCTCAGGGCAGTACTGCCCCCCATCATCTCCCCCTGCAACCCATCCCCCAGCCCCGTCTCCACCCTGTCATGACCACGAAACCTTCAAAGTGCCCGAATGTTGACCCTTCCCCCGAAGTCTTCTCCAAAAAAAACCCCAATCCCCGTGACCCACCCACCCCCATGGATGCGGCCCCAACCCCCGCCCCCACCACGCCTGCCACCCGCACCTTTGTCCTCTCCAGTCGTGACCCTCAATTCCTTGATAGCCGCACCCTCACCCTCGCCACCCGGAAATACTACCCCAATGCCCCCATCTCCCTTCTGAGTCCTCACAAGGACTCGGTCTTCATTAAATCCCCCATTGCTTCCTTACACATCGATCTCCTCTCCCACATCCCATGCATCCAATTTGGCTAACGTGCATCTCTCACCCCTACCACACCCTGTCCTCTCCCCGTCAGCCTCAACCTCCCCGACGTCCGTCAACCTTCACCGCTGTGATCACGAAGCTTAGCCCTGTGGTCACGGAGGTTGAGGTGTGGGCGGAACTCAATTCCCGGCCCAACATCGTAATCCGCTTGGCCCATCGCATCTTTAATGATGGCGGGCCAACTTATCTAATGCGGATATTCACTGAATCCTCCTCCTCAACTGACCGCCTCCTCACCGAGGGAGCCCTCATCTACGATCGCCGTCATGAGGTGGACCCCTCCCGTTCCCCAGTCCAATCTTACCACTGCCAAAGCTGCCTCACATACAATGACCATGTCACGTCTACCTGCAAGAACCCCCCTACTTGTCCCCACTGCTAAGCTTCCCACTTCCTCAAGAACTGCCCCAACCTCACCTCTCCCTCCTCCTGCAACACCTGTAACAAACGACATCCTACCTTCTCCTCGAAGTGTAAAGCGAAACCTGCTCCAGTGATCCCTGAGCTCACCGTCCCTGCCCGTCCTGTTGATGATCCCATCCACCCCAAAAACTCGCTCTGACCTCTGCCTACTGCAGAGGACCTAATCCGTCTCATCACCATTGTGCTCCAAAACATCCACCCCTCAGTGTCCCCACACTCTTCCCCAGATCGCCCTCGATCCATCTTCCATCTTACCACCTATGCCACCTACTCTCACAACCAGACCCACTTCACCTTCACCCCCCTCACCACCTTCGTCTTGCTCTCCCCTCCCATGGTACAACAACCCTATCCTGTACCACAATATTTGCTCCCTGCCCACCCACAAACTCTTCTTCCTCCACACCATCCATCAGCACCACATGGATGCCTTCATCCTAAATGAAACCTTCCTTCAACCCTGTATCTCCATCTCCACACCTCCTTACACCCTTCACCGCACCGATAACCCATACCCTCTGGCGCATGGCAGAGTTGCTATAGGCCACCTCAAGCACCTCCCAGTCCAGCCCCAACCACTCCTTAACATTCCTGCCAAGGATCTCACCCTCAGCCTCTTCTTCCCCACCCTTACTGTCACCTGTGCCACCACTTATGTCCGCCCTCGCATCCCCATCCCGTATGATTTCCTGGCCCACATTGACCGCACCTTCTCCACCTACATGATTGCCACTGACCTCAATATCCACAGCCGTGATCCTGCCAATCTCCAGTGGTGGCATCTGTTTATCACCACCCTCCAGGGAGACCTGGTCCCCTCCCCAAGCACACCTGACCCGAACCCAACACCACTCCCGATGTGGTCCTTGCCTCTGCCAACCTCCTTGGGCGCATCACCACAGATGTCCTTCACCTCATTGGCAGTGACAATGCTCCTGTTCTCCTCACTATCTGTAGTGGTCACAATCCCCGCCCCGCTCCTCACTATGACGTCCCTCCTAAACTTGTCCATGATTACTCCTGTGCCAACTGGGATGCCTACCGGGACTCCATTCCACCCAGGGTGATGGCCACGACCTTGCTCTCCAATCTCCTGATGACATCTCTCGCATTGCCGATTAACTGCACCAGACCTTGTGTGACGCCATCGCCACCCATATCTCCATCTAAGCCATCCACCCTCACCGGCCCGCCCTGCCTCTACAGACCATCCACCTTCCAGAGTCCCGCCACCTCTACCGCTCTTTTCTCCGCATTCATGGCCGGGACACACTTACCCGCTACCGGCAATTATGACGAAACATCTGCAACCTGCTTACTGCGAAGAAACGCCGTGCCTGCCGCCAGACATGTACGCAACTCAACACCATGCTCCCAGTAAACTCTTCCAAGTACTGATTTGCTTTCCACGGCCTTCCTGGAAACCGCCCCACCCCACAGTACCCTCTCCTCCTTGATGACCATCCCTTTCTTGACAACCTCAGTACAGCCAACTACTTTGTCTCTCAACTCTCCGATGTTTTTTCAGTACCAGATGATCCCCAATTTGATTATTCCCTCTTCCCTGACCTCATGGACCGTACGAATACCTCTGTTCCTCCCCTTACCCCTAGCTTCCAGTACTTGGGCCACACACCATCATATGAACTTGACACTCCCATCAGTACACAGGACCTCAGCCTCACACTCCACACTAAATGCAACACTGCTCCCGGCTACGACTGCATTACCTACCGCCACCTTAAACACTGCCCTCCCTCCTTCCTTTCAGTCCTTGCCACCCTCTACAATATCATGCTTGCGACTGGTTTCTACCCCGACCTGTGGAAAACCTCCCATATCCTGATGTTCTCCAAACCCAACAAGCCTCCATCTGACGCCTCTTCCTGTCGTCCTATCTGTCTCACATCGGTGTTAAACAAGCTCTTGGAATCCATCCTTTCCTGACCCATCCATCACCACCTCCGCAAAAACCACCTCCTCCCCAACACCCAGTGCGCCTTTCGACCTTCCTTCTCTGCCGATGACCGACTCCTCCGCCTCACTCATCTCCTCTCAATCCAGCTTAACTCTCGTCGCTCCGCCATTTTCATCTCCCTCGATCTCGAAAACGCCTACGACCGTGTCTGGCATTCTGGTCTCCTGTTTTAACTCCAAACCTACACCCTTCCTGTCAACTACATCCGTCTGATGGCCTCCTTCTTCTCCCGCCGCCCCTCATATGTTACCATCCATAATGCCAATTCCCACACCTTCTACCCCTCCGCTGGAGTGCCCCAGGGCTCTGTCCTCTCCCCTCTCCTCTACCTCCTGTACATGGCAGATGCGCCCCAACACCCCCTCCAGTACACCTCTTGCAATATGCCGATGACACTGCATTCCTCGCCCTCGCTCCTACCGTCCAACGGTCCCAACACCTTCTCCAGAATCCACTTGACCTTTTTGCTGCATGGTGTATCCAGTGGTGCTTTCCATATACGCCTTCCGTCCCCCATGTGGATGCTCTATGACCTCATTCCTTTCCCCCATCTGCTCCTATTCCCCGAACATATCCGCCTACTCTACACCTCCCACCACCTTGATTCCCCTCACCCCCTGGTGGCTCCTCTCCTGTCCTGTCCCCACCTCCTTCCACGCCTTCACTGTTGTGTCCCCCCCACCCTCCATCTCCACACCCTTTATCTCCTTTCCCAAGGTGGCTTCCATCAACTCCCCCTCCTGGATGATACCCTCTTTCCCTCCATCTATCCCTCTTACCCTCCATCTATCCCTCTTATCAACTCTGATCCTCACCCCCCCTCCTTTCCTCAGTCCATTCCCTGGGCTCCCTCTCCCCCCTTCCATACTGTTTTCTCCCAGCCAAACCTCTCCCTACCTCACTTCTCCCCCCCTGCCTAGTCCTTTTGTATTCTCCTCCTCTGCGTTCCCTACTGCCTGTCGCATCTGCCCAGCACCCCACACCCCTCCATTGGCTCCTTTCCCCCCTCCACCCCTTCGCTTTTCCTCTCCATCCCCCCCTTTTTTATTTTCCCATCATCTGTCCATCATCTGTCTCAGCTGTGGTATGTCACATTTGCCAACTTTATAGTGCAGTGTTCCAGTGAATGTTCAGTGTTGTTCGCCTTTCTAGTGTTGCGAAGAGAAACCATGCTGTCACTGGGTGAGAATTTTAAGTCTTTTGCGAACAGAAACCAGACTGTCGCCATGTGTTGTTAATTGTCTGTATTTTTTTACCTGTCTGCTTCGTATGTATTTTATTTGCGTCATCATCCCTTCGTTCTATGTTTTATGTTCCATGATTTTTTCGCCATGTTACTATTTAAGTCTCCGGTTTTATCGCCTGTTTTTATTATTTATTATCTTCATGTTTTTAAAACAAAGTCTGTAGGAAAAAAAACAAATTCCATCTCTGGCGGTACCTCAAAAGAGTACCGCCCTTCAGTCATGGCATAGCCACTTATCGAAGTGTTAGGTGTTCCAGGACCTGCCAGCCTGCCATCCCAGCAGCCTCTGCGGTCACCCCTTGCCAGCAGCAGTGGAGCGGGGATTCGGCCCCAGTCAGCGTTTCGTCTGTCTTTGTGAGCTCCTTGTTTTCTTCTTTAGTTTTGTCCAGTCCTCTCCTGTTCTTTCCCTTCTTTTCTCATTGTAATCATGACAACCACCACTACCACCACCACCACTACCACCACCACCGCCATAGTATATACCTCTCCCTCTGCCGCCACCACCACTATTACGTGGTGTGCCCAATCGCCACCCTCATTCCATCCCCCAACCTTCTCACCCTCCCTTCTCCTTCTCCTTCGCTCTTCATAGCCTCATCCCCTGCTCCTTCCTCCCTCACCTCTTCCTCTGATCCCTTCCCTCGACTCCCTCACCCTGTTCCCTCCGTCTCTGCAGCCCCCGCCAGGGTGGAGGCCCATCACCATCCCCGTCTTTGGCGCCTGCACCAGCAGCCATGCCAGGACCTGCCACCTCCGCCATCTCACAGTTGCTCTTGTCCCACACAGTTCCTGTGACACTTCAGTCGCTGTGAAGTGCTCCAATGGCACCCCTGCCTCCTCTGCTCCCAAAAAATCCCAGTCCCCTCCTCTTACCCCCCCCCCCCCCCAGGAGGGCATGGATGTCTCCTCACCTGTCCCCTCTGCCACCACCACTACCTCCTCCTCCTCCTCCTCCTCCTCCTCCCATCCTCCTCCTCCTCCTCCTCCTACATATACCTCCTATCCCATCCTGATCCCTCACTCCTCGAGGCCCACAACCTCATGAAGCTCCTCTGCCAATTCTACCCCAGAGCTCCCATATCCCTCCTCACTCCGTGTTGGGACTCCATTCTCATCACCTCCCCTTGCCCCACCCTTCACTCAGACATCCTTTCCCGAATCCCCATCACCTGCTTTGTCCCCATTGCCTCTCTCTCCCCTGCTCCTTCCCCTTCCCACTCCCACCAACCCCAAGCCCTGCGTTGCCCGCCAACCCTTACCGCCATGACCACTTAGCTTAGTCTGACGATCACTGAGGAGGAAGTGCTGTTGGAGCTTAAGGCGCATCCCTACCTAGACGTCCGTGCAGTGCACCGGATTTTCAATCCTGCTGGCTCCACCCTCCTTATGCAGGGGTCCAATCAAAAATCAAATGGCTCTGAGCACTATGGGACTCAACTGCTGAGGCCATTAGTCCCCTAGAACTGAGAACTAGTTAAACCTACCTAACCTAAGGACATCACAAACATCCATGCCCGAGGCAGGATTCGAACTTGCGACCGTAGCGGTCTTGCCGTTCCAGACTGCAGCGCCTTTAACCGCACGGCCACTTCGGCCGGCAGGGATCCAGTCCTGTCCTGTTCTTTTCCTTCGTTTCTCGTTGTAAGCACCACCACCACCACCACCACCACCACCGCCGCCGCCGCCATTGTATATAGCACTCCCTTTGCTGCCACCACCACAATTACGTGGTGTGCCCAATCGGCCCCCCCCTCATTCCATCCCCCAAGCTACTCACCCTCTCTTCTCCTTCTCCTGAAGGAGGGTGCCCTTCTGTTCCATCGTTGGTACATGGTCAACCCCTCCTATTCCCCTCCTCAGTCCATCTGCTGCCAGAGGTGCCTGCACTACAACGCACACCCAACATCAGAGTGCTGCAAGGACCCCATCTGCCCACATTGCAAACAGGCGCACTTCCTCAGCCACTGTTGCAACCTCCAGTCCCCTCTCTCCCGCAACACCTGCAACCATCCGCATCCCGCCTACTCCCAGAAATGCAAGGCCAACCCCTCCCATACTCCTGAAATAACCATCCCCATCCGCCCTCTGGAAACCACCACCCCTCCTGGCAACTCCCTCCATCCCCCCCCCCCACTGCTGAGGACATCATCTGGTTTGTCACAATCGTCCTCCAGAATGTCCACCCCTTACAGTGCCCCCTCACCCACCAGCAGATATCCCTCGCCACCCAATCCGCCTTCCACCTTAACACTTATGCACCTATTCCCACAACCAATCCCACTTCACCTTCTCCCGCCTCGGCACCCTTGTCTAAATTCCTGTCATAGCGCGACAGCACTGTATCTAGTTCAACAACATCCAGTCCCTACCTACCAACAAGAATCTCCTCATGCACACCCTCACGACCCACAGTGTGCACGCCTTCCTCTTAAACAAAACCTTTCTACAGCCTCAGCATACTGTCCACACTTCTCCCTATCTCCTAAACTGCTCTGATAATTGTCCACCACCGCCAGATCCCTATTCGGCTCCAACCCCTCCTTCCCAACCCCACAGAACACCTGATCATTAGTCTCTTCTTGCCCGGCCTCACCGTTACCTGCGCCACCATCCACGTCTGCCCTAATGCCCCGATTCCTTTTGACTTCCTTTCCTACATTGACTGCACCGTCTCCTTCTACGTAATCGCCGCCGACCTCAACATTCATAGTTGTTCCGCCGCCCAGTAACAGCGGTTGCATAGGTTCCTCTCCTCACTCCAAGGTGACCTTGTCCCCATTCCCCAGCACAACCGCCCTGAATCCAACTCCACTCCCGATGTCATCCTCTCCTCCCCTAACCTCCTTGGCTGCATAGCGGTTGATGTCCTGGGCCCCATTGGTCTGTCCTCCTCACCGTTTCAGACGGTTGTCACCCCCGCCCTGACCCTCGTAATGACCCTCCCCCAAAGCACGTCCATGATTATTCCAATTCCCCTTTACTCCCACAGGCCGTACTTCCCCTCCGTGAATCCCGACGTCTCTACCATGCCTTCATTCACACGTGTGACCCGGACACACTACGACGCCACCGGCAACTACAAAGACACGTCCAAAACAGGCTCAAGGCTAAGAATCGCCGCGACTGGCGACGGAAATGCACCTGTCATAATGTTACACTTCCTATCAACTCGTCCAAGTACTGGTCTGAATCCCCCCCCCCTTAGTACCATCCTCTCCCTCATCATGACCAACATTTCCCTGACAACCTTAGTAGGGCCAATCACTCTGCCTCCTACCTGTCCAATATCTTTACCCTCCCTTATGATCCCCAGTTCGATTACCCCCTCTTCCCAGATGTCCGCAATTGAACTGACACCTATGTCCTCCATTCACCCCTGGTTTCCAGTACTTGGACAACATTACACACTACTCAGGATTTCATCACTACACTCTGCACGAAACACAACACCACTCCCGGTCACGATCGTGTTATCTATCGCCACCTCCGTGAAGCTCCCACCTCCTTTCTCTCCATCCTAGCCAGACCTCCCCTTATCCTGATGTTCCTCAAACCCGACAAACCACCATCCGCTGTCACCTCCTACCATCCCATCAGCCTTACCTCGGTCTTTAGCAAGGTCCTGGAATCCATCCTTACCCGACGCAACCACCAGCATCTCTGCCATCGCCGCCTCCTTTCTGTTACCCAAGTGTGGCTTTCGACCATCCTTCTCTACTGACGACCTTCTCCTTCACCTCACTCATCTCCTCTCCGAACAGCTCATTTCCTGTCACTCCACCATCTTCCTCTCCCTCGACCTGGAACGCGCCTACGACGGTGTGTAGCATTCTGGTCTCCTCTTTAAGTTCCAAATCTTTGCACTTTCTATCAACTACGTCTGTCTGATCGGGTCCTTTCTTTCCCAACGTCCTTCCTATGTCACCATCCATAACACGGATTCCTACACCTTCTACCCCTCCGCCGGTGTGCCCAAGGTTCCATCCTCTCCCCTCTTCTATACCTTTTGTATACGGCGGATATGCCGCCGCCTTCACCCCCCATCCACCTTCTCCAGTACTTCGATGAAACAGCCTCTCTTTCCCTCACCCCCACCCTGCAACGCTCCCAACACTTTCTCCAATCCCATCTTGACTGGTTGACCGTTTGGTGTAACCAGTGTTGCTCAAGGTCTATCCTTCCAAAACCCAGGCGATCATTGTAGGCAAAACCACCACTTCCTTCTGTCTCCTCGACTTCTAACTCACCATTTATGGCCGTCCTATCGTCCTCACCCCCACCATGAAGTACCTTGGCGTCACCCTTGACCATCACCTCTCCTGGACCCCCATCTCTGGACAATCCATGCCAAGGAACGCTCTCGACTCTGTCTCCTCAATCTCCTTTCTGGCCGCACGTGGGGTAAGGACCCCTCCACCATTCTCCACACCTATAAATCCCTTATCCGCCCTATCCTCTGCTACGCTCATCCCACCTGGATGTCTGTCCCTCCTACCTTTTACATATCCCTTCAAATTCTAGAACGCCATGAGCACCACCTCGCCTATCGCATCTGTCTCCCATCCCCCACGCGGATCCTATATTATCTTATTCTGATCCCGCACCTCCTTCTCTTCCTTGAATGGATACTGATCCTCTACATCTCCTGCAAACTTGATCCCCCTCACCCGCTTGTCTCTCCTATCCTCTCCCACCCATGTCCTGTGTCGCACCTTCATTCCCACATCCCATCTGCACTCCATCTCTCCACTCTCCATACCCTCTCCCAAGGTGGCTTCCACCAACTCCCTGATGATGCCCTCATCCCCTCCATCTACCCCTCCTGCCAACATTGATTCTCCTCTACCACACCCGGTGTTTTTTCCCGATGTCACTCTCTCTTCCTTCTCTCCCTCCTCCTTTCCTTCCTCCCTCCTCCCCCGGGCTTCCCCTACCCCCCTTACCTTCTTTCCTGCCCCTCCCATCTCCTCTGCCTCTGCCACTGGCATCTACGCACTCCCCTCTCCCTCCTCTCCCATTTTTCCCCTTTTGGCAGGTCCCCAGATCCGTCCACGTATAGTGAACTTTTGCGCACCAGAGATCATCGCCTAGTGTTTGTGTGTGCCGTCGTGTTTGTCCTCAAGTGTTCCAGTGTTTAATCGTTTGTGCTCCAAAGTTTGCGTGTGTCATCTGTCATCTCTGCGCATGTCCACGTGTCTCAACATTTTTAATTTGGACTCTGCGCTTGTGAACGGCTCCGTGTGTTTTAATTTTACGTTTGTATATCCACCATGTCTGTTCTGTGATTATCTTCTTTTGTATCATTAGTTTTATCTGTGTCTGAAGGGGAAAAAAGCAAATTCGTTCCAGGCCCTATAAATCCCTCCAAATCCTTGAACACCATGTGCTCCGCCTCACCTTCCGCATTCACTTTCCGTCCATCATGCACATCCCTCACCCCCTTCCCCCACCTCCTCCTTTTCGTGAACACATCTGTACACTGTATATTGTCCACCGCGTTGATCCCCTTCACCCCCTGGTATCTCCCTTGCTCTCCACCCCCAATCCGTTGCCGCACGTTTGCTGTTGTGTCCCACCCTCTCTCCATCTCCACACCCTACCGCCTCCTTGCCCAATGCAACTTCCACCATCTACTCCTGCCAGATGATGCGCTTTACCCGCAGATCTACCCTTCCTACCAACTCTAACCCCATCTTCCTGCCTCTTCTTCAGGGCTCCCTCTCCTCCCCCTCCCCCTCCCTTCTCCCGAGCGGCTTCCCCATCCTACTCCCCCTCCCTCTCTTGTGCTCCCCTTCAGTGTCTCTGCATTCCCTCGTGCCTTGTTTTCCCTCTTCATATCCTACCCCACCAGTCTCCTGCCCGCTGACGCCCCTACTCTTTTCATCCCACCACCTCCCTTGCTGCCCCTTGCTCTCCCCTCCTTCTCCATCCTCTCTGGCCTCTCCCTCAGTAGCTCCCACGTGGTAGTTTTATTCTTCATGGTGTGTGCTCCAAGTGGGTTTTAAGTGCGTTATTCTGGAGGGTTTTTAATACTTTGCCCGACTTTTGGTCTGTGCATGTGCCTTCAGTGTCTTCTTTGTGTTTTTTAACCTAATGTAGACTTTTTAATTGTCACCCCATGAACATCTCCATGTCAGTATCTTTTTACCTCCATTATCTGCCCTTGCTCTGTTTTAAGTTCTCGATTTTATCGCCTTATGTATGTAACATTTTATTCTTGTCATAGTTGTCATGTTATTCGGCAGAAGAGCAGTGGATTGTGCCGCTGACAGGCCTTCCCTGCCCATATAGGACATTGGAATGCAATCACAATAAAGAAAGCACTCCGTATTCAGGCCACCCATCCAACTGCCAGCCACGCCTGACAGCGCTTAACTCCTGTGATCTCACGGGAACCAGTGTAGCCACTGCGGCAACACCGTTCCCACAGTAAAGAAAAAAAGCAACAAATTCCTATACATGAAACCATTAAATGTTTACGAAATTTTGGAGGGCTTCTGCTGTGTTGTGCGAGCTGTCAAATAGTTTGTGAATGTTAGATGTTGGGGTGCCAGTTACAGTAACACGTTTGCAATTACCCATTCTTGTTTATTTTTCGAATGCACTACAAAACTCATCCCTTCTCTCCAGCTACCATGCACGGAGAACTGCATCACGGCAGTACATGGTCTGAAGATGACGACAACAACAACAACGGTCGTTTTGAAGATGGTTGCAGGTGCATATGTTATTTCTGGTTGTGTAACTGTTGTACAATGTTTTAAATTTGCAACTATAGACAGGCTTTTTTGTTGTATGCGTCTTTGCTAATGTAAATTTCCTTGATGGGGTTTTTATTCTACTTTGTCATGTTTGTTTCTCATTCAGATTTCCAGTTATGATGTCACCTAAATATTTAACTTGGTCAACGATTTTGATTTCCTGTTCTTCCACTGAAATTTTGTGGACCAGTTGGCATAATGCGTTTTTTCAAATGATATTCTGAGGTTGACTTTCTGTGATATTTCTTAGAGATGTAAATAGTTTAGTGGTTTCTTGAACATTCGTGGTTAGGAGAGTAAGATCTGCAGCATATCCCAAGCAGTTTCAACTTTTACCAATTGTCACACTTCCAGTTCTTATTTTCTTTGTGTTACCTTGTACCATTCGCTCATTACATATTCCAGTGCACAGTCAAACACTAATGGTGATAGGCATTCACCTTGTCTTAAGCCTCTTTTTATGAAGAATGGCTGAGAAATTTTTTTTCTAAGCTTTACTTTCAAATTGACGTTGTTTGCAGTAAGTTCTACAAGATTTATTAATTGCATCGTAATTCGGAGTAACACAGGCGCTGGAGTATTGTAAGAGGGGAAAATGTCATCCTGGCAGTGCAAAGCTAGTGGCTTAGGAAGTGGAAATGAAAAATCACATCAACACATTTCCAGTCCAGAAAGCACATTATGCCAATGCAGAACACAATTATCTGGACCATAAACATGTGAAGATTATGTGGCAGATGTTCAAAACTTTTGAACTCCATATTCAAGTTGATTATCAGTTTTACTTGAAAATTAAGCATGGACATTTTAATTTAAAATTTGGGCATTCACAGGTGTATGCGAGCAGTAGATGTGGAGAGCCTCAGATAAATGTGAAAAGTCCATCCCTGAATCATGCTGCTAAAAGGCCAGCAAAGCTGAGTTAATAGTGCACAAGAAATTACACCCAGTTACAGCAAAAACTGACACTGATTCTACCATTGCAGGCCTCTCGTTTGATATAATGCAGAATTTGCAATTACCTCAGATACAAAGACAACTTACATGTCGCTTGTCGCAGCTTTCATTAATTTCTTAAATCCGCAGAATTACAGAGTGGAACAGCCTGGTTTTTGTCTCTATCATGAAAAGGAATAGCACGAAAAAGCTCTGATGAAGCTTGTTCATTTCTTTTTAATTATATAAATGAAACTGTTGGACAATGTGTTAAGGACTTTCACTCATTCTCTGACTGTTGTGGAGGGCAAAATAAAAACCATTCAATGGTGAGGTTTGTTTAATGCTTGTGGCACAGGGAAGGTTTCAGTCCATCACCCATTACTTTCCAACTGGAGGGTAGTCCTACCTTGCACATGATAGGCATATCAACAGACAAAAAGGAAAATTAGCGAGATGGATAGGATATATGTTCTGAAAGAATATGCAGAATTAATAACTGAATCCCGCATAAAGAGGAATTTTGTAG
Organism: Schistocerca piceifrons; assembly: GCF_021461385.2. Lineage (NCBI taxonomy): Eukaryota > Metazoa > Arthropoda > Insecta > Orthoptera > Acrididae > Schistocerca > Schistocerca piceifrons. Next base: position 46,304,845 of record NC_060148.1, read on the forward strand.
TGAAAATATCAAAAACATAAGAGGTTCCAAATTTTATGGAGCGGTGGCCAAAATTCCATAGTAATACTAATATTTCTGTTGAAAGGAAAGGAAGGGCTTCACACAGAAACTAACAGCTCTTTTATATAACACTATGTGTGCAATTCTGTTGTTCACGAGACACTCGTGGTGTTGTTAAAGTTAAGCCATTCGTTGATGTGGCAGAATAGCACACATTCCAACTTTCTGATCAAACTGCTGTTCCACCAAGCCCTGTAAATCGGGCTCCTGTAACGATAAATGAGAGGAACATGCACCATCTAAGGCGATTTCTATCATTCCTCCCAAAACAAGTCATCATAAATAACTTCTATTCTAACATATACAATTGGCCATATGTCAAAGAATCAACTACAAGTGGAGTAGAATGCGAAAGACAGTGGGAATTAGCCATAATTTACTTGATTTTTGCCCATATTACAATAAACTGAGTTACGTATTGATTTATTTGCATTTATTGCACTGTATTCAAGAAGGCCATATGTTCACTTAATAAATTTTAACAGAACGTCAAGAAAATATATTAGGTTTACCAGCAGAGCATTTGCATTCACCCCTCCATAGAATAATGCTACTGTTCACTGCAATTAGTCTGTGTTTGCTCCGCTATACAGGCACTGCAGAGCAGACGGCGACAGGAGATGGAGGTGAAAGGCTCGCCATGTTTTTCCCGGCAGCGTGCCGCGCTGACATCTGTCGGCGACGCCAAGCAGCAGGGCATTCAACCGCGGCCGATTATTCGATGTCGAAATAGGAAGCTTAATAGGTAATGATTAGAAATAACAAAAACCCCTTTATCTACTGCAATTGAATATGTTTAATTTCTTAACAAAGGTGGCAAGTTCATCCGTGTCTCTTTTTTATTTGCAAAGACAAGTTTCCATACTAACCAATATTTGTGGTGACATGTTGGTTAAAAGTGAGAAAGAAAGTTCGGCAGCAGTGTGATTGCCCCTTAAAGAATTCTATTACCAATTTTTGGAGGGTTTGTGCCGTTAGGTGCGAACCGGCAAGTGCACTGATATTATTATAAGGTGTAGAATGGCGAGCTGTATCGAGCCAGTACCAGGACTGAAGACGACGACAACAGCCGTTGTTCTGAAGAAGGTTGCTGCTGCACAGACAGCCGTTTCTTGTTGTATGTTTTTTTTTGCTGATTTAATTTTCCTTAGTGAGGTTCTTATTCTATTTTGCCATGTTTTTCATTTAGGTTTCCCGTTGTTAAGTCACCTAAATATTTAAATTGATTATCTATTTTGATTTTCTGTTCTTCCGCTGTATTTTTGTGGACCAGCTGGCATAATTTGTTTTTGCAAATGATATTCTGAGGCTGAGTTTCTGTGCTATTTTTTAATGATTTAACTACTTTAGTAGTTTCTTGAACGTTCTTGGCTAGGAGCATATTATCAGCAACAAATCCCAAGCAGTTTAAGCTTTTATCAGTTTTCACACTTTCAATTCTTATGTTCTTTGCGTTATCCTTGTACCATTCTCTCATTACATATTCCAGTGCTCAGTCGAACAGTAATAGTAGGCATTCACCTTGTCTTACGCCTGCTTTTATGAGGAATGTTTCAGAAGTTTTTTCTCTAAGCCTTACTTTCAATTTAGCGTTGTTTAGAGTAAGTTCTACTAGTTTAATTAATTTTGGATAAAGTCTTAGATTTCTGAGAATTTTTAAAAATGGAGTTCCATGGAGATATTGGATGGCTTCTTGAAGTTTACAAACGTTATTGCCAGAGATTTTTCTGTCTCCTACAGCACACCATAATCAACTTTAAACTTATGATCTGCTCTGCACAAATTCTCCATGGTCTGAAACCTTCCAGATTTCCTCGTAACTCCTGTTTTAGTTGTCCCTTGATTGTTCCACATAGAATCTAGGACCAAGTCTTGCATGTGGAGTCTAGGAGAGAGATTGCTCTGTAGATATTCAGACTGCTGTTATCCCCCATCTGGATGACGGTTGTGGTATAATGTTTAGGGAATGGCTACATCGTCCATCTTTCTGTTAGAGTTATGTGTAAGGAGATATTGACAGTGTGACTTAAATATATTCACATTTCAGCAACAACCTTACCAGTTTTTGATCTGTGAGTTCTCCTTCAACATCTAGGAAATTTTAAAAACCTGATTTGTTAGGTTTGGTTTTTGTTGTGTTATTTACACCGGTCTGTAAGATATATTTGCCTTTTTCACAGTCCAAACGTTTATTAAATTCTTCTGTCATGGTTTCAGCACTTTCTTTGTTACTGTGTGTCTTCTATCTTTATTCTCAAATATTACTGTAAATAGTTAGTACAACTGCAGTTGTTTCCCAAGGATTTTGCAGTAACTCCTGGAAGTTGTTTTGTTGTTTTGAGGCTGATAGTTTTTTGTTGTTCCTTGTACTAGATATCAGTTCACCTAGGTCATTTCTTAATTTAATGTTTTGTTTTATTTGGTGCTACTTCTCATTTTTAATCAGCCGAGGTGGGTTGTAACTCATTTTCTTGAAAGGTGTGAATTTGATTTTCATTTCAACTACATAGTGGTCTGAGCCTGTGTCTTCTCCTCTCATTGAAGTCGTAGTGTAATTTTGTAGATACAGGTCTACTCAATAAGCGGTGGCAGGAGAAAACATATAGAAATATTGTAGAAATACTCAAGTTTTGGAGCCAGTGGCTCCTTCTTCTTGTAGAAGCATTGAAGGGGACACGAGAGGGGTGAATGATAAGGCTGGTGAGGTTTGGGAAATGTGTAGTGTCTGAGAAAGCCACCCAGAACACTGGGTCTGGGGAGACTTACCCAGTGGATGAGAAGGAGGAAGTCTTTCCTTCCTCTGGTTCAATCTATGTCATACCAGGAAGAGAGAGCTGTGTTTAATGCAGATAACTAGCTGTAATCAAGACCTTAAAATCGCCCATGGACAATATTGTAATTATCTTGACTTTCTCATCAAAACATAAAAAAATTAATTATGGATTAAAACACTTGATCCCTCAGTTACCAAACGTGGAGCACTGTTACCCATGAAACAAATGACATGTAAAACAATGACGATCAACTCCCTAATGACAATAGCTGCAAGGAACCACTTTTCTTGATGTTCATCTTATAATCTCTTTTCGAGACACTATTCCTTCCATTCAACTTACCCTGCAAGACCTTTGCCAACAGTGACAGAACTATACTGTCATTGGCAAACTTTAAACCTATAATTTCTTCTTCATGAACTATAAAAACGTGTCCAAATTTTTATCAGTGTCCTTGACAGCTTGTTCAGTGCACAGATTGAATGACACGGTGAATAGACTACAACCCTGCCTCAGTCCTTTCTCAACCACTGTTCTACTTTCACGCCCTTTGCCTTTTACAACTGCTGTTGTAGATTATGATCCATCTGTCCATTTATTGCCTAATAACTTATGAAATACAGCATATGTATGGCTGTTAAAAACTGCCAGGAAATATCTACAAGATGAGTGAATAGGCAGTAATACATGAAATTGCTTTTGAATACATTGTGGGATTATGCAGTGATCAATGCTGTTGTTGTTGTGGTCTTCAGTCCTGAGACTGGTTTGATGCAGCTCTCCATGCTACTCTATCCTGTGCAAGCTTTTTCATCTCCCAGTACCTACTGCAACCTACATCCTTCTGAATCTGCTTAGTGTATTCATCTCTTGGTCTCCCTCTACGATTTTTACCCTCCACGCTGCCCTCCAATACTAAATTGGTGATCCCTTGATGCCTCAGAACATGTCCTACCAACCGATCCCTTCTTCTGGTCAAGTTGTGCCACAAACTTCTCTCCTCCCCAATCCTATTCAATACCTCCTCATTAGTTATGTGATCTACCCATCTAATCTTCAGCATTCTTCTGTAGCACCACATTTCGAAAGCTTCTATTCTCTTCTTGTCCAAACTATTTATCGTCCCTGTTTCACTTCCATACATGACTACACTCCATACGAATACTTTGAGAAATGACTTCCTGACACTTAAATCAATACTGGATGTTAATAAATTTCTCTTCTTCAGAAACGCTTTCCTTGCCATTGCCAGCCTACATTTTATATCCTCTCTACTTCGACCATCATCAGTTATTTTGCTCCCCAAATAGCAAAACTCCTTTACTACTTTAAGTGCCTCATTTCCTAATCTAATTCCCTCAGCATCACCGGACTTAATTAGACTACATTCCATTATCCTTGTTTTGCTTTTGTTGATGTTCATCTTATATCCTCCTTTCAAGACACTGTCCATTCCATTCAACTGCTCTTCCAAGTCCTTTGCTGTCTCTGACAGAATTACAATGTCATCGGCGAACCTCAAAGTTTTTATTTCTTCTCCATGAATTTTAATACCTACCCCGAATTTTTCTTTTGTTTCCTTTACTGCTTGCTCAATATACAGATTGAACAACATCGGGGAGAGGCTACAACCCTGTCTTACTCCCTTCCCAACCACTGCTTCCCTTTCATGTCCCTCGACTCTTATAACTGCCATCTGGGTTCTGTACAAATTGTAAATAGCCTTTCGCTCCCTGTATTTTACCCCTGCCACCTTTAGAATTTGAAAGAGAGTATTCCAGTCAACATTGTCAAAAGCTTTCTCTAAGTCTACAAATGCTAGAAACGTAGGTTTGCCTTTCCTTAATCTTTCTTCTAAGATAAGTCGTAAGGTCAGTATTGCCTCACGTGTTCCAGTGTTTCCACGGAATCCAAACTGATCTTCCCCGAGGTTCGCTTCTACTAGTTTTTCCATTCGTCTGTAAAGAATTCGTGTTAGTATTTTGCAGCTGTGACTTATTAAGCTGATAGTTCGGTAATTTTCACATCTGTCAACACCTGTTTTCTTTGGGATTGGAATTATTATATTCTTCTTGAAGTCTGAGGGTATTTCGCCTGTTTCATACATCTTGCTCACCAGATGGTAGAGTTTTGTCAGGACTGGCTCTCCCACGGCCGTCAGTAGTTCCAATGGAATATTGTCTACTCCAGGGGCCTTGTTTCGACTCAGGTCTTTCAGTGCTCTGTCAAACTCTTCACGCAGTATCGTATCTCCCATTTCATCTTCATCTACATCCTCCTCCATTTCCATAATATTGTCCTCAAGTACATCGCCCTTGTATAGACCCTCTATATACTCCTTCCACCTTTCTGCTTTCCCTTCTTTGCTTAGAACTGGGTTTCCATCTGAGCTCTTGATATTCATACAAGTGGTTCTCTTATCTCCAAAGGTCTCTTTAATTTTCCTGTAGGCGGTATCTATCTTACCCCTAGTGAGATAGGCCTCTACATCCTTACATTTGTCCTCTAGCCATCCCTGCTTAGCCATTCTGCACTTCCTGTCGATCTCATTTTTGAGACGTTTGTATTCCTTTTTGCCTGTTTCACTTACTGCATTTTTATATTTTCTCCTTTCATCAATTAAATTCAATATTTCTTCTGTTACCCAAGGATTTCTACTAGCCCTCGTCTTTTTACCTACTTGATCCTCTGCTGCCTTCACTACTTCATCCCTCAAAGCTACCCATTCTTCTTCTACTGTATTTATTTCCCCCATTCCTGTCAATTGCTCCCTTATGCTCTCCCTGAATCTCTGTACAACCTCTGGTTCTTTTAGTTTATCCAGGTCCCATCTCCTTAAATTCCCACCTTTTTGCAGTTTCTTCAGTTTTAATCTACAGGTCATAACCAATAGATTGTGGTCAGAGTCCACATCTGCCCCTGGAAATGTCTTACAATTTAAAACCTGGTTCCTAAATCTCTGTCTTACCATTATATAATCTATCTGATACCTTTTAGTATCTCCAGGGTTCTTCCATGTATACAACCTTCTTTCATGATTCTTAAACCAAGAGTTAGTTATGATTATGTTGTGCTCTGTGCAAAATTCTACCAGGCAGCTTCCTCTTTCATTTCTGTCCCCCAATCCATATTCACCTACTATGTTTCCTTCTCTCCCTTTCCCTACACTCGAATTCCAGTCACCCATGACTATTAAATTTTCGTCTCCCTTCACAATCTGAATAATTTCTTTTATTTCATCATACATTTCCTCAATTTCTTCGTCATCTGCAGAGCTAGTTGGCATATAAACTTGTACTACTGTAGTAGGTGTGGGCTTCGTGTCTATCTTGGCCACAATAATGCGTTCACTATGCTGTTTGTAGTAGCTTACCTGCATTCCTATTTTCCTATTCATTCTTAAACCTACTCCTGCATTACCCATATTTGATTTTGTGTTTATAACCCTGTAGTCACCTGACCAGAAGTCTTGTTCCTCCTGCCACCGAACTTCACTAATTCCCACTATATCTAACTTCAACCTATCCATTTCCCTTTTAAAATTTTCTAACCTACCTGCCCGATTAAGGGATCTGACATTCCACGCTCCGATCCGTAGAACGCCAGTTTTCTTTCTCCTGATAACGACATCCTCCTGAGTAGTCCCCGCCCGGAGATCCGAATGGGGGACTATTTTACCTCCGGAATATTTTACCCAAGAGGACGCCATCATCATGTTACAAGGCCAGATCAGTCAATCATCCAGACTGTTGCCCTTGCAACTACTGAAAAGGCTGCTGCCCCTCTTCAGGAACCACACGTTTGTCTGGTCTCTCAACAGATACCCCTCCGTTGTGGTTGCACCTACGGTACGGCTATCTGTATCGATGAGGCACGCAAGCCTCCCCACCAACGGCAAGGTCCATGGTTCATGGGGGGGGGGGGGGTGATCAATGCTATTACAAATATTTAATATCAAAAACAGTCTTGATCACAAATTATTTATTCCAGAGACCGGTTTCAACCACAACTGTGGTCATCTTCATATCAATGAGTAAGAACCTCCTCCTGCTGGTAAATCACTACAGTGCCAGTGTAATCACTACTGTGATTTACCACCAGAAAGAGGTTCTTAATCATTGGTCTGAAAATGACCACAGTTGTGGCTGAAACCGGTCACCAGAATAAATAATTTGTGATCAAGAGTGTTTTTGATTGTAAATATTAGTAATACATGACCTCAAGAAAGATCAGATCAGATTTAGGAGTAAGGTAACAACAGAAGAAGCAATACTGATTTATTTTGTAAATGAATGGGAATATTAAGAAAACAAACACATCCATTTTTGACAGCATTGAGTTACATATGTGTTTGTGCTTTAAGGATGTAGCCCAATCAAGATGTAAAGAAATCCCATTTGTGCTGGAACATTTTGTTTTGTTATGCAGCCATTGTTATCACATTCTCTCGAAGTGAAAGCCCACAGGTACAGAAGATTTGGGCTCACTAAAAATTTTATACTATCAACTCAGTTTAAGGCAGGGAGAATAATCAATGTTCCTCTTACTCTTTTATTAATCTATTTTGTTATTCGTGGTAAGATGTCAGACAGTCGTGATGTTAGTGACAAATATCAGGGAGTAATGGAAAAAGAAAGAATGCTGTGGAGGTTCCAAAACATATATCCATATAGCGAGCAGAGTGAAAATGAAGCATATATAAATTGGAGAGGGAATAGATACCAACCAAAACGTAATGGTTAACCTGAAATTTAGTATTACTTCAAAATTAACGTTTAACTACCACAGCGAACATAATAATGTAGAACGTTAAGTTCAACTGAATATGTCATTCTGTTTCCAGTTGTCAGATGAAAAGCATGGCAACTGAGATGATAGAGGGCAGCAAGACAGAACAAAAAATGAACAGGATGGAATCGTTCAAAGCCTCATAGAAGAAAAACAAGTGGCAAGAAAGGAGCCTAGAAGTGATAAGGAATTTAGTGGGAAGAAACCAAAATTGTAGTGATGCATTTGTTGGCTATCAAGGTCTGAAGGGAAGATTCAAGTTTGTAAAACTGCCTCCCAAAGTGTTGGTGATTTCAGCAATGTGCGAATATAGCAATACGTTAAAAGAAGGTAAATCTCCAAAAGATAAAGGTGGAAACCTGGAATGAATTCACAGTTGCGAAAATGGACAGCCAACAGCTGTATAATGGAGTGATGACAATGAAAATTTGTTCCAGAGTGGCACTCGAATCCAGATAACCCACTTATCAAGAGGGTCCTTGTCCCATGGGATATTGCATCGTAATTCAGAATAACACAGGCACTGGTGTGTTGTAAGAGGGGAAAATGCAACCCTGGCCGTGCAGAACCAGTAGCTTAAGAAGTGGAAATAAAAAGCACATCGACTCATTTCCAATCCAGGAAGCACATTATGCCAAAGAAAAATCTAATTATCTTGACCCCCAACATGTGCAGATTATGTGGCACATGTTCAAAACTATTAAAATGGATATCCAAGTTGATTATCAATTTTATTTGAAAACTTTCCATTTTAATTTAAAATCTGGGGAACCACAGGTGTATACGAGCAGTACATGTGAAGAGATTTGGATAAAAATCAAAAGTCCATCTCTGAATGATGCTGGTAAAAGGGCAGCAATAGCTGAGTTAATAGTGCACAAGAGGTGTGGTGATTAATTCTTCAAGAAATTACACGCAGTTACAGCAAAAACTGACACTGATTGTACCATTGCAGGTCTCTCGTTTGATTGTATGCAGTATTTGCAGTTACCTCAGATACCAATTCAATTTCCATTTAACTTGGGTCAGATTTCATTAAATATCTTTACTGTGCACGAGTTACAGAGTGCAAGGGCCATATATTACCTCTATCACGAAAAAGCTCTGATGAAGCCTGTTTTGGAGGCAAAAATAAAAACCATACACTGGTGAGGTTTGTTTAATGATTGTGGCAGAGTGAAGGTTTCAATTCATCGCCCATTACTTTCCAACAGGAGGGTAGTGCCACCTTCCACATGATAGAGATTTCAAGAGATAAAGGGGAAAATTAGGAAGATGGATAGGATATATTTTGTGAAGAAAGATGCAAAATTAATAATTGACTCCCACGAAAAGCCGAATTTTGAAATGAAAATATCAAAAACAGGAGAGGTGCCAACGTTTAAGGAATGGTGGCCAAAATTGTACCTAAAGAATAATATTTCTGTTGAAAGTAAAGGAAGGGCTTCACACAGAAATAACTAACAGCACTGCCAGGTAACACAATTTGTGCAATTCTGTTGTTCACAAATTAGCCCATTCATTGATGCTTCTGAAGATCACACATTCCAACTGTCTGATTAGACTGGAGTTCCACCAAGCCCAGTTGGGGTCATGTACCCATAAATGAGAAGAACATACCATCTAAGGCGATTTCAACCATTGCTACCAAAAGAAGGAATCATCAAGCGTTTCTAATCTAACGTATACAACTGACCATATGTCAAAGAATGAACCATGAGTAGAGTATAATGCCAAAGACACTGGGAACTAGCCATAATTTGTACGATTTTTGCTTCTATTGGCAAGAAACTCTGAGTTATGAACTGAGTTATGTGCATTTATTACAATATATTCTGAAAGGCCATATGTTCAATTCATAAATTTTAACAGAAAATCAATAAAATATATTAGGATTACTGGCAGAGCATTGGCATTCATTCCTCCACATTCATTTTAATGGAGTAGAAAAACATATTTTAAGCATAATATTAAGAAATAGAATAATATCTGAGTTATGTAGTGATTTATGTGCATTTATTGCAATATATACAGAATGGCTATGTGTTCACTTAACACATTTTATCAAAATGTTAAGCAAACATATTAGGATTTGCTGCAGAGCATTAGCCTTAATCCCTCCACATTAATCTTAACGGAGTAGAAAAAGAAAAATTTTGCATAATATGAAGACATGGAAAATGTATTCATTCGTCTGAAAAGTTTAGTATCTTGAAGATGTGGGATATTTCAACATTCCAATTCAAATGTGGAATTGCATTTCTTCAAGGTACTGGATGAGCAGTGTGATGCTCTTCCACTTTTACAGGTTCAAATAATGACAGCATCTGGAGTAAGTGTAGTTGCTGGGATATGGGTTGTTGTGGGAATGAAGAGAAACATCTCTGAAAATGAACTGAATAATGGGAAATACTAATTGTGAATTTATGGTACAGATTGCTTGTAAATCATGCGACCCATCCTAGATTACTGGTCAAGTGTGTGGACCTATACCAGATATGGCTAACATGGGATACTGAACTTATACAGAGAAGGGCAGCATCTGTGACCACAAATTTGTTTAATCTATGGGAGAATGTCGACACACTGAAGGAACTGAAATGGCAAACTCTTGAAGGCAGACATAAACTACCTCGAGAAAATCTGTTAACAGAGTTTTGAGAAAATGCTTTCAATGATTACTCTAGAAGTATGCTACACCCCATACGTATTGCTCACACAGGGATTGTGAGGATAGCATTAGAATAATCACTTCATGCACAGAGACAGTCAAACAATGGTTATTCCCATGCTCCATACGAGAATGAAACAGGAAGTAACCCTATTAACTGGTAGAGTGGGACTTACCCTCTGCCATAGAGCCCATGGCGGTTTGCAGTAGGGCTACACAACCTAAAACTTTAAGTCGACAAACATTTTCAGCTACAGTAAGCACAGTAGGCCATAGGAGCAATACGTAAATTACAATTCAAGGCAACAATGACAAATATATTTAGCAATTCGGAAAGTATATTTGTTTAGAAACGTCAACTTGCGCGATGGCCAGAGATATTGGACTACCTTAGTGGTCATGGTGTAATGTCTCTTGCAGCGGTCTCTCCACGATATTTTCAGAAATTTTATAAATTATATAACTCAGTAAATATCTCGAAATATCTCTTCTTATCTTACCGATTATCAATGCAAAGTAGTTACATGCCCAATTATTCCTGGGAGCGTCCATTTACTCCATGGAATAGCTTCTCTGCTATCTACGTTTTCTCTTATAAAAAGAATGAAGGAATTCTTGCCGATTAGTCGTGAAAGAAGGAGGATGTATATGTATGTATTGTTGAGCTATTCGCCATCTTGATGAGATTCTGTATGAGAAGGAATTTAATACATGACCTAAAGTAACTGTGTTCGCGTATTATTTAACTGATTATTATTGACAGTCTCTGCTTACTATGCTGTGTTGCACGGGATCAGTGGGGAACGTCTGATATACACTGGACGAACCTGCCGTTTTGTATGCTCAAGATATCCAGTTACTTCAAATAAATAGGCTAACACGGTCTTACCAGCAGATCTCCGGTCTTCCCCATGTGATCACCAAAAGTTAATAATTTTTACAAATGTTTTCAGGAGATCGACTGACAATTTTCGTCGCACCGAGACTTCGAAATTACTTCACTGCCTTATGAAATTTAAGTTAAGCTCAATTTAATCAAGATAGAACAGTATTGAACTGTGTGAATGTGATAAGCCTGCTTTGTGAATGAAAATTCCCTTAACATACGCATTATTTTACTATCCTGATCAGTGAAGCTAAATCAGGCCGGTGTGAGAGAGGTTTTTTAAAATTTAGATCCCACAAAAAAATATTAAATTTGGCTTCACTGTGACAGCACACATTTTTGAGCATTACTTAAACATTGTGTGAATTTTATGTTGCATTTGCACGAGAGAAAAGAAGACGAGGCCTGTTCCAGAAGTCACAATTTCGCCACAACATACGAGAACGTCGTTCAGGCCAGACAATATACAATTAAATTTTTGTAGACAGAAATTTAGAATAACTATTTAAATGTCTATCGGTTTGAATCAGATTGATTGAGTGACTGTTGGGTTGAACTTTAGATAGGAAGTGTTTATTATAAGTGAGTATTATGCAAAGTTTAGGTCAGTGACATTATTAACTCAGATGTGAGTGAATTTATATATTTGTTGTTCTGTGTATTAATGGTTCTTACTAGGGCGGCTTATAAAATGGCAATGCAACAGCTGAGCGAATCACAACAGCCCACAGCTGTTTCTGAGGTTAGTGAAACATTAGACGCTAGCTTAACTGAAGTAGTACCTAGCGGCAGCATTAGTCAGGCCCCACAACAGAGCTTAAGTGTTTCGATGTGATCTGAGCAGGACGAAATACACCCATTGACTGTCATTATGCAGCAGTTAACACTGTTAGCCAAAAATGTAACAGACTTAACTAAAGCGCAAATAGAGACTAAAAGGGAATTAACTAAAGCGCAAATAGAGACTAAAATGGAAATGAATGAACAATTAGCAGCCAATCAAGTGAAAGTCCAGGAGCAATTAGAAGCTAATCAAGCGGAATTAAATAATAAATTAGTAGAGAGTTTTCAGAAACTTAATGATAAATTAAATAAAACTATGGAAGAATTGAAAATTCAGAATGAAAAGACAGAATTAAAATTTGCTGCTGAAATTGAGCACGTCACTCAGCAGTGTAATGAAAATGCGAAGAAGTTACGCCTAGAGCTAACTGAGTATGTTGCTACTAAGCTTGATACTATTAAAGAACAGGTCGAGTCAATCCCACAGATAGTTCAAGCACAAGAACAGATGCAATGTTCTATGGCGGTAATTCCGGTATTAGTTGATGTTCAAGATGAATTAAAGCAACAAGTAAATGAGATGTCAGGAGATATGCAGGATTTGAGACAATCACAAGACAAGATCCCGAAGGACATCCAAAATTTGGATAAATCCATAAATAACATAAAGGAGGGACAAGACGAGGTTGATCATAAGGTAAACATTCTCGCGGGAAAATTCTCGCAGTTAAGTTTGGAAAGGCAAAGCATTTGTTCAGACAATATTGAACGTACAGTCAGAGCAGCTATACAATCTATGACCGAAAGTTCTGAAAAAAATTTATTTAATAAAGGTTTTCGAGAAGCCAAAAATCAACTAGGCGAAGAACTTAAACAATGGAAAGAAAACATTGAGAGATCTTTAAATCTATCTCGAGAAGGTTTGTGTTCCACACAAGGAAATGAACCCATAACAAGATCTATCAATGAAGCTACATTATTTAACCGATCAAGTACAGGAGCTATATGGGCATCTGATATGATATCAACTTGGGACACATATGAAGATCTTGAACGAGCATTTTTATCCAAATACTGGTCCGAAGGAGTACAAGAACGTTTAAGGCAGGAGGTATTATACCCGGAACCTTTTTCCTTTTCACGTGGGTCTTTAAAGAAATACTTTGAGAAATATATAAACAAATCGCGGTATTGGAATAAGCCTATGCCTCTACAAGACTTGATTGGCATATTAAAATCTCGACTTCCGGCCAGCATCAGAAATAGAATGCTGTATATTAATGAGCATGACCTTGACTCTTTCATGACTACGCTTGACAATATAGATATGATCGAGGAAGATGAACATCGGCCAAGACAACCGGTTATGCAGAGGAGAGCGATTGAGGCGCCAAACGCAAACCGGAACGGAAACGGATTTAATAATTATTATACTAGGAATGGTCAGAGATTCAACGGAAACAATTGCAACGGAAATGGAAATTGCAATAACAGTACAGCGAGGGGCAGATTCAGAGACAATCAAACAGGTCGCAGATACAACCCAATGTTTGGAAATGCAAGAGATTATCAGAACCAGCAGTTTTCAAATAATAATAATGCGTACAGAAATTCTGACCCTCGATTTGAAGCAAATAACACAACCAGTCATCAACAACAACCAGTCATAACAGAAGTAGTAGATGATTCAAGAGGAAATAATAATCGACATTTAAACTGAAGAGGGCCGCTTCATGCTCCGTAAAGTCGGCCAGGGAATACAAAAAGGGCAAACCTGTTTTAAACGTAATTAATTCCATGGCAATGTTGAGATATAATGAAGGCGAATTAATGACAGATGAATTGACGAGAGACATAGAGGCCTGTGTAGTCGAAGATAAAAGGGTTCCTGTGTCTGAGATCATCACAGAAGTGGGACGAATTTTAACCAATGTTGTATTGGACACAGCTTCATCTACAGACGTAGTATCCGGAATTTTGTTTCGCAGAATTAGTAAAATTAAGAAAATCCCTGTCCTGCCAGTACAAAATTGCCGAGTTATAGGTGCAGTGGGAGCAAAATCCCAGAACGTCAAGATACAAACGTTTATAGAGATAAAATTGGAAAATGTAGCTAAACAATGCACATTCCTTGTAGTGGAAAAGTTGGTAGTAGATTGTATTCTTGGCACTGGAACTTTGCAAGCCTGCAATTGCAAGTTGGACTTGGTAGAAGGAAAGGTGAATTTTAAAATCGAAGATCAATTTGTTACACTGATCTTACTGAGAAAGGAGGCAGTGTATGAGCGATATTTCAGTGGTGCTGCTGTGCAGTTGATTTATGCTGAAAATAATAGTATGTACCGACTTCCGATCAAGTCATTTCAAGTAGAGGATTTCAGACAAACAGTCGAACAGATGACTACTGAGTCAGATTGCCTAACGGATAGTCAGAGGGAACTATTATTCAATATATTAACAGAATATGAGTCAGTTTTCGATGAAAAGCCCGGAATCATTAGAGGATATGTTTGTATATTACAGATTAAGCCCCATAAGACATTTTGCCGCACACACCATCCCATTCTCTGGCGATTAAAACAACCAGTTCAGAAAGAGATACAAAAAATGTTGAACTGGAATCTTATTGAACCGTCAAACAGCCCATATTGTTCTCCGTTGCTTGTTGTACCAAAGCCAGGAGGAAATGTTCGATTGGTATTAAATGCAAGGGAAATTAACAGAATTATAGTACCTGTGCGCACACATCCAGAGAACATCGATGAGTTAATACAGAAATTTCAAGATGTATCCTATTTAATCAGTATTGATTTGAGAAGTTCGTTCTGGCAAGTCCAGTTAGACAAGGATTCAAGAAAATATACTGCTTTTATATATGGACGGAGAAGCTATCAGTTCAAGGTCGTTCTGTTTGGTCTCAATATCAGCTCTGGAGTTTTTATTTCTGCGTTGGACTATGCCCTAGGACCAGAACTAGTAGTTGAATAACAATTTTTGTGGACGATCTATTAATTGCCTCTAAAACTTGGGAGGAACATGTACAACTTATTAGGAGGATTTTTGCTGTGTTCAAACAAACTGGTATAACTGCAAATCTAATAAAATTCCAATTTTCTCTACAGAGAATTAAATTCTTAGGACATATGATTAATGCAAAAGGCGTTCTTCCAATAGAAGCGAAGATTAGTGCTATAAAAAATTTTCCAACTCCAAGAAACAGAAGACAACTGAAGGGCTTTATAGGCTTGGCTTCATTTTTTCGTCGATTTATTAAAACTCAAACAATGAACTCTGAAGCACTAAACCGGCTCCTGAGGAAAGATGTACCATGGCAATGGTCTAATGATTGTGAAAAGGCTTTTTGTGAAATAAAGGATCAACTGATAAATGCTCCGTTATTATACCACCCTGATATGAATGTCGGATTCTGTTTAGCCACTGATTCATCAGATGTGGGATTAGGATCTTGTTTATTCAAATTAGGTACATTGATGGTGTAAAAACCTTTTGTCCAATTGCATTTGCTAGCAGAGTTTTATCCACCTGTGAAAGAGCATATACCACTACGGAATTGGAAGCTTTAGCAGTTATTTGGTCTTTGAAAAGGTTTAATTATTGTGTATATGGCTCAAGGATAGCCGTTTATTGTGACCACCAATCACTAGCCTTTTTTAAATATGTACGTTGCTGCATCCTCGCTTGTCAAGGTGGACGCTGGCGCTGCAAGAATATCAGTTTCAAATTATTCATGTAGCCGGAAAAGAAAATATTATAGCTGACACGTTGTCAAGATCTCCAGAAGGAGTAACACCTGAACTGGATGTAAATAATAAGGCAGAATTTCCAGTGCTTCTTCTTCAAGAAAATAATCACAAGTTATATTATATTCATTTATGTAACACAATGGCTCAGCTTCAGATGAAGGATCGACAATGGAATGCTATAATACGACAATTCAATCAACAAAATCCTATGGTCAATTTGGAATACTACCAGCTTGTGAATAATATTTTATTTTTTAAATCTGGCAAGGCTGAGAATCCAAAGTGGTGTGTTTGCATACCAGAAGAATATGAAGAACGATTAATTTGGTTTACACATTTGACCTGGGGTCATGTTGGTGTTGAAAAGTGTGCTAATAAGATTAGATATTATTGTTACTTTCAAAATATAAGGTGAAAAGTGCACAAAGTCATACAGAAATGTGTTCTCTGTCAAAAGGCTAAGCTGGACAACAAGGGAAATAAAATTGCACTTCACTCAATAATACCTGAAGCACCAAGATCACTTATATCATGTGATATTTGTGGACCACTTCCTAGAGCCAGAGGTGGTGTTAAGTACATTATTGGATTCTGTGATGTGTTTACAAAATATGTTAAACTATATCCTATAAAATCAGCAACTGCAAGAGCTGCCGCAGTGAAGTTTGTAAATGACTATATTCCTCAAGCAGGGATTCCAAAATCTATAACCTCTGACAATGCGAAGATATTTACTGGATATTGATGGAGAAAATTAGTATCACAACTAGGAATAAAACAGATATTTACATCTTGCTATCATCCACAAGGGAATTCAATTGAATGGGTTTTTCGAGAACTAAACAGATTCATGAGAACGTACTGTCATCATAAACAAACTACCTGGACAAACTATTTGACCGAGTTTGAGCAGATTTATAATAATTTACCTCATAGTTCTACAAACTTTACCCCGAATGAACTGATGTTCAGAGAGAACGAAAGAAACTTTTGGGCAGATAACTTACCTAAATTCGAGGACACCAAAACGTCATGGGAAGAAAAAATTTGCAATGCTCTCATTAATATTACGGAGAAAGCAAGACAGCGAAAGGAAATCCATGACAGAAGCATCAAACGGATTCAGACTTTCAATATGGGACAGAAAATTCTTTTAAGAAGACACATCAAGTCATCAAGGTTGACGAAAACCATCAGAAAATGGAATCTAATCTATACAGGTCCATATATAATAGTTGATATACCAAATCCTGGTGCGTATTTATTAGCATATCCGGATTCTGGAAGAATAAAAGGATTATTTCCCCATGCAGACCTAAAGAGGTACTTTTAAGGAAAGTGTTTCAAATTAAATGAAAAGTCTGTATGAAGTATTTGGGTGTTGAAAAAAAAATGGAAGTGCGAAGGACAGTATTCCTCAGCTACTGTGATAGGTTAAATGACAGCATGCCAAGCATCTGTGATAGTTTAATGAACAGTAAGCGATTGCTTCTGTGATAGTATAGGAATATTTAGAAAAGTAAGTGGAACTGTAGCTATTGCTGCTGTGAAGACTTACGGATTATCTGTCTACACGATGATCACCAAAGAAGCTTGTGCGTGTGAAATAATATACATTCAGGGAGTGTTAATCTCCAGTGAGAATAAGTTTACTGAAACTATATGATCGAATACGGCGCTTGCGTGTGAAGTTAGTGTTTGTAAACTGACAGTTCACAGGAGAACAAATGAACCATGTTAGGAAATTAGAATCGATTGCTACTGTCCACAGATATAGAGACTCGTAGGTTTTTTTAATTTTTTTTTTTTTTTTTTTTTTGGTGCGAGCTAAATTCTATTCAAGAGAATTTAATTAACTAGGTTAGTGTGTGTTTATAAAATTAGAGTTAATAAGAAAGTTCTTCATTGAATTTATAATAATGTGTCATTTTCCAGTTGGATTTGTTTATTGTTATACTGCATTCATATATGTTCATGAGAAAATGCGGCAATCGGAGTATAAAAGAGAAAAATTTGATCGTCAATCAATACTAACAAAGATTAATTTCAGCTGAAGAGGTCATGCAGCAAGACTTAATCAAACGTTCTCTTTCAGCAAAATTTCATTTTAATCATTTATGAGTAAGATATAATTTTTTTAGGAAATTGTCTCAAATAATAAAGTTTTTAACATTCTGACTTGCTATCCACATTCGTACTTGAAACCAAATTAGGAAAGATTCAGATCTTCTTCCACCTGGAAAATCCAACGAAAAAAAAAGAAAGTAATTAAAACCAGGATTAGAGCCTTTCGGCTTACTCAAGAAGATGGATGAAGTTATCCATGTTTTCAAAATTGTTTTCCGATCTGGAGCTGTGATATTGTGCAACCATAGTATCGATTAAGACACCTAGGTGTGGAAAGTGTAAGACGAATGGATTTTCCCATTGCTCAGATGGAAGATTGAATGGATCAGGTCCATATTTGAGTTCAAAATGAATGTGGAGAAATTCGACTAACCCTTCTCTTCCAGGAATCTTTAATAGTTGACCATTCCATAGACGAATTTCGATTGTTTCATGCCGCAATCCTGAGTACCTGTTCCTGAGGTTCCTTCTGGTCTCTCAAATCCGTTATGTCTCCTGTCCGGTACGCCAATGCGATGCCTGTCCTCCATGCCGTGTCCCATGTTCCTGTACGATCAGTTTCACCGCAGTTCAGCAAGACATCGATGAAGAAAATTTTTCAGAAGATTGTAAAAAAATTGCATGTGTAAAGATTTTTTTTTGGCTATGAGGCAGATTTTATCTTTCCTATGAATTCTAGAATATCTCTCAAATTTCTAAATTATTCTGTCTTTCCTATCATCTGTGATACCTAGTTCGGGTCTAAGCCTCCAGGTTTTCGGGGTTTCCTGTGAAGGCCAGTTCCTGAGTAGGTAGACCTGATTAACAACTATATAAGTCCATCTTCCCTAGTTGTGTACATGGGATGCGGGTATGCCCCAGCACACGTGAAAGCAACAACTAGGTATCTAGGTAACGAAGATACCAAATCTCGTCAAAAAAATCTTACTAACTTCTTAAAATTTATAGGAACGTATGTTCTACAAATTCTAACGAGTTAGCTAAACCAATAGTTAGCTCACAAAATGGATACATATCAACTTTGCTCGTTGCGAGAGGCGATGTAATGTCTCTTGGAGGGGTTTCTCCGCGATATTTTCAGAAATTTTATAAATTATATAACTCAGTACATATCTCGAAATATCTCTTCTTATCTTGCCGATTATCAATGCAAAGTAGTTTCAAGCCCAATTATTCCTTGGAGCGTCCATTTACTCCATGGAATAGCTTCATTGCTATCTATGTTTTCTCTTATAAAAAGAATGAAGGAATTCTTGCCGATTAGTCGTGAAAGAAGGAGGATGTATATGTATGTATTGTTGAGCTAGTCGCCATCATGATGAGATTCTGTATGAGAAGGAATTTAATACATGAACTAAACTAAAGTAAGTGTGTTCGCGTATTATTTAACTGATTATTATTGACAGTGTCTGCTTACTACGCTGTGTTGCACAGGATCAGTGGGGAATGTCTGATTTACACTGGACGAACCTGCCATTTTGTATGCTCAAGATATCCAGTTACTTCAAATAAATATGCTAACACGGTCTTACCAGCAGATCTCCGGTCTTCCCCATGTGATCACCGAAAGTCAATAATTATTACAAATGTTTTCAGGAGATCGACTAACAATTTTCGCCGCATCAAGACTTCAAAATTGCTTCACTGCCTTATGGAATTTAAGTTAAGCTCAATTTAATCAGGATAGAACAGCATTGAACTGTGTGAATGTGATAAGCCTACTTTGTGAATGAAAATTCCCTTAACATACGCATGTTTTTACTATCCTGATCAGTGAAGCTAAATCAGGCCGGTGTGAGAGAGGTTTTTTAAATTTTAGATCCCACAAAAAATATTAAAATGGTTATTGTTTATGACAATGCTGTGTACAAATTATCCAGTTCATAAGCACTTTAAAACAAATGAAAAGGCATTTGTGATAAGATTGTATAGAAAAAGCGTCTCTAATTCGTGATTAATGAGTTAGCTTCGTAAAATAGAGGTATGAACCTGGGCGTCCATGATGCCATTTTGGCTACAATAGCTAAAAGTATATTTTGCATTAAAATTTTCAAAAAATAGTAAGTCATAGCACTAGATTGGTATGCAGTGCCAAATAAAACTATTTCCAGTGATACCACATTCGACTGTGTACAATTAATACATGTTCACAAAATATTTGTTGTCTTGAGAAATAATATATTATACTCTTCTTCTCGTAACATTGGCCGATTTAGGAAGAGATTGTAAAATTTTTTACTTATATACCAAACTTTGAAGTTTGAAGGTATCACAGATTTTTAGAAAATGGAGTGAACGATTATTCAAGACGTACAGAAACCAGACTGCAGTTGCAAGTGTCACAGAATGTGAAAGGAAAGCAGTGGCTAAGGGGGGAAAGTTGGTTGTAGTGTACCACTGGTGTTATTCATTCTTTAGACTGAGTAAGGAGAAAAGAAATCAAGGAGAAATCTGTGAACGAAATTAAAGTTCTGGGACAAACAACAAAGGCTTTGAGGTTTTCTAATGATATTGTAATTCTCTCAGAGACAGCAAAGGGCTATGAAGAGCAATTGAATGGAATGAGCAGTATGTTGAAAAGCGGTTGTATGAGTAACAGTGACCAAAATAAAACAAGGGTACAGCTATGTAGTTGAAACAAACCAGATGATGCTGAGGGTATTAGACTAGAAAATGACACGCTGAAGTAGTATACGACTTTAATCAATTAGGTGGCAAAATAACTGATTCTGACTGAAGTGAAGAGGATATAAAATATTATAGGAAAAAAAAGCATTTCTTGTTGTTGAATAATGCAGCTAGCTATGTATACTTTCGAAATGTTACAAAATAACTTCGCGTACTGAGACACTATATTGACATCAGCCATTTGGACCAGAAGAAAATTTGTGCCAGACTAGGATTCGAACCCAGATTTGTCGCTTACCACAAGCGCTCGCCTTAAGAACTACAACTACCTGAGCACACTTCCAGTATAAATTGAAACTTACACGTGTCACATAGTCACAACCGTTATACCTGCACAATTCGTGATTCCCACACAGGGAAATTCTTTAAGACAGAAGAAAAAGCAACTCACCTAGAAGAAATTGTCCACTTGGGACTGAAATTGGTAGACGTTATGTACATGTACAGCCAACCAAACGGTCACAACTGCAAAAATATTGGTCGACTTATTCAAGAGAAAGAGCTCCACAAATTGAGCAAGTCAGTAAAGTGTTGGTCTACCACTGGTCCTTATATTAGCAGTTATTTGGCTTGGCATTGATTGATAGATTTGTTGGATGTCCTCTTGAGGGATGTCGAGCCATATACTGTCCAGTTGGCGCTTTAGCTCATCAAAATCCTGAGATGGTCTGATGGCCACACCAATAATGTTACATTCGTTTTCAGATGGGAGCGAACCTGCGACCTCACTGGCCAAGGAGGGGGTTTTTAAACATGAAGACAAGCAGTAGAAACTGTAGCTATGTGCATATGTGCATTATCTTGCTGAAATGTAAGCCAATGATGCCTTTCCAAAGAGTGCTACAAATGGGTGCATAGAATATCACCGACATAAGACTGTGCTCTAACAGTACTGTGGATGACAACTAAAGGGGTCCTACTACAAAATGAAATGGCACCCAGGACCACGGCTCCACATTGACGGTCAGTGTGATGGGCGACAGTCAGATTGGTATCCCATGGCTGTGTGTAGCGTCTCCCGACACTTCTTTGCTCCTCATCCAGGCTCAGTTACAAGTGGGATTCGTCACTGAAGACAACTCTCCTCCAGTCAACGAAATTCCAGGTCTAATATGTGTTTCAAGACGCCCTGGACAGCAGTGGGATGCCAACCTGAATGTTGCCCACCATGTGGCCTGACAACCATATGGTCTGGGGTGCCATGTCTTTTCATAGCAGAGCCCCACTGGTTGCCATCTGTGGCACCCATACAATGCACAGATAAGTCGAGGGCATTCTATGCACCATTTTGTTTCCCTTCATTACAAGCCATCCTGGGCTTACATTTCAGCAACATAATCTGCCTGTACGTTGTGAGAGTTTCAAGTGCTTGTCTTTGTGGTTGTCAAACCCTATCTTGGACACCATAGCCGCTGGTTCCCTCCACAACTGAGAATGTTTGGAGCATTATGGCCAGGGCAGGGTCATCCAACCAGCTCAGGATTTTCATGTATTGATTTCTGTCTCATTTCGCCATTACATGCATCGTATTATTTTGTGTGTGTTATATCGTGATTTTTTGCGGTAGAGGAATAGATACATCATTGATTGCTCCAATATTGTGTTTATACAGCAAGACTAAGTGTTGTGCATTGGAACATATGAAATAATAGACATCATTAGAAGGGTGGCATACCCAAGGGGAGTACAAGCTAAAAAAAATGCAATAATAAA
The DNA here is from genome assembly GCF_021461385.2 of Schistocerca piceifrons. Lineage (NCBI taxonomy): Eukaryota > Metazoa > Arthropoda > Insecta > Orthoptera > Acrididae > Schistocerca > Schistocerca piceifrons. The sequence goes on from NC_060148.1 coordinate 46,327,099, forward strand.
TGGTTTACATAATAAAAGGGTTCCATAGCATAAAAAATGGCAGGTAATGCATAATATAAAAGTAAATTGAACAGTATATAGGAAAAAGTGACTTAAAAGTAGAATAACCAAAACCAAAAATTTTTAAAAACTCACATCAAGATGTCAAACTAATTCTGATTCTTCCAATTTAACAAGAAGGTCATTTTTATTGCCGCTTTCTGGCATAATTCAGAATCTGGAGATCATACAGCATGGGTGGCCGATGCCCTGTTGACTTAAGATTCTCGACAGAGGCACTTTATATACTGGTGGGGGGGGGGGGTAACACTTCTTTGTTTATGAGGCTATTCAGTAGGAACATGATTGTGCTGGGTTTTGTTCTGGACTTCTAGAAGAATTGTAAATTATCAAACATGGATATGCAGTTAATGATCACCTGGTTAATGATCAGCTGATTAGTAAGGGTCAGAACTACCTTGACACCACAATGTCAATTTTTGAAATATTTACTTAGCCAGTTTTTTGACTTTAGTTGTTCTGCATTCAAATTGCTTTTTTTTACTGTGTATTAATTTATGTATTTTTACATGATGCATTTCCAGCCAGTTTTTATGCTGCAGCTCCCTTTGTTTATGTTAAGTGTTTGATCAGTTTATTAGAGCATTCAAATTGAACTCCCCTCAGATACCCCTATTTTCTAAATGTTAATTTCTTTATATTTTTTATCCTGTAGATATATACATGCAATCTTTGTATTTTTCTAAAGCTACAAATTTACGTTTTAAATTTTAACTGCCAAACAGGGTTTTTGTCATTGTAATTCAAGTTTAGGTGGTAATACATGCATGTTTTACTTCACTTTCTCCCTCTTGCGGATCGTGTCACTCGCAATCTTGTGCAGTACGCACATGGCGTTATTAATTTGTAATGTGTATCCTGTCAGTCTCATTATTTCGCTGTAGTTGTTCGTTTGTCCAAAGCTTTTCTGCTAGTGATAGCTTCCCAACGTTTTGTGAACTTCTGTATTCCAGATAGAGCGCCTTCATTGTTGAGCTGTCTGATTATTTGGGTTACCTGACTGAAAGCCCTTGTACTCTTACGGATTTATGGGCAGCTTGGCAGGGTTCATGGTGTCAATTCCTTTTAGAACTACTTCAGACGTTAGTTGAGTCCATGCGTCATCGTGTTATGCCACCTCTGCGTGCTCGCTCCATATTAGGCAGGTACACCAGTTTCTTTGCCCATTCAGTGTATAATAGAAACATATACTTCCATAACGTAAATTAACTACTTTGTGATCATTGTCACATAGAAAAAACGTCCAACGAAGTCGGACATCCTGCCACCGTATAATAATTAGCCACACTCTGAACAATGTGTTTTGGAGAGACCACGAGTGCTGTGTATCACTGAAACTACATATTTTCGTAAGACGCGTGTGAGAGTAGGAAAGTGGCTTCACAAAATAATAGCGATTTTAATATTTGTGGCACGGTGTTTATCTTTCATCCCGTATGTTTGTGAAACTTGTCTGGTAATTACAGTAACTGAGGACAGAGTGTGCAGAACTCACCACGTTCATTTCGAGACAGATGCAGCTGATTTACGTGGATCTTATAACAGTAAAAGCCGAACTGCAGCACTCGTCTTCAAGCACAGAGGCGCCGTGGTATCCATCCCATCATTGTAGGTTAGAATATAGCCTACTTTATACATAAAATAGGTTCTGACCTAACCGAACCTCCTCGATCTCGTCAAAAACTAACGAGTCAGGTGGGACACACAGTGACCAAGCTGTCAGACGATGTTAGAGGGCAACCTTTGGCGACGGAGTCTGACGACCGTTGTCGGTGGCAATGTGAGTGGAGCCTTATCGCACGTCGCACAATCTCCTGCACCACTGGTCCGGCACAAGTCAATGCGGACAGCTTGCCATAGACGAAAAAAAATTAATTTCTTAATTCTATTGTCATCTGAATAGTGAAGCAATGGAGGACTGACCCCGAACCAATTGGAAGAAAAATGAAATTTCACGACATTTATCCAGCACTTGACATCATAACGCGAAAGTCAGAAGCTCTTTAGTTTTGAAATTTGTGGTAACTGAAGTTGATGATTGGATGAGCAGAGAAAGAAATAAACAGCAGAGTAAAAAATTACTGCGCTGCAGTTCTGTAAACTCAATAGCCCTTGTAAACAAAGCAAAAGCATCACATCTTTCCGAAGGGTAAAGTTTGGAAATACTACAGCTCGCGACTCTCACGTTTTATTGCGAGAACTGTTGAAATCTGAGGGTTGGTTTGAGAGGAATGTGGAGTTGCGCTTGGGAGTTACCAGTATCACACATCTCACAACTCATGAGCATGCAGTCACCCACATCACACTCACTTACACTGAGCGAGGTTGCGCAGTGGTTAGAGCGCTGGACTCGCATTCGGGATAACGGCGGTTCAAACTCGTGTCCGCCAACCTGATTTAGGTTTTTGGTGTTTTTTCCCCCCCTAAATCGCTTCAGGCAAATGCCTTAATGGTTTCTTTCAACGCCACGGCCAACCCCTTTCCCGTCCTACCCTAATGCAATGTGACCGACGACCTCACTGTTTTGTCCCCTTCCTCTAAAACAACCAACACCCACTTACAATTATCCATCGTCTACCGGCTCGTATCACAGAATACAAGCTGTCCAAAATTGTCACAAATGGACACCAAATGAAACACGTACATTATCCCCACATTGTGATCACATCACCATGAACGTTGCTGACATTGATATCATAACCAAAGATCGGCTTTCAAATATCTGTATCTTGAATTCAGTGTGCCTTTCAGGATGCTGTGTTTGAGCTAACATGAATGAAGTAGCAATTCCTGTTGCTTCCCAGGTGGCATCTCTTCCTCAGGAAAGGGAGCTGCACTGACCTCCTACCTACTGGCATTTTCTTCCTCCACACCCTCTACCCTCAGGTAAAAAACAGCCCAGTGGAAATGTGTTGGTTGTTATTACCTTTTGCAAATTATTTGATTGCTGGACTTCCATACTGGCAGAATTTAGAAAAGTTCAGCGTGTCAGTACTTCATGTCTAAGTACCGGCACTAGTAATATTGTATAAAGCAGTACAGTAGCCATTACATAGTCCATGTTGTTTTACCACTTAGTATGTTTATCTGTTTCAAACGGAATACTGAACAAATCGAATTCAATAATCGTCCACAGACACACACACACAAAATCTCGACACGGGGCTAATAAAGTCTGGAGCTGTAATTCAATGACTCGTGAACTGCCGCCACGTATTTGTCAGCTCCTGCAAAAATTCAGACGCAAATATTTTTCCTTTCCTTCGCTGCTTTGCTTGCTGCATCACCAACAGCGCAGCTGACATACACAACTATCCTGTGTGGATATCACAGCTTTTCATTGCAAGTATTTCGCTACAATAGTGTTCCATTGGTCATATGTGTGTGTGTGTGTGTGTGTGTGTGTGTGTGTGTGTGTGTGTTTGCTTGTGTGAGTGTAGCTGTGTGAGGTTAGCGCCTAAGAAAGAGAATCGCTTGTGTTTTTTCGCTAATTATTCGTCCGACAGTACTGTCTTTCATTTGTATTGCGTAAAATCTTGTTCGTAAGTTCAGGCCAACTGTAGTGAACACTAGCATTATTCTGAGGACTGGTCGTTTGCCTACGGAGGTTTTTCCGGCAGCGAAACGAGCTGTCATCTGTCAGCGACACCAGACAACAGTGCATTCAACAGACGGCCGTTTATTCGATGTCGTTATAAGAAACTTAAAAGGAAACGGTTGGAAGTAAGAAAAGTCACCTTATCTGTGTCTATTGAGTATCGATAGTCTGTTAACAAAGGGGTAGCCCCGTCCATGTCTCTTGTTTATTTCCAAAGACAGTGCTTCATACTCAGCAACACTACTGATGATGCGTTCATTAAAAAAGTGAAAGATATGCAACAAATTCCATCATTTGAGGGTTGGATTCCCTCACTTCCTTATTGAGGACTCACACTGCCTGGGCTACACTCAGGGTGTGTCATTGACGTGGAAGACCGCACAGCTTACCTGCGGGGTTGTCTGCATGCTGTCACTACTGCCAGCCATCAAGGTATCCTCGCCTTCTCCGCCGCTGCCTTGTCTTCGCCCCCCTCTCGCGTGCCACCACTATGACCCAACCCACAACCACTATTATTTTCCCCTCTCCCTCCGCTGCTCCAACCACCATCACATGGAGCTCATCCTCCACCTCCATTCCTGTCCTTCCTTCCCTCGCTGTTCACACCACTCCTGCGCGATTTTCGGCTGTAACTACCCCCAACTCTCCCTCCTGTGTCACTGTCGCCCCATCGACATCTGCAGACTTTCCGCCACTCCCTGCACCACCTCCGACAGGCTCTAGGCCGGCACGGATTTCGGCTGGATTTCGGCTCACCATTACACAGTCTCTGTGACACCCATTCCCCTCCCTCTGCGTCATCAACTCCTCAGGGCGGTACTGCCCCACGCCCCCTGCAACCCATCCCCCAGCCCCCTCTCCACCCTGTCATGACCACGAAACCTTCCAAGCGCCCTAATGTTGACCCTTCCCCCGAAATCTCCTCGAAGAAAACCCCTAATCCCCGTGACCTACCCACCCCCATGGACACGACCCCGACCCCCAACCCTGCCACATCTCACATCCACACCTTTGTTCTCTCCAATCCTGACCCTCAATTCCTTGATACCCGCAGCTTCACCCTAGCCATCCAGAAATAGTACCCCAGTGCCCCCGTCTCCCTTCTTATTCCTCGCAAGGACTCGGTCCTCATTAAACCCCCCAATGCTTCCTTCCACTCCGGTCACCTCTCCTGTATCCCATGTATCCAATTTGGCCAATGTGCAACCTTCAACCCCTGAAACACCCCGTCCTCTTCCCGTCAGCCTCAACCTCCCCAACGTCCGCCAATCTTCACCGCTGTGATCACAGAGCTTAGCCCCATGGTCACGGAGGTTGAGGTGTTGGCAGAACTCAACTCCCGGCCCAACATCGAAATCTGCTCGGCCCATTGCATCTGTAATGATGACGGGTTGACTTATCTAATGCGGATATTCACCGAATACCCCTCCTCCATTGACTGCCTCCTCACTGATGTAGCTCTCATCTACAATGACCATCATAAGGTGGACCCCTCCCGTTCCACAGTCCAATACTACCACTGCAAACACTGCCTCACATACAATGACCATGTTACCTCTGCTTGCAAGAACACCCCTACTTGTCCCCACTGCGAAGCTTCCCACTTCCTCAAGAACTGCCCCAACCTCACCTCGCCCCCCTCCTGCAACACCTGTAATGAACCACATCCTACCTACTCCTCGAAGTGTAAAGCGAAACCTCCTCCAGTTACCCCTGAGCTCACTGTCCCTGTCCATCCTGTTCATGACCCCATCCACCCCAACAACTCCCTCCGCCCTCTGCCTACTGCAGAGGACATCATCCGTTTCATCACCATTGTGCTCCAAAACATCCACCCCTCAGCGCTCCCACACACTTTCCCAGATCGCCCTCACTGCCCGTTCCATCTTCCATCTTACCACCTATGCCACCTACTCCCACAACCAGGCCCACTTCACCTTCACCCCCCTCACCACCCTCGTCTAACCCTCCCCTCCCATGGTACAACAACCCTACCATTTCTGTACCATAATATTTGCTCCCTGCCCACCCACTAACTCCTCTTCCTCCACATCCTCCATCAGCACCGGGTGGATTCCGCGTCCTAAATGAAACCATCCTTCAACCCCGTATCTCCATCTCCACAGCTCCTTACACCCTTCACCAAACCACTAACTCATACCATCTGGCATGTGGCGGAGTTGCTATAGGCCACCTCAAGCATCTCCCTGTCTGGCCCCAACCTCTCCTTAACAATCCTCCCGAGCATCTTACCCTAAGCCTCTTCTTCCCCACCCTTACCGTCACGTGTGCCACCATTTACGTCCGCCCTCGTTCCCCCATCCCGTACAATTTCCTGGCCCACATTGACTGCACCTTCTCCACCTACGTGATTGCCACTGACCTCAATATCCACAGCTGCGATCCTGTCAATCTCCAGTGGTGGCATCCAGGGAGATCTGGTTCTCTTCCCCCAGCACACCCAAACCGAATCTAACACCACTCCCGATGTGGTCCTTGCTTCTCCCAACCTCCTTGAGCGCATCACCACAGATGTCCTTGACCTCATTGGCAGTGACCATGCTCCTGTTCTCCTCGCTATCTCTAGTGGTCGCCATTCCCGCCCCTCTCCTCGCCATGTCATCCCTCCTAAAGTTGTCCATGATTACTCTTGTGTGAACTGGGACGCATGCCGGGACTCCATTCCCATCCAGGTTGACGGCCACGACCTATCCCTGCAATCTCCTGATGACATTTCTCACACTGCCGCCATACTGCACCAGACCTTGTCTGACGCCATCACCACCCATATCTCCACCAAAGCCATCCACACTCACCGCCCCGCCCTGCCTCCACAGGCCGTCCTCCTCCTTCGAGAGTCCCGCCACCTCTACTGTTCTTTTCTCCACACTCGTGACTGGGGCACACTTAACCGCCACCGGTAATTACAACGACACATCTGCTACCTGCTTTCTGTGAAGAAACACTGCACCGGGCGCCAGACATGTACACAACGCAACACCATGCTCCCAATAAACTCTTCCAAGTATTGGTCTGCTTTCCACTGCCTTACTGGGAACCACCCCACCCCCCAGTGTCCTCTCCTCCTTGATGACCGTCCCTTTCCTGAGAACCTCAGTATGGCCAACCACTTTGCCTCTCACCTGTCCGATGTTATTTCCGTACCAGATGATCCCCAATTTGATTATTCCCTCTTCCCTGACGTCATGGGCCATACAAATACCTCTGTTCCTCCCCTTGCTCCTAGCTTCCAGTACTTGGGCCACACACCACCATATGTGGTCTATGGGATAAAAATGCCGTCATCTTTTGATATAATCAGGCAGAAAAACGGAAAAGTCGGAGAAACAGTAAAAGATTTCTGTCGAATGATGAAGGATGTATGGAAAAAGGTTCAAAAATCTAATACAAAGGCTTTGGAACGACAGGAAAGATTAGGTAATGCCCAAGCTAAATATCCACATCGGTCAGTGGGTGATGCTGTCAACCCCATACACTGCAAAAGAAAAAACGAAGAAATTTGTAACAAACTACAGAGGTCCTTATCAAAATATTGAGATCACATCACCAGTCAACGTTAAACTGAAACTGCCCACCCAAACTACCATTGTCCATGCAAGTCGTTTAAAGCCTTTTAAAGGCGCTCCAGATGTAATTCCTTCAACAATAGTGTCTGCTTTTCCGAAGGGTGGAGGAAGTGCCCGAAAAGGAAAAAGAGTGGCCATGCCAGCACAACATACAGGCATGGCACCATACCATATTCGACCAAGGGTGCAAATGTCCTAGTTGAATCATAGTAGACTGTGGATAGTATACAAATGTAAATAATTAATAAATGATAGTGGTTTATTTTTTAAGAAAAAAAAAGGTTGAACGTAGAAACATGTAATTCTTGTAGTTAACAATATATTCCTTCTTTCCTTTGTTTTTGTTTTTACTAGCATTTCCTACACAAAACCTATCCTACGTCAATTACTCCCATGACAGTTCCCTTCTGAAATCATTAGATATGTTCATAAACTCACAGCAAGGCAAAATTGATGCGAATGTTATGATGCAACATGCCTTAAAGTTAAAAAGTGAACACAAAACTAAAATTATAATGCTAAGAACGGGTATATCTGGAACCTTGGTGTTGGTGTTTCTGCTTTGTACCGTTTTGTTTTATTTAAGACGAAAAAGTAAGCCAAATAATAATATACCACTTCATCAAATCCCTGTTAACTGGATACCACACTCCTAACTGGTTTGCTTCAGTGGTTACTTTTGAGCATTAGTGTATTAATTTTGTATATTGTACTTCAGTCTTTATTAAACAGTCTCATGTTAAAATAAACAATACTGTAGAATAGATATTCTTGCATTAATATAGGGTAGATTAAACAAGTGTTGCTATGTAATTTTCTAAGTGAAAAATATATTTTTGTTTATTCATTGTCATCAAGATTTGTTACACTTATTATAACGATTTATGTGTGAACTATGTGATTCATGAGCGTACAGTGCTTTAGTAAAGTGATAAAGTATTTTCAACATACTTAATGTGAAGCGTGTGTAATTGTCTAAGTCGAGAGTTTTCATAGCTTGTGTTAGTGCTTTTACCGCGTGAAGGGTGGAGGAATGTGGAGTGGTAAATTCGAGGGCGAATTTCTCCGAGGAGTGGACGAATGTTGAGTGGTACAAAACTTTCAATAAAAGGTATGTAAAAATGCTGTTTCATTCTACCTCATACCCGAGCCAAGGAAGAACTCACCCTGTCCCCATGTTGTGAAGAGAGAAAAAGTAATTTATTTAGTGTTTTTTCACCCTGTCATAATGCCTTAGAATCAAATGCCCTTTGCAGTAATGCTCATCCTGACAATTGACTAGCATCAAAAGAGAAAACCCAGTTACACCTGAAAATCAATCCTTCCAAGACCTAGGCAATCATCCTAGGTCGTACCATTCGCTCCTTCCGGCTCCTGGATTTCTCTCTTACCATCTGTGCCCATCATGTCCGCTCTCCCCCACCCTCACCTACCTTGGCCTTACCATTGACCATCACCTCCCCTGGATCCCTCATCTCCGCTCCATCCAATCCAAAGCCCACAACTGTCTCCTAATCCTCAAACTCCTCTCTGGCTGGACATGGGGTTTGCACCCCTCTACCATCCTCCACACCTTTAAATCCTTAATCCGTCCCATCCTCTGTTATGCCAGTCCTGCCTGGATATCTGCCCCCTCCCCCCCAAATTCTATTAGGCCCTCCAGATCAATGAGCGTCATGCACTCCACCTCGTCTTCCGTATACGCCTCTCGTCCCCCATGTGAATCCTCATTCCTTTCCCCCATCTGCTCCTATTCCTCGAACATATCCGCATACTCTACACCTCCCGCCACCTTGATTCCCCTCACCCCTGGTGGCTCTTCTCCTCTACTGTCCCCACCTCCTGCCACACCTACACTGTTGTGACCCCCCTACCCTCCATCTCTACACCCTTCATCTCCTTTCCAAAGGTGGCTTTCATCAACTCCCCCTCCTGGATGATGCCCTCTTTCCCTCCATCTATCCCTCCTATCAACTCTGATCCTCACCCCCCCTCCTTTCCTCCGTCCATTCCCTGGGCTCCCTCTTCCCCCCCCATCCATCTTGTTTTCTCCCCACCAAATCTCTCCATACCTCCCTTCTCCCCCCGAGTCCTTTTGTATTCCCCTCCTCTGCCTTCCTCACTCTCTGTCACATCTGCCCAGCACCCCCCCCCCCCCCCCGCTCTTACGGGTCCTCATCCTCCATTGGCTCCTTTCCCCTCTCCCCCATATGCTTTTCCTCTCCTTCCCCCCTTTTTATTTTCGCATCATCTGTCCAGTTTCCCCCACCTGCTCCCAGCTGTGGTATGTCACATTTGCCAACTTTTTAGTGCAGTGTTCCAGTGAATGTTCAGTGCTGTTCGTCTTTCTAGTGTTGCGAACAGAAACCATGCAGTTGCTGGGTGTGAATTTTATGTCTTTTGCGAGCAGAAACCAGACTGTCACCCTGTGTTTTTAATTGTCTGTCTATTTTTTTACGGTCACAGCATAGCCAGTTATCGAAGTGTTAGGTGTTCCAGGACCTGCCAGCCTGCGAGCCCGGCAGCCTCTGCAGTCACCTCCTGCCAGCGGCAGTGGAGTGGGACTTTGGCCTCAGTCTTCTTTTTGTCCGTCTTTGTGAGCTCCTTGTTTTCTTCTTTAGTTTTGCCCAGTCCTGTCCTGTTCTTTTCCTTCTTTTCTCGTTGTAATCATGACAAGCACCACCACCACTACCACCACCACCACTATTGTATATAGCTCTCCCTCTGCCACCACCACCACAATTACGAGGTGTAATTGCCCCCCCCTCATTCCATCCCTCAAGCTTCTCACCCTCCCTTCTCCTTCTCCTTCTCCTTCTCCTTCTCCTTCTCCTTCTCCTTCTCCTTCTCCTTCTCCTTCTCCTTCTCCTTCTCCTTCACTCTTCGTAACTCCGTTCCCTGCTCCTTCCTCCCTCACCTCCTCCTCTGATCCCTTCCTTCCATTCCCTCACCCTGTTCTTTCTGCCTCTGCAACCCCTGCCAGGGTGGAGGCCCATCACCATCCCCGTATTCGGAGCCAGCACCAGCATCCATGCTGGGACCTGCCACCTCCCGCCATCTCCCAGTTGCTCCTGTCCCACACACCTCCTCTTACCCTTCAGTCGCTGTTAAGTGCCCCTTTGGCACCCCTGCCTCCTCCACTCCCAAAACGTCCCAGTCCCCTCCTCCTACACCCCCCCTGTCCCTTCTGCCACCACCGCTCCCTCCTCCTCCACTTCTTCCTCCTCCTCCTCCTCATCCTCATCCTCCTCCTTACCTCCTCTTGCAAATACCTCCTATCCTGTCCTGACCCCTCAGTCCTCGAGGCCCAGAAACTCATGAAGCTCCTCTGCCAACACTACCCCGGAGTTCCCATCTGCCTCCTCACTCCCCGTCGGGACTCCATTCTCATCACCTCCCCTTCACTCAGACATCCTCTCCCGAATCCCCATCACCCTCTTTCGCCCCAGTGCCTCTCTCTACCCTGTTCCTTCCCCTTCCTCCTCCCGCCAACCCCAAGCCCCACATTGCCCGCCAACCCTTACCACCATGATCACTTAGCTTAGTCTGACGATCACAGAAGAGGAGGTACTGTTGGAGCTTAAGGCGCATCCCTACCTAGACGTCCGTACAGAGCACCGGAATTTCAATTCTGCCGACCCCACCCACCTTACTTGGGTGTCCAGTCCTGTCCTGTTCTTTATGTTCTTTTCTCATTGTAATCATGACAACCACCACTACCACCACCACCGCCTTTGTATATAGCTCTCCCTCTGCCGTCACCGCCAGAATTATGTGGTGTGCCCAATCGCCCCTCCCCCCCTCATTCATCCCCCAAACTTCTCACCCTCTCTTCTCCTACTCCTGAAGTAGGGTGCCCCTCTGTTCCATCGCTGGTACAAGGTTAACCCCTCCCATTCCCCTCCTCAATCCATCCGCTGCCAGAGGTGCCAGTGCTACAACGCACACCCAACATCAGAGTGCTGCGAGGCCCCCATCTGCCTGCACTGCAAACAGGTGCACTTCCTCAGGCTGTGTCCTGCAATACCTGCAACCTCCCGCATCCCACCTACTCCCAGAAATGCAAGGCCCCCCCCTCCCCACAACTCCTGAACTAACCGTCCCCAACCGCCCTCTGGATGCCCCACTCCTCCTGGCAACTCCGTCCGTACCCCCCCCCCCTCCCCACTTCTGAGGACATCATCTGGTTTGTCACCATCGTCCTCCAGAATGTCCACCCATTACAGCGCCCCCTCACCCACCAGCAGATATCCCTCGCCACCCAATCTGCCTTCCGCCTTAACACTTATGCGACTTATTCCCACAACCAAGCCCACTTCACCTTCTCCCGTCTCGGCACCCTTGTCTAAACTCCTGTCATGGCGCGACAGCACTGTATTTTGTTTAACATCCACTCCCTAGCCACCAACAAGAACCTCTTCATGCACACCCTTACGACCCATCGTGTGGATGCCTTCCTCTTAAACGAAACCTTTCTACAGCCCCAGCATAATGTCCACACTTCTCCCTACCTCCTCCACCACTCCGATAATCCCCTCCCGATCGTGCATGGCGGAGTCGCCCCCATCCCAATCCTCACATCACCCCTCCTTTGAAACACATCCATGAATAATCCCGTGTCAACTGGGATGCCTACTGGGATACCCTCTCTACCCAGGTCGATAGCCACTCCCTCACATTTTTTTTTTTTTTTGGTCATCAGTCTACTGACTGGTTTGATGCGGCCCGCCACGAATTCCTTTCCTGTGCTAACCTCTTCATCTCACAGTAGCACTTGCAACCTACGTCCTCAATTATCTCTGTCTTCCTCTACAGTTTTTGCCCTCTACAGCTCCCTCTAGTACCATGGAAGTCATTCCACATGTCTTAGCAGATGTCCTATCATACTGTCCCTTCTCGTTATCAGTGTTTTCCACATATTCCTTTCCTCTCCGATTCTGCATGGAACCTCCTCATTCCTTACCTTATCAGTCCACCTAATTTTCAACATTCATCTGTAGCACCACATCTCAAATGCTTCGATTCTCTTCTGTTCCAGTTTTCCCACAGTCCATGTTTCACTACCATACAATGCTGTACTCCAGACGTACATCCTCAGAAATTTCTTCCTCAAATTAAGGCCGGTATTTGATATTAGTAGACTTCTCTTGGCCAGAAATGCCTTTTTTGCCATAGCGAGTCTGCTTTTGATGTCCTCCTTGCTCTGTCCGTCATTGGTTATTTTACTGCCTAGGTAGAAGAATTCCTTAACTTCATTGACTTCGTGACCATCAATCCTGATGTTAAATTTCTCACTGTTCTCATTTCTACTACTTCTCATTACCTTCGCCTTTCTCCGATTTACTCTCAAACCATACTGTGTACTCATTAGACTGTTCATTCCGTTCAGCAGATGATTTAATTCTTCTTCACTTTCACTCAGGGTAGCAATGTCATCAGCGAATCATATCATTTATATCCTTTCACATTGTATTTTAATTCCACTCCTGAACCTTTATTTTATTTCCATCATTGCTTCCTCGATGTACAGATTGAAGAATAGGGGCGAAAGGCTACAGCCTTGTCTTACACCCTTCTTAATACAAGCACTTCGTTCTTGATCGTCCACTCTTATTATTCCCTCTCGGTTGTTGTACATATTGTATATGACCCGTCTCTCCCTATAGCTTACCCCTACTTTTTTCAGAATCTCCAACAGCTTGCACCATCTTATATTGTCGAATACTTTTTCCAGGTTGACAAATCCTACGAAAGTGTCTTGATTTTTCTTTAGCCTTGCTTCCATTATTAGCCGTAACGTCAGAATTGCCTCTCACGTCCCCTTACTTTTCCTAAAGCCAAACTGATCGTCACCTAGCGCATTCTCAATTTTCTTTTCCATTCTTCTGTATATTATTCTTGTAAGCAGCTTCATTGCATGAGCTGTTAAGCTGATTGTGCGATAATTCTCGCACTTGTCAACTCTTGCTGTCTTCGGAATGTGTGGATGATGCTTTTCCGAAAGTCAGATGGTATATCGCCAGACTCATATATTCTACACACCAACGTGAATAGTCGTTTTGTTGCCACTTCCCCCAATGATTTTAGAAATTCTGATGGAATGTTATCTATCCCTTCTGCCTTATTTGACCGTAAGTCCTCCAAGGCTCTTTTAAATTCTGATTCTAATACTGGAACCCCTATCTCTTCTAAATCGTCTCCTGTTTCTTCTTCTATCACATCAGACAAATCTTCACCCTCATAGAGGCTTTCAATGTATTCTTTCCACCTATCTGCTCTCTCCTCTGCATTTAACAGTGGAATTCCCGTTGCACTCTTAATGTTACCACCGTTGCTTTTAATGTCACCAAAGGTTGTTTTGAGTTTCCTGTATGCTGAGTCTGTCCTTTCGACAATCATATCTTTTTTGATGTCTTCACATTTTTCCTGCAGCCATTTCGTCTTAGCTTCCCTGCACTTCCTATTTATTTCATTCCTCAACGACTTGTATTTCTGTATTTCTGATTTTCCCGGAACATGTTTGTACTTCCTCCTGTCATCAATCAACTGAAGTATATCTTCTGTTACCCATGGTTTCTTCGCAGCTACCTTCTTTGTACCTATGCTTTCCTTCCCAACTTCTGTGATGGCCCTTTTTAGAGATGTCCATTCCTCTTCAACTGTACTGCCTACTGCGCTATTCCTTATTGCTGTATCTGTAGCGTTAGATAACTTCAAACGTATCTCGTCATTCCTTAGTACTTCCGTATCCCACTTCTTTGCGTATTGATTCTTCCTCTTTCATTCCTTGTCCCAAGCCCATATTCTCCTGTAACCTTTTCTTCTACTCCTTCCCCTACAACTGCATTCCAGTCGCCCACGACTATTAGATTTTCGTTCCCCCTTTACATACTGCATTACCCTTTCAATATCCTCATACACTTTCTCTATCTGTTCATCTTCAGCTTGCGACATCGGCATGTATACCTGAACTATCGTTGTCGGTTTTGGTCTGCTGTCGATTCTGATTAGAACAACCTGGTCACTGAACTGTTCATAGTAACACACCCTCTGCCCTACCTTCCTATTCATAACGAATCCTACACCTGTTATACCATTTTCTGCTGCTGTTGATATTACATGATACTCATCTGACCAGAAATCTTTGTCTTCCTTCCACTTTACTTCACTGACCCCCCACTATATCTAGATTGAGCCTTTGCATTTCCCTTTTCAGATTTTCTAGTTTCCCTACCACGTTCAAGCTTCTGACATTCCATGCCCTGACTCGTAGATCGTTATCCTTTCATTGATTATTCAATCTTTTTCCCATGGTAACCTCCTCCTTGGCAGTCCCCTCCTGGAGATCCGAATGGGGGGCTATTCCGGAATCTTTTGCCAATGCAGAGATCATTATGACACTTCTTCAATTACAGGCCACATGTCCTGTAGATACACATTACGTGTCTTTAATGCAGTGGTTTCCATTGCCTTCTGCATCCTCATGTCATTGATCATTGCTGATTCTTCCGCCCATAGGGGCAATTTCCCACCCCTAGGACAAGAGAGTGCCCTGAACCTCTATCCGCTCCTCCGCCCTCTTTGACAAGGCCGTTGGCAGAATGAGGCTGACTTCTTATGCCAGAAGTCCCACTTTACCCCCACAGGCCGTCATTCTCCTCCATGAATCCCAGCTTCCCTAACATACCTGGACACACTACAACACCATCGGCAACTACAAAGACATGTCCAAACCTTGGACACGGCTAAGAACCGCCGTGACTGGTGACAGACATGCACCCGTCTTACTGTTACACTTCCTATCAACTTGTCCAAGTACAGGTCTGCCTTCCGCCACCTTACCAGATCTAAACACCCCCCTACTACCCTATATTCATAAATCTTTTTAATAAGATATTGAGTAACAATTCAGCGATAACTTCAGCCTGGGAGAATGTTAGCCACAGATAATGCAGTGTCAACACCACAACCTGCCTTCCTATGTTCTCACCTGGAACTAAAAGAGAAAATTAGTGAAGATCAGCTTTGCACTGCCTGTCTTAGTTAAGGCTGTAGATCACGAGTGTGTAAAAAGAGCACCGATGCTATTACACTGAACGATATAAGGATTGGTTCCAGTGTTTATCACAACATGTTCCCATTGCACACCTGGATATGCACAAAATGTGAACATATATTTCGTTACTTATTATTATTAATTTTTATTGCTGTTGTTGTGGCCTTCAGTCCAGAGACTGGTTTGATGCAGCTCTCCATGCTACTCTAGCCTGTGCAAGACTCTCCATCTCTGAGTAACTACTGCAACGTTCATCCTACTGAATCTGCTTACTCTGTTCATGTCTTGGTCTCCTTCTATGATTTTTACAGCCCCCTTCCCTCCCACCCCCACTTCCATCCAGTACTGAATTGGTGATCACCTGGTATCTCAGAATGTCTCCTATCAACCGATTCCTTCTTCTAGTCAGGTTGTGCCCCCACAACTGTATTTAGTACCTCCTCATTAGTTACACAATCTAGGCATTAAATTTTCAACATTCTTCCATAGGACCCCATTTCAGAGGCTTCTAGTCTCTTCATGTGTGAACTCTATCTTCCGAACATGGCTACATACACTGATAAAAATAGCTTCAGAAATGACTTCCTAAAGCTTAAATTGATAGTCAATTTTAACATAATTTCTCTTCTTCAGAAACGCCTTACTTGCCATTGCCAGTCTAAATTTTATGTCCTCTCTACTCCAGTCATCCTAAGTTATTTTGATGCCCAAATAACAAAACTTGTCTACTGTTTCAAGTGTGTCATTTCCTAATTTAATTCCCATAGCATAACTTGGTTTAATTAAACTATATCCAATTATCCTTGTTTTGCTTTAGTTGATGTTTATCTTATATCCTCCTCTCAAGACACTGTCCATAATTTTCAACTGCACTTTCAAGGCCTTTGCTGCATTACACTGTCATTGACAGACCTCAGAACTTTTATTTCTTCTCCTTGAACTTTAATGCCCACTCCAAATATGTCTTAGGTTTCCTTTCTTCTTGCTCAATGTACAGATTGAATAACATTAGTGATAGGCCTACAACCCTGCCTCACTCACTCAGTGACTGCTTTCCTCTGTTCCCTCAACTGTTATAACTTCCACATGGTGTAAATAGCCTCTTGCTCCCTGTATTTTACCCCTACTACCTTCAGGATTTAAAAGAGAGCATTCCAGGCAAGGCTGTCAAAAGCTTTCTTAAGTCTACAAATACTGTAAATGTAGGGTTGCCTTTCTTAATTTATCTTCTAAGATAAGTAGGATCACTATTGCCTCATATTTTGCTGCATTTCTCCAGAATATATACAAACTTTCCACCAGGTCAGCTTCTACCAGTTCTTCCATTCTTCTGTAAAGAATTTGTTTTAGTGTTTTACAATCATGACTTACTAAACTGATAGTCTGGTAATATTCACACACGTCAGCAACTGCTTTCATTCTAATCAATACTAACTTCTTGATTAGTCTTAACATTTCTGCATATATGAGTACTTCAATACATTTATACTGTTCCTAATAACTTATTGAAAAGCTATTGAAACACTGTGTACCTTCCACCTACAAGCAACTATTAATGAAATGCAATGTCTCATAAAATGAGATTAACATAAAATCAGCAAAGAATATACAGAAAACATTCAAATATGGCTCATAATAGTGGAATGAAGCATCACCTGAGAATAAAAGGATGGAAGTATGAAATAACGCACACAGTATGGTGTAGTTTAGTAACCGGAAATAGTAGCGTTCAATTAAAATTCCGTATTGGCAGTAGAAATGTTGGAACACGTGAGACTATGCTGACCCTATGACTTATCTTAGAGAATAGATTAAGGAAAGGCAAGCCTGTGTTTGACAAAGTTGATTTGAATACTCTCTTTCAAATTCTGAAGGTGGCAGGAGTAAAACACAGGGAGAGAAAGATTATTTACAATTTGTACAGAAACCAGATTGCAGTTATAAGATTCAAGGGGCATGAAAGGGAAGCAGTGGTTGGGAAGGGACTGTGACAGGTTTGTAGCCTATTCCAAATGTTATTCAATCTGTATATTGAGCAAACAGTAAAGGAAGCAAAAGAAAAATTTGGAGTATGAATTAAAATCCATGGAGGAGAAATAAAAACTTTGACGTTTGCTGATGACAATGTAATTCTGTCAGAGACAGCAAAGGACTTGGAAGAGCAGCTGAACGGAATGGACAGTGTCTTGAAAGGATGATATAAGATGAACAACAAAAGCTAAACGAGGATAATGGAATGTAGTCGAATTAAATTGGGTGATGCTGAGGGAATTATATTAAGAAATGACACGCTTAAAGTAGTTAATGAGTTTTGCTATTTGGGGAGCAAAATAACTCACAATGGGCAAAGTAGAGAGGATATAAAATGTAGACTGGCAATGGCAAGATAAGCGTTTTTGAAGAAGAGAAATTTGTTAACATTGAGTATAGATTTAAGTGTCACGAAGTCGTTTCTGGAAGTATTTGTATGGAGTGTAGAAATTTATGGAAGTGAAATGTGGATGATAAGTAGTTTAGACAAGAAGAGAATAGAAGTTTTCAAAATGTGGTGCTACAGAAGAATGCTCAAGATTAAATAGGTGGATCACATAACTAATGAGGTATTGAACAGAATTGGGGAGAAGAGGAGTTTGTGGCACAACTTGACTATAAAAAGGGATCGGTTGGTAGGACATGTTCTGAGGCATCAAGGGATCACCAATTTAGTATTGGAGGGCAGCGTGCAGGACAAAAACTGATGCCTATAAATACCTAGGATACAGACAAAAAATAGGAATAGATAATACAAATATTACAGAAGAACTAAAAGAAAAATATAGACAAAGACTAACAAAAATCCTGAAAACAGAATTGACAGCAAGAAACAATACTATACCACTATTGACCTACTCATTTGGAGTAGTGAAATGGACCTAGAAACACTCAATACACTTACACGATCACAATGCCACAAATGAAGAATACATCACATACATTCAGCAACAGAAAGATTCACATTAAGCAGAAAGGAAGGAGGAAGGAGATTTATCGACATAAAAAACCTACCTTATGGACAGGTAGACAATTTAAGAAAATTCTTTATAGAACGAGCAGAAACTAGCAAAATATACAAAGTAATCACTCATATAAATACATCGGCTACACCATTGCAATATCGTAACCACTTCTACAACCCTTTAGATACATAACATCAACAGATATGAAGAAAGTAAATTGGAAAAACAAAACACTACATGGCAAGCACCGTATCATCTAACACAGCCACACATCGATCAAGACGCATCCAACACGTGGGTAAGAAAAGGCAATATATACAGTGAGATGGAAGGTTTCATGATTGCAATACAGGATCAAACAATAAACACCAGATATTACAGCAAGCATATTATTAAAGATTCCAATAACAAAACAGATAAATGCAGACTTTGCAAACAACAAATAGAAACAGTAGATCACATCACAAGTGGATGTACAATACTAGCAAATACAAAACACCCCAGAAGACATGACAATGTAGCAAAAATAATACATCAACAACTTGCCATAAAACATAAACTAATAAAACAACACGTTCCCACATACAAGCATGCACCACAAAATGTACTGGAGAATGATGAATACAAATTATACTGGAACAGAATCATTATAACAGATAAAACACCACCACATAACAAACCTGACATCATACTCACCAATAAAAAGAAGAAATTAACACAACTAATTGAAATATCCATACCCAATACAAAAAATATACAAAAGAAAACAGGAGAAAAAATTGAAAAATACATCCAACTGGCTGAGGAAGTCAAGGACATGTGGCATCAGGATAAAGTTGACATTATACCAATTATACTATCAACTACAGGAGTCATACCACACAATATCCACCAGTACATCAATGCAATACAGCTACATCCAAACTTATATATACAACTACAGAAATCCGTAATTATTGATACATGTTCAATGACCTGAAAGTTTCTAAATGCAATATAACATATACCGTACAGTTAAAAGGAAGTCACGCTTCATCAAGGTTAGCGTCACTTGCCTTCTTTGACCAGATGTGGCGTCTGAGGGGGGAGAGAAATAATAATAACTTATAGATCACTGCAGTAGCCATTACAATGTTACCAGTGGAAGCTGCTGTGTCAGAGCACAAGAGACCGTGAGCACCCTAACTTTTGACACCTTCTGGATTTATTGTTTTCTTTTATTTCTGAATGCCGTTAAAATGTAATGTATAATCTGAAATACACGGCACTAAGTCTACCGCGCTACTCCTCTAGATTTGGTGGAAACTGGCATCAGGATCGTGAGCTCACCTTTACTTGTGCAATTTTAAGGAGCTTCTGCGCATGCACAACTGGCGTGATGTAATTGCCTTACGGGCCAAATAGATACAAATTTGATAAACAACGTGTAGTGTTCACAGCGTGCACAGCTATACTCCATACGGCGAGAGAAGAGCTCCGTCAGTTGACGCGGCCTCGGCGCACTTGCTTTGCGCATCCGCGACGGCCGATCGGATCATGAGCTTTTGTTTACGTTATCGTGGCAACGGCCCAGTGTTGCCGTAGTGCTCGCCGGACCACTGCTTTCAGTCAGTTATGCCTCGTGTTATGTTCAGGTTTGTGTGTACACATGTGCTTGCTGCTACATCTGTGAGTATTGCCGTATAAGTGCAAAAGTGTGTATATGGGGAAAATGGCTTTTGGGAAAGGAGCTACGCTGAAATCCTAAGCACACGAATTTATATACAGATTGCTTGTTTACTTTGAAAGGGAAAGGGTAATTGGTGGGCCTTTTGTTATCAGTGAGAAAATTGGTTGACTGAAAGGCAGAAGCATTGCACATCTCTGCAGCGACAGTGAAGAGAGTTACAAATGATAAAGAAGCTGCCAATTCAGCTGCGAGCCCTGTTATTGTGATGCCTGGAAACTCCAGGAAGAGATCGTGTCGTGTGACTGAAACAGACAACTTTGTTGAAAGTGCTATCAGGCAACACATATACGCGTACTACAGCAGGAAGGAGAATTGGAAACTTAAAAAGTTGATGGCATCACTGTCGGACAGTGGTTTGTTTGCAGGCAGAAGGACAAGTCTCTCCATTGTTTTGAAAAAAAAGAAATTCGCTTCCATTGGAAAAAGTTCTCAGTACGAAAGGTATTAATGGAATGTGGAAACACTGTAGCACGGAGATGTCGTTTCCTGTGTGAGTTGCTAGCAGTCAATCTGGAAAATGTAATACGGATGGACGAAACGTGGGTCAATGTGCATCACGCACATTCTGTCACAAGGACAGACGACACGCGCCAAGGAACTATGTGTGTACCAACTGGTAAGGGAGGGCGACTAATTATATGCCATGCTGGCTCTATGAACGGTTTTGTGCCCAGTGCTATGATGATGTTTCAGTCAATAAAATCTCTCAACTACCATGAGGAGATGAATTCAGATACATTCAAAGACTGGTTTGTTACTCGTTTGCTACCAAACGTCAGTTCTGGTAGTGTTTTTGTAATGGACAACGCGCCATACCATTTGTACAATTAGATAAGGCACCAACAGTTGCTGCAAGGAGAGGTGGAGTAGTCAGCTGGTTGAAAGATAATAAACAGGCTTCGAACAGAATATGTGGAAAGCGGAACTTCTGGAAGTAGTCAAATGATACAAGCCACAGAAGACGCATTATGTGATTGATACGTTAGCAGATAACCACGGCTACAAAGTTATTTGTCTTCCACCGTACCACTGCCATTACAACACAACTGAACTCATCTCGGCTCAAATAAAAGTAGATATTGCGGAGCGGAAAAAAAAACCTTTACATTGGGTGACACAGAGAGGATGGTAAACGAGAATGTCATATGAATAACGCCAGAAAAATGGAAGAATGTCGTGAACCAGGTTTAGGAGATGGGTAGGGTTTGGGAAAGCCACCCAGAACACTGGGGCTGGGGAGACTTACCAGATGGATGAAAAGTAAGAAGTCTTTCCTTCTTCTGGTTCAATCTACGTTATACTGGGAAGAGAGGGCTGGGTATGTGTAAGGAGATCTTGGGTGGGTCACATTTTAACAACCATCTTTCAATTTTTTGACCTCTGATTTCTTTTTCTACATCTGGGAAATCTGAAGGGACTGATTTGTTAGGTTTGGTTTTTGTTGGGTTGCTTACATTGGTCAGTAAGAGATCTTTGCCTTCTTCACAGTCCAAAAGTTTATTAAATACTTCTGTCATGGTTTCAGCATTTTCTTTGTTACTGTGTGAGTGTCTTCTAGCTTTATCCTTAAATATTACCGTAGGTAGTTCATACTATTGCAATTAATTCCCAAGGATTTTGTAGAATCTCCTGGAATTTTTGTGATTTTGAGGTTTATGGTTCTTTTTAATTTAATGATTTGTTTTATTTGGTGGTACTTCTCATTTTTAATCAGCTGATGTAGGTTGTGTCTAATTTTCTTTAAAGGTGTAAGTTTGATATTAATTTCAGCTATGTAGTGGTCTGAGCTAGTGTCTTCTGCTCTCAATGAAGACGTAATGTAATTTTGTAGATTCAGATCCACTCAATAACTGGTGGCACGAGAAAAGATATACAAAGATTATAGAAATGTGCAAGATTTTGGAGACAGTGGCTCAATCTTCTTGTAGAAGGATTGAAGAGGAAAGAAGAGGGGCAAAGGAAAAGGACTGGTTAGGTTTAGGAGATGGGTAAGTTTTGGGAAAGGCACCCAAAAACTGTGTCTGGGGAGACCTACCACATGGATGAAAAGCAAGAAGTCCTTCCTTCATCTGGATCAGTGTATGTTGTACTGGGAAGAGAGAGCTGTGTTTAATGCAGAGAAATAGCTGTAATCAAGACTTTAAAATTGCCCATGGACAATATTGTGAATAACTTGACCCAGTTATCAAAAGATAACAACTTTTAATAATGGATTAAAGCACTTGATCCTTCAATTACCAAATGTGGAGCACTGTTACCCACGAAACAAATGACATGTAAAACAAATGACGATCAACTCCCTAATGACAATAGCTGAAGGATACCACTTTTCTTGTTGTTCATCTTATACACTCTTTTAGAGACACTATTCCTTCCATTCAACTTACCCTCCAAGTCCTTTGCCAACAGTGACAGAACTACACTGTCATTGGCAACCCTTAAAGCTGTAACTTCTTATTCATGAACTGTAAAATCATGTCGAAACTTTTCTTGGTGTCCTTGACAGATTGTTCAGTGCACAGATTGAATGACATGGTGAATAGGCTACAACCCTGTCTCAGTCCCTTCTCAGCTACTGTTCTACTTTCGTGCCCTTTGCCTCTTACACTTGCAGTTGTAGGTTATGATCCATCTGTCCATTTTATGTCTAACAACGTACTAAATCCAGAGTATTTATGGCTGAAAAATACTATCAGGAATTGTATACAGAAGTAGTGAATAGAGAGTAAGACATGACCTCAAGAAAGATCAGATAAGATTTAGGAGTAAGGTAAGAACACAAGAAGCAATACTGAACTATTTTGTAAATGAATGGGAATATTAAGAAAATACACACATCCATTTTTTGACAACATTGAGTTAGGTATGGTTTTGTGCTATAGTGATGTACTCTAATAAAGATGTATAAAAACCCCATATGTTCTGGTACTTTTTGTATTGTTATGCAGTCATTGTTATCACTTTCACTGAAGGGAATGCCCACAGGTACAAAAGATTGGCGCTCACACAAAATTTAATATTGTCAGCACAATTTTAAGAAGGGCAAATAATCATTATTGACTCATTCTCATTGATTAATCTCTATTATCATTGGTGATAAAATGTCAGACAGTCATAACATTAGTGACAAATGTCAGGGAGTGATGAAGAAAGAAAGAATGTAGTGGAGCTCCCAAAACATGTAACCATAGAGCGAGCAGAGTGAAAAATGAAGCTTGTATAAATTGGAGAGGGAACAGAGTTCAACCAAAACGTCATGGTTCTAACAGCATGTGAGTTCTAACCTGAAGTGTAGTATTACTTCAGAATTAAAGGGAGGGGGAGCTAGCGAAAGCCACCTTGGCAGAGGGTAAGGAGGGTTGAGAGATGGAGTCCAGGTGGGACGTGGGAATACAGGCGCGGCAGCGGGCGGGGGTGGGAGAGGATCGGGGAGACGAGCGGGTGAGGAGGGTCGAGTTTATGGGAGGTGTACAGGATCCGTACCCTTTCAAGGAAGAGGAGGAGGTGGGGGAAGGGGATGAGATCATACAGGATCCGCGTGGGGGAGGGGAGACGAATGCGATAGGCGAGGCGGAGAGCATGGCGTTCAAGGATTTGGAGGGATTTATAAAAGGGAGGGGGGGCGGAGATCCAAGCTGGATGGGCATAACAAAGGATAGGGCGGATGAGGGATTTATAGGTGTGGAGGATGGTGGAGGGGTCCAGACCCCATGTATGGCCGGAGAGGAGCTTGAGGAGACTGAGTCGGGAGCGTGCCTTGGCTTGGATTGTCCGGAGGTGGGGAGTCCAGGAGAGGCGACGGTCGAGGGTGACGCCAAGGTACTTAAGGGTGGGAGTGAGGGCGATAGGACGACCATAGATGGTGATGTAGAAATCAAGGAGGCTGAAGGAAGGGGTGGTTTTGCCTACAATGATCACCTGGGTTTTGGAGGGATTGACCTTGAGCAATCACTGGTTGCACCAAGCAGTGAACCGGTCAAGATGGGATTGGAGATGGTGTTGGGAGCGCTGTAGGGTGGGGGCAAGGGCAAGGAAGGCGGTATCATTGGCAAACTGGAGAAGGTGGACGGGGGCTGACGGCGGTGGCATGTCCGCCGTGTACAAAAGGTACAGAAGGGGGGAGAGGACGGAGCCTTGGGGCACACCGGCAGAGGGGAAAAAGGTGTAGGAATCTGTGTTATGGATGGTGACATAGGAAGGACGGCGGGAGAGAAAGGAACCGATCAGACGGACGTAGTTAATGGGAAGGGCGAAGGTTTGGAGCTTGAAGAGGAGACCGGAATGCCAAACGTGGTCATAGGCACGTTCGAGGTCCAGGGAAAGAAAGATGGCGGAGCGACGGGAATTAAGCTGTTCGGAAAGGAGATGAGTGAGGTGAAGAAGAAGGTCGTCGGAAGAGAAGGACGGCCGAAAGCCACACTGGGTAATGGGAAGGAGGCGGTGCTGGCAGAGATGCTGGTGGATGCGTCGAGTGAGGATAGATTCCAGCACCTTGCTGAAGACCAAGGTAAGGCTGATGGGGCGGTAGGAGGAGACGGCGGACGGCAGTTTGCCAGGTTTAAGGAACATGAGGATACGGGAGGTTTTCCACAGGTCGGGGTAATAACCGGTGGACAGGACTACATTGTAGAGCCTGGCCAGGGTGGAGAGGAGAGAGACAGGAGCTTCACGAAGGTGACGGTAGGTGACAAGATCGTGACAAGGAGCAGTGTTGCGTTTTGTGCAGAGTGTAGCAATGAGATCCTGTGTAGTGATAGGGGCATTGAGTTCCGTGTGTGCAATGTTGTCCAAGTACTGGAAACCAGGAGCGAGGGGAGGGACAGAGGTGTCAGTTGGATCGCGGATATCCGGGAAGAGGGAGTAATCGAACTGGGAATCATCGGAGATGGAAAATACATCGGAGAGGTAGGAGGCAAAGTGGTTGGCCTTACTAAGGGTGTCAGGGAAGGGGTGATCATCATGGAGAAGAGGATAGTAGGGGGAGGGTTTAGTTCCGGTAAGGCGACAGAAGGCTGACCAGAACTTGGACGAGTTGATTGGTAGGGTAGCATTTAAACGGGTGCATGTCTGTCGCCAGTCCCAGCGTTTCTTAGCCGCGAGCAAATTGTGAATGTGTCGTTGGAGTTGCCGGTGGCGTCATAGTGTGTCCGGGTCACGCGTGTGGAGGAAGGCACGGTAGAGACGGCGGGATTCACGGAGGAGGAGGACGGCCTGTGGGGGTAAGGTAGGACGGTGGGGGTGGATGGCAACAGTAGGGACGTGGGCCTCCACGGCCTCAGACAAGGTCCGCTGGGGAAAGGAGGTAGCATGGGTGACATCATCGGGGTGGTGGTAGGTGAAAGGGTGACTATCGACCTGGGTGGAGAGGGTATCCCGGTAGGCATTCCAGTCGGCACAGGAATAGTCATGGACATACTTAGGGGGCGGGTCAGTATGAGGGTCGGGGCGAGAGCGACGACCGTCTGAAACGGTGAGGAGGACAGGGAGATGGTCGCTACCAATAGGCTCCAGGACATCCACCGTTATGCGGCCAAGGAGGTTGGGGGAGGAGAGGATAACATCAGGAGTGGAGTTGGATTCGGGACGGGTGTGCTGGGGGATGGGGATGAGGTCGCCTTGAAGGGAGGAGAGGAACCGATGCCACCGCCGTAACTGGGTGGCGGAACGACTATGGATGTTGAGGTCGGCGGCAATCACATAGGAGGAGAAGGTACGGTCAATGTGGGAGAGGATGTCGAAGGGAATAGGGGCGTTGGGACGGACATAGATGGTGGCGCAGGTAACGGCAAGGCCGGGGAAGAAGAGACTAAGGATCAAGTGTTCAGTGGGGACGGGAAGGAGAGGTTGGAGCCGAATGGGGATCTGGCGGTGGTGACCAATGGCAACTCCGCCACGCGCAATTGGGAGGGGGTTATCGGAGCGGTGGAGGAGATAGGGTGAGGTGTGGATGGAGTGGTGGGGTTGGAGGAAGGTTTCATTGAGGAGGAAGGCATCCACGCGGTGGGTGGCAAGGGTGTGCAGGAATATTACAATTTTTTTTTCTTTATTGTGATTTCATTCCCCTGCCCCATATGTCAGCAGCACAATCCGCCGCTCTTCAGCCGAGTGACATGTGACATGACAACTAAAATAAGAATAACAGAGTACATACATAAGGAGGTAAAAAAGGGGAACATAAAACAGAGTAAGGGGAGAAAATGGAGGTAAAAATACACTGACATGTAGATGTTCATTGGGGACAGTTAAAAAAGTCACCAGAAAGTTAAAAAACACAGTGGGCGATTCTTAAAACACAGAGAAGACTCTGGATGCGCACGCACAGGTTAAAAGATGGCCACAGTATTAAAAACACTCCGAAACAACACACTTACAACCCACTTGGAGCACACACGACGAAGAATAAAACTACCAGGCAGGACCTGCCGAGGGAAAGGTCAGACAGGATGGAAAAGGAGGGGAGAGCATGGGGCAGCGGGGAAGCGGCGGGTTGAAGAGAGGGGGGAAACCGTGGGTTCACGAAGAGGCAGGAGACACATGGGGCGGGAGAGGAAAAGGGAAGACTGGGCAGGAGGGAGCGCAGAGACACTGAAAGAAGGCACAAGAGATGGAGGGGGAGTAGGAGGGGAAATCCGCTCAGAAAGAGGGAGGGGGAGGAGAGAGAGCCCTGAGGAGGAGGCAGGAAGAGGGGGTTAGAGTTGGTAGGAAGCGTAGATGTCAGGGCGAAGCTCATCATCCGGGAGTGGTAGATGGTGGAAGTTGTGTTGGGAAAGGAGATGGAGGGTATGGAGATGGAGAGAGGGAGGGACACAACGGTAAAGGCGCGGCAACTGGTCGGGAGTGGAGAGGAAGGGAGACACCAGGGGGTGAGGGGAATCAAGGCGGGGGACAATATATAGTGTGCGGATGTGTTCAAGGAAAAGGAGAAGGTGGGGGAATGGGATGAGGTCATAGAGGATGCGCGTGGGGAAGGCGAGGCGGAGTGCATGGCGTTCGAGGATTTGGAGGGCGTTATAGAACCGGGGAGGGGCGGAAATCCAAGTGATGCTGGCAGAACAAAGGATGGGGCGGATCATGGATTTGTAGGTGTGGCTTATGGTGGAAGGATGCAGATCCCATGTCCGGCCGGACAGGAGTTTCAGGAGGCGGAGGCAGTTGTGAGCTTTGTGTTGGATGGTAAGGAGATGGGGAGTCTAGGTGAGGTGGCGGTCGAGAGTGAGGCCAAGGTATTTGAGGGTAGGAGTGAGGTGGATAGGACGGCCATAAATGGTGAGGTAGAAATCATGGAGGCAGAAGGAGCGGGTGGTGCGGCCTATGATGATCGCCTGGGTCTTGGAGGGATTTACACGAAGGAACCACTGGTTGCACCAAGTGGTGAATTGGTCAAGGTGGGTTTGGAGGGTACGTTGGGACCGTTGAAGGGTAGGATAAAGGGCTAGTAAGGCGGTGTCATCAGTGAACTGGAGAAGATGAACAGGAGGGGGAGGTTTGGGCATATCAGCAATGTACAGGAGATAGAGGAGAGGGGAAAGGCCAGAACCTTGGGGCACGCTGGCAGAGGGGTAGAAAGTACGAGAGTTGGAATTGTGGATAGTCACATAGGAGGGACGATGGGAGAGGAAGGAAGCAACGAGACGGACGAAGTTGATGGGGAGAGCATAGGTCTGGAGTTTGAAAAGGAGCCCGGGATGCCAGACATGGTCATAGGCATTCTGGAGGTCAAGGGAAACAAAGATAGCAGAGCGACGGGAGTTATTTGGAGGGAAAGAAGATGGGTAAGGTTAAGGAGCTGGTCGTCAGCAGAGAAGGAAGGCCGGAAGCCACATTGGGTAAGAGGAAGGAGGCGGTGCTGGTTAAGGTGGCGGTGGATATGGCGAGAGAGGATGGCCTCAAAGACCTTACTGAACACGGAGGTGAGGCAGATGGGACGATAGGAAGAGGTTGCAGAGGGGGGTTTGTTAGGCTTAGGGAACAGCAGGACACGGGAAGTCTTCCACAGGTCAGGGTAAAATCCAGTGGAGAAGAGGATATTGTACAGGATAGCAAGGACAGACAGGAAGGATGGAGAGGATTCCCTGAGGTGACGGTAGGCGACGCCATCATGACCAGGGGTGGTGTTGCGTTGGGAGCGGAGGACGAGTGTGATGTCTTGCATGGTGATGGGAGTGTTGATGTCGGAGGGGGGTAGCCGATCCAAGTACTGGAAGCTAGGGGCAAGCGGGGGGACCGAGGTGTCAGTGCGGTCAAGGACAGTGGGGAAGAGGGAGTAATCAAAGTGGGGATCGTCAGGAATGGAGAAGACCTCGGATAGGTGGGAAGCAAAATGATTAGCCTTACTGAGGTTGTCAGGAAAGGGGCGATCGTCATGGAGGATGGGGTAATGCGGGGTGGGATGGCTACCAGTAAGGCGGTGGAAGGCTGACCAGTACTTGGAGGAGTTGACAGGGAGGGTGGAGTTGAGGCGTGTGCATGTCTGACGCCAGTCCCGGCGTTTCTTTGCCGTAAGGAGGTTCCGGATATGTCGCTGTAATTGCCGGTGGCGGGTGAGAGTATCCCGATCATGAGTGTGGAGGAAGGAGCGGTAGAGCCTGCGGGATTCACGCAGAAGAAGGACGGCCTGTGGAGGAAGCGTAGGGCGATGAGGATGGATGAGTTTGGTAGGGACATGAGCCTCCACAGCGTCAGTGATGGTCTGCTGAAGGAAGGAAGAGGCATGGGTGATGTCATCAGGGTGGTGGAAAGTGAGGGGGTGGCTTTCGACATGTAAGGCAATGGATTCCCGGTAGGCATCCCAATTGGCACAGTGGTAGTCATGGACAGACTTTGGAGGGGCAGGTGGGTGGGTGGCTGCAGTGGCAGGACGGGTAGAGGAGATGGTGAGAAGGACAGGGAGATGGTCACTACCGACAGGATCGAGGACATCAACGGCAATGCGACCAAGGAGGTTGGGGGAAGCGAGGATAACATCGGGGGTGGAGTTACTTTCAGGACGGGTGTGCTGCGGGAGAGGAACAAGGTCACCATGGAGGGTGGCAAGGAACTGATGCCACCGCCGAAGGGTGGCAGGGTCACGGCTGTGGATGTTGAGGTCAGTGGCGATCACATAGGTGGAGAAGGTACGGTCAACATGGGAAATGAAGGCAAAGGGGAGAGGAGCTGCGGGGCAAATACAGATAGTGGCACAGGTGATGGTGAGGGAGGGAGAAAAGAGGCTAAGGAGAAGGTGTTCAGTTGGGTCATTGAGGAGGGGTTGTGGCCGGACAGGGAGATGCCTGAGGTGGCCGATAGCGACCCCGCCTCGAGTTAGGGGAAGGGGATTGTCAGTGCGGTGAAGGAGATAAGGGGAGATGCGGACCACATGGTGGGGTTGGAGGAAGGTTTTATTAAGGATGAAGGAGTCAACCTGGTGCTGGGAGAGGGTATGCATGAAGAGGTATTTGTTTGCAGGGAGGGAGCGAATGTTGAGGTAGAGGAGACGATACTGTTGACGAGCCATGTGAGTGGGTGCGGGAAGGGTGCGGGAAGGGGAGAGAGGGGCTTAGACGAGGGTGTCCAGGCGGGCGAAGGTAAAGTGGGCCTGGTTGTGGGAGTATGTGGCGTAGGTGTTTAAGTGGAAAACAGAGCGGGCAGCAAGGGAAATCTGCTGGAGTGTGTGGGGGCGCTGGAAGGGGTGGATGTTCTGCAGGACGACGGTGAGGAACCGGATGATGTCTTCTGCTGTAGGGGGAGGGCGGAGGGAATTGTTAGGGTGGATAGGTGGGTCAATGGGGCGAACGGGGACAGTGAGTTCAGGGTTGGTGGGAGGGGGCTTGGCTTTGCATTTGGAGGAATAGGTGGGGTGAGGTTCATTGCAGGTGTTGCAGGATGGGGGGGAGGCGAGGTTGGGACACTGTTTGAGAAAGTGGGAGGCTTTACAATGGGGGCAGGTGGGTCGGTTCTTGCAGTTTTGGGTGAGGTGGTCATTGTACAGAAGACAACGCTGGCAGCAGTAGGATTGAGGAGGGGAACGGGACGGGTCAACAGGGTGGCGGCAGTTGAAAATCAGGGCTCCCTGCGTGAGGAGGTGGTCGATGGAGGAGGCGGACTCTGTAAAGATACGCATGAGGAAAGTAGGGCCAGAGGAGTTGTAAATACAGCGGGCAGAGCAGACTTCCAGGGAGGGGTGGGCATTCAGTTCCGCCAACACCTCAGCCTCTGTGACCACAGGGCTGAGTTTTGTGATGACAGCAGTGAGGGTCGGCGGACGACGAGGTGGTTGGGGTTGACGAGGAGAGGAGGATGTAAGGAACGTGGTGAGGGATGCGTGGGGCCCAAAGGTGATGCGGGGAAGGCGCCGGAGGAGATCAGTATGGAAGGACGGAGAGGGAGACTTGATGAGAACAGAGTCTGTGCGAGGGATAAGTTGGGTGATAGGTGCACTGGGGATGTACTTCCGGATTTCAAGGGTGAGGGTGCTGGCATCCAGGAATTTCGGATCAGGGTTGGCTAGGACAAAGGTATACAGGGAGGGGGCTGGAGAGGAGGGAGGTGGGGTGGTATCCATAGCGGGGTCAGTGGAAGGTGGGGCGGACAGTGGCTTTTTGGAGGAAGGAGTAGAGGAGAGGTCGCCACTGGGCCGTTTGGAAGATTTTTTGGCGGGTGTTGCCTGGGAGGAGGGAGGAGGGACTGGATGGATGGAGAGGTGGTGGGAGGCAGGGCCCTCCTGTGAGGCAGTAGCACCAGATGAGAGGGTAGGGCGCTCTGTGGCGGCGACTGTGGCGCGGCGGGCGGAGAATCTGGCAGGGGAAGCAGTGGTAGTTGCAGGGGGGAGAGGAGGAAAGTCGTCTCGGCGGGCGACAGGAGCGGGAGGGGGGTTGGGAGCAGGGGCAGAGGCAGGAGCGGGAGAAGCAGCAGGGGCAGTAGCAGGGGTAGGAGCAGGAGTGACATACAGGTGGGGATACATCGATGGAGAGGAGATAGATGGGGAGGAGACTGTGAGTAGGGGAGGTGCATGAGACGAGTGAATCCCAGAGGAAGCACTCCATGACGTTACAGTGGGGGCAGGTGAAGGAGAGGTGTAGATGATGGTGGTAGTTGGGGCGTCCATGATAGCAGGCGGCAGCGAACACCGGGAGACGGCGGCAGAAGAAGCGGCGAGCACCAAGAGACGGCGACAGCGGCGGCGGCGGCGGCGGCGGCGGGAGAAGCGGCGACCAGGTGGCGGCGGCAGAAGAGGAAGCGGCGAACACCGACAGACGGCGACCAAGCGGCGGCGGCGGCGGCGGGCAGCAGTGACGGCGTGCACACGGGCAACAACGCGACAAGTACGGTTGTGGCTCTTCCACGTCGAAGATACACCCTGAGAGTAGCCCAGGCAGTGCGAGTCCTCGATGAGGAAGTGAGGGAATCCAACCCTCGAATGAATATTACAATAAACTGAGTTGCGTATTGATTTATGTGCATTTATTGCACTGTATTCAAGAAGGCCATATGTTCACTTAGTAAATTTTAACAGAACATCAAGAAAATATATTAGGTTTACCAGCAGAGCATCTGCATTCATCCCTCCATAGAATAATGCTAGTGTTCACTGCAATTAGTCTGTGTTTGCTCCGCTATACAGGTACTGCAGAGCAGACGGCGACAGGAGGTGGAGGTGAAAGGCTCGCCATGTTTTCCCCGGCAGGCCTGCCGCGCTGACATCTGTCGGTGACGCCAAGCAACAGAGCTTTCAACCTACGGCCGATTATTCGATGTCGAAATAAGAAGCTCACCAGGAAATGGTTGCAAATAACAAAAACCTCCTTATCTACTGCAATTGAATATATTTAGCTTCTTAACAAAGGTGGTAAACTCATCCGTGTCTCTTTTTTATTTACAAAGACAATTTTTCACACTCAGCAATATTTGTGGTGACATGTTCGTTAAAAATGAGAAAGACATAAGTAGGGGTCTCACCCCCACCCTCACCTACCCTGGCCTCACCGTTGACCGTCACCTCACCTGGATACCTCATCTCCGCTCCATCCAATCCAAAGCCCACAACCACCTCCGACTCTTCAAACTCCTCTCTGGCCGGACATGGGGGTTGCACCCCTCTACCATCCTCCACACCTACAAATCCTTCATCTGTCCCATCCTCTGTTATGCCAGTCCTACCTGGATATCTGCCCCCCCCAAATTCTATCAGTCCCTCCAGATCCTTGAGCTTCATGCACTCCGCCTCGCCTTCCTTATCCGCCTCCCGTCCCCCACGCGGATCCTCTATGATCTCATTAACATATCCGCATCCTCTACACCTCCCGCCGTCTTGAACCCCCTCACCCCCTGGTTGCTCCTCTCCTCTCCCATCCCCGCCCCCTGCCACGTCTTCACCGTTGTGTCCCCCCTACCCTCCATCTCTACACCCTCCATCTCCTTTCCCAAGGTGGCTTCCGTCAACTCCCCCTCCCGGATGATGCCCTCTCTCCCTCCATTTATCCTTCCTATCAACTCTGATCCTCCCTTCCCCTCCTTTCCTCTGTCCTTTCCCTGGGCTCCCTCTTCGCCCCCCTTCCGTCCTGTTTCCTCCCCACTAAACCTCTCCCTACCTCTCTTCTCCCCCCCAGTCCTTTTGTATTCCCCTCCTCTGCCTCCCCCACTCCCTGTCGCGTCTGCCCCCCACCCCTCTTATGGGTCCTCATCCTCCTTCAGCTCCTTTCCCGGATCCCCCCTTCGCTTTTACTCTCCTTTCCCCCCTTTTTTGTTTTCCCATCTTCTGTCCAGTTTCCCCCCACCTGCTCTCGACTGTGGTGTCACATTTGCCAACTTTTTAGTGCAGTGTTCCAGTGACTATTCAGTGTTGTTTGTCTTTCTCGTGTTGCGAACAGAAACCATGCTGCCGCTAGGTGTGAAATTTATGTCCTTTGCGAACAGAATCCAGACTGTCGCCGTGTTTTTTTAATTGTCTATTG
The DNA here is from genome assembly GCF_021461385.2 of Schistocerca piceifrons. Classification (NCBI taxonomy): domain Eukaryota; kingdom Metazoa; phylum Arthropoda; class Insecta; order Orthoptera; family Acrididae; genus Schistocerca; species Schistocerca piceifrons. The sequence goes on from NC_060148.1 coordinate 46,360,054, forward strand.
TTTTCCCTGTCTGCTTCGTATGTATTTTTACTAGCGTCATCATCCCTGTGTTGTTGTTTTAAGTTCCACGATTTCTTTTCGCCTTGTTACTCTCTAAGTCTCCGATTTTATCGCCTGTTTTTATTATTTGTTCTCTTGATCTTTGTCACAAAATCTGTCGGCTGAAGAGCGGTATACTCAGCTGCTGCCAGCCCGCCCCCTTGGGGGGGAATTGAAATTCAATAAATGAAAAAAAAAAAATTCAACAGTACCCCCACCCTGAAATACCTTGGCCTCACCCTTGACCGACACCTCACCTGGACCCCTCATCTCCTAACCATCCAGCAGAAAGCCCATTCCCTCCTCCGCCTGCTGAAACTCCTGTCCGGCCGGACATGGGGATTGCATCCTTCTACCATCCTCCCCACCTACAAATCCCTCATCCGTCCTATCCTCTGTTATGCCAGCGTCGCCTGGATCTCTGCCCCCACCCGCTTTTACAAGGCCCTCCAAATCCTTGAACGCCATGCGCTCCGCCTTGCCTTCCGTATCCGCCTTCCTTCCCCCACACGGCTCCTGTATGAACTGATCCCCTTCCCCCACCTCCTCTTGTTCCTCCAACATCTCCGCATCCTTTACATTGTACGCAGGGTTGATCCCCCCCACCCTCTGGTTTCCTCCTTCCTCTCCACCCCCTGCCCGTTGCCGCGCCTCTATCGCTGTATCCCTCCCTCTCTCCACCTCCACACCCTCCATCTCCTTCATCAGGGCAATTTCCAACGCCTCCCCCTCCCGGATGACGAACTTCGCCGTGACATATACCCTTCCTTCCAACTATAACCCGGCCTTGTTCCCCCCCCCCCCCTCCCCAGGGTCCCCTTCTCCTCTTTCCTCCTTCTCCCAGAGCGGATTTTCCTCCATACCCCCCTCCCCTGAGACCCTGCACCCCATACTTGCCTCTCTCCTTTCCACAACCCTCCCTACCTGGCCCTGTTCCGCGCGCCCCCCATTCCCCTCCCCCATCTCTTCCCCTCCCTCCCTTCTTCAGGTCTCCCTCATCTCCTTGAACCTGGCAGATCCTCTGTATTGATCATCATCAGTGTGCCACATCAGTGTTGTGTTTAGTGCTGTTTCTCGTGTGCGTCAAGAGGTGTGATTTTAATTGTGTACTGCCTTGAGGTTCGCCGTCAGTGTTACGTTGTGTGCTATGCCATCCGTCAACACCTTTATGCTCCAGTCATACTGTGCCTTGTGTTCTTTTAATCGTCGCAGTGTGTGGCTTTTTGTGTGTGCTACTTTTAAACAGTTTTTTATCTCCATTTTACAGTCACCCCGTTTTTTTCTTTGTCTATTGCCTTCCATGATGTTCTCCCTTTTTATATCTATGTTCGCCTTCTTCTCTCCTTTGCTGTTTTTAAATGTCTTCTATTGTTTTGTTCTATGTCTTTCGGCTGAAGAGCAGCGCATATGCTGCTGCCAGCCCGCCCCGATGGGGAATTGAAATACAATAAATAAAAAAATAAAAATAAAAATAAAATAAAAGTAGGGGTACGCAGAGTCGAGTTCGCGATGCCGACGAGCGAGGACGATGCGCGCGCGGCCGGGGCAGCCGCCCCGGACGCGCTGGAGTCGGCCGCTGGTCGGTCGGTTGGGCCTGGCCCGCCGGACGCTCCAGCGGCCGCTCCACACAGGACGGATCCCAGGTTGACGACCCAGGCTACGGCACCGGTTCATGACAGGATAGAACGACGATCGACAGGCGCTATTCGACCGCAGAAAACTACACACCACACGACGAAACCGTATTCGGACGTCGGCCATACATCACATCACGAAGGACGCAGCAATGAAGACGACCGCCAGGACTACGCCAGAAGACTCGATATATGTCGGGAGGAGGACAAAGAAACGCTGAAGGACATACAACGCCTTATCCGCTATTCACGGGAAACACAAGAGCAGGATAACGACACCTGTCTGGCATCTCCATCTGTGGACTCAGATGTCGAATCACAGCATTCCCACCAAACGGTCGACGACGCGGAGATGGCAGCGGCCCTTCCAGCAGACAACGACAACGACTTCCTACACGTAGAGGGGGACTTTGCGCTCGTACACAACAAACGGCGCAGAAGCAACGCATTAGCCAAGGATTTAGCCAACCCGGCTAAGAGACGAACGGAGACCATCGCCACAACGAACCTATTCGCCCCACTGATACCTCAAGCTGCGCCTCTATCAACCACCAACAAGCCGCAGGTACAAACTTCTAATGCCACAGAAGCCGTGGACAGAGACAAGAATGTGCTTCGCAAAGTACCCCCAGTCACAATTTATTACACAAAGGATTACGTTCACCTCAATGAAACGCTCAACGGACTTCTAGAGGGCAACCTTAAAGCTATATACCAAAAGGACCGCATCAAATACCACTTTGAGTCCTTCGAAGACCAAAGGCGTGCAATAAAATTCTTCACGAACCACAACTTCTCCTATTTTACACATCAAGCACCAGACGACAGGGAACTGAAAGTAGTTGTCAAACGCCTTCCGGCGGAAGTTACCGAAGAACAACTTCACTATGCCCTCAAGGAAAAAGGCTTCAAAGTGCTACAAGTCTACCAATTTAAGGAACGCGACGAGAAGACGAAACAATTGATACCGCAACCTGTGTACCGAGTCACCCTCCCATCCGGAAAAGACTGTGACAAGATATATGATGTCAAATACCTGCTCTACACACGAGTGATAATCGAAACCTATAATAGTAAAGAATGACCAGTCCAGTGCCGACATTGCCAACGTTTCGAGCATACAGCGAACTACTGCAGCATGCCAGCACGCTGCGTCCGCTGCGGTGGATCCCATAAATCATTGAATTGTACCCATCCTAGGACGGCGCTCCCAAAGTGCGCCAATTGTGAACAAGAACATCCAGCGACCTTCTGTGGCTGCCCCAAATTTCAAGAACTCCTACGGAAATATACTAGAAGGACACCAAAGAAGTCGACCCCACAACGGCCTATAATTTTTAAGAACTCGCTCATGGCAGCGATTCCGGCCACCCAACAACAAGCGGCACCTCTCCCTGTGGAAACAATCGCCTCTCGACCACAACCAGCACCCAGAGTGACTCTACGACAGACAAAACAACAGCGCTCGTACTCCGAAGCAATACATGCCCATCCGCCGACTCCAACACCAGCGGAGACGTCATCTGCCTGGTCGACCACCTTTACACCAGCGTTAACAGATATTCTTCAACTACTCACCGCCCTCCAGCAGAAGCTGACGTCTATCCTCTCGCTTGTAGAAAGCGTACTGACAGCTTTTCAGACACCCTAAATGGATAGACGGCATCACGCGAGGAGTCTTAACTTCTGCATTTGGAATGCCAACGGCCTGAAACTGAAGAAAATAGAATTCACGGACTTCTTACATCGCCACAAGATAGACGTAGCATTTGTCTCCGAAACACATCTCCGCGAGTCAACCGACCTCCGCTTGAGGAACATGCACATCTACCGGACGGACAGACGGGACCAACGGGGTGGAGGGACCGCAGTTCTAATCAAAAAATGTATTCGTCACCACCAAGAACGTTTACCCCAACTCCAGACTTTAGAGGCCACGGCAGTAACAATCCACACGACGCTCGGAAACATTACCTGTATTGCGGCTTACCTTAGCCCGAACAAGCCTCTCCACCCAGAAGATCTTTACTCCGTTACAGAGGGTTATGACAAGACCCTCCTTGGAGGGGATCTTAATAGTAAACATGTTGCCTGGAATTCCCGTAAGACTAACCCAAAAGGACATATGTTGTTTGCACTGGCTGAGAATTTACATGTTTCCATCCATGGACCACGGGAACCGACGAGGATACCTTACGTCCAGACACAAGACGCTGATGTTCTAGACATCGCCATAATCAAGAACATCAACCCAAATCTCCATCTGCGGACGCTGGATGATCTTTCGTTGGACCACAGACCGGTGTTAGGACTCATAGAGAGGGCTACTTTGCAACTCCCACTGCCGACGACAAGAACTTACGACTGGCAGCAGTTCCAAGCGTACCTCAACAACAATGTGCGACCAACCCAGGTTGTTACTACCAGAGAAGCGATTGATGTGGCAGTCGCAGTACTCACGAAGAAGATTACCAGTGCGAAACAACGTGCACTCACGGAGCACCTGCAACCAGAAGTCAATTATGACGAGTTTCCACCACCACTGCAGGAGCTTAAGACAAGGCACAATCGCTGTCGGAAGCGATGGGTCCGTTACCACCATCCAGACGATAGACGGGAAACTCACAGACTAACCCGAGAACTCCGGCGGAAGGTTCAGGACTGGAAGCAACACACGTGGGAAATCAAAATGGACAACTTTCTATTACGCACCAAAGATGAATGGCGAATAGTTAAAAGTCTCAGACAGCAACAGCCCCCCAAAAGGGCAATTCGAGGACCCCATGGCCTCTTGTACGACTCACTGGCGCAGGCGGAGCTGTATGCGGATACATACCAGCAACAGATGGCTACACCCCCCACGGAGGATGGAGATGATGCACTCCACCGTGCAGAGGAGGACACAGCGGCGGAATGGGAAGCTATTCGGGACGCCCCGACTAACACTATGCCCCAGCTGACAACGCCGGAGGAAATTCGGAGGATTATCAAGTATAGTAAACACACCTCACCTGGAGCAGATAGAATCAGCAATATGGAATTGAAACACCTCCCGAGAAAGCCTGTTGTGCTTCTCACCCGGATAGTGAACAGCTGCCTCAGGACTGGATACTTCCCAGAGGCATGGAAGATTGCCAGAATAGTGCCAATACCAAAACCGGACAAGGATCTCTCACACCCTGACAGCTACAGGCCCATAAGTTTACTGCCAACGCTGGGAAAGGTACTGGAACGTGTCCTACTGAAACGCATGCTGGACATCCTTGTGGCACACAACATCATCCGACTGGAGCAGTTTGGCTTCCAGGCGAAGCTATCGGCTGAGTTACAACTACTGCGCATCACGGAATCTATCCAAGACAATTTCAACAAGAAACGACATACTATTGGAGTCTTTCTCGATATAGAGAAGGCTTACGATAAAGTATGGCGACGCAACTTGATCGTCAAGCTCCGACGTACCACTCCCCTACCAGATTGCTATTTAAAACTTCTTGACAATTTTCTTCAGGATCGCAGATTATATGTTCGCATTGATGACAAGAATTCAACAACACGGCCTGTCCTTGAAGGACTTCCACAAGGATCGGTCATCTCTCCACTGCTGTTTAATTTATATATTAACGGCCTCCCGACGGTGCCACATGTTACTGCCAGTTTCTATGCCGACAACACAGCGCTCCTGACTGCAGGCACCAGAATGGACCACCTCGTCACACGGATGCAGCGCCAACTAGATGTAGTGGACCACTGGACCCACATGAACAAAATAATGATCAATGCAGAAAAAACAAAAGTTATTGTCTTCACACGTCGGAGACCCATCGACAATGACCGCCTGCGGATATCAGACCAGCCACTCCCCTGGGCAACAACTGTAAAATACCTGGGAGTGCATCTAGACGACAAACTGTTGTATAGTCATCACATTATGGAGAAGAAGACGTTTGGCCTCAAAATGTTGGGAGCTCTCCTCCCATTTCTGAAGAGCTCATACCTCAGCCAACGCACGAAACTCCAGTTGTACCACGCCACAGTCGAACCATCTATTTTGTATGGATCGACCTCTTGGGGTACTACGTGTGCAACTAACTACAAGAAGTTATAGGTTGTACAAAGCAGATGCCTACGATGGATCACAGGAGCCCAATGGTGGATCCGAAATCATGACATTCATCGAGCCTTAAGCGAATCTTACCTCTCAGACAAGGTCAAGGAGAAGGCACGAACCTTATTTCGGAAGTTGGACTTGATACGTGACAGTACACCACAACTCACCACATTAGGTGCGGTAGAACCCTTACGCAACCACAAATACAAAGTACCGAAGGCGATAGTATTTGAGCCTCCATAAATAATATCCCTACGGAATTCTCCATAATTTAAGGACATATCGTCCTTTAGCACTTCTACGCACATGTTTTCAAACACACACCAAAAGCAGCGAGTTAAAGGACCCTTCTGTGTGCCCAAACTAAAGCTGAAAGAAGAATAAATAAATAAAGAGAGAATTTTTATCCCTTCCATTCCCTACAGAAGTAAAAATCAACGAAGTTGATCAGACTTCAGCACCACCACAAAAAAAAAAAAAAGTAAGGGTACGTGAATACAACAGTAAAAGGATCTATTTTTGGAGGGTTTGTGCCGTTAGGTGCGAACCGGCAATTAGATTGACGATGTTGTAAGGCGTTAAGTGCTGCGGCATGTCAATCAAAATGAGTTTCTGTGTTATTTTTTAATGATTTAACTACTTTAGTAGTTTCTTGAACGTTCTTGACTAGTAGCATAATATCAGCAATAAATCCCAAGCAGTTTAAGCTTTTATCAGTTTTCACACTTCCAGTTGTTATGTTCTTTGCGTTATTCTTGTAACATTCTCTCATTACATATTCCAGTGCTCAGTCGAACAGTAATGGTAATAGGCCTGTTTTTATGAGGAATGTTTCAGAATTTTTTTCTCTAAGCCTTATTTTCAATTTAGCGTTGTTTAGAGTAAGTTCTACTACTTTAATTAATTTTGGATAAAGTCTTAGATTTCTTAGAATTTTTAAAACTGGAGTTCCATGGAGACATTGGATGGCTTCTTAAAGTTTACAAACGTTATTGCCATAGATTTGTTCTGTCTCCTACAGCACACCATAATCAACTTTAAACTAATGATCTGCTCTTCACAATTTCTCCATGGTCTGAAACCTTCTAGATTTCCTCGTAACTCCTGTTTTAGTTGTACCTAAAACTTTAAGTCGACAAACATTTTCAGTTACAATAAGCACATTAGGCCGAGGGAGCAATACGTAAATTACAATTCAAGGCAACAATGACAAATATATTTAGCAATTCGGAAAGTATATTCGTTTTGAAACGTCTACTTGCACGATGGCCAGAGATATTGGACTACCTTAGTGGTCATGGTTATTGTTTATGACAATGCTGTGTACAAATTATCGAGTTAATAAGCACTTTAAAACAAATGAAAAGGCATTTGTGATAAGATTGTATAGAAAAACCGTCTCTAATTCGTGATTAATGGGTTAGCTTCGTAAAATAGAGGTATGAACCTGGACATCCATGATGCCCTTTTGTCTACAATAGCTAAAATTATCTTTTGCATTAAAATTTAAAAAAAATAGTAAGTCATAGCACTACATTGGTATGCAGTGCCAAATAAAACTATTTCTAGTAATACCACATTCGGCTGTGTACAATTAGTACATGTTCACAAAATATTTGTTGTCTTGAGAAATAATATATTATACTCTTCTTCTCGTAACATTGGCCGATTTAGCAAGAGATTGTAAAAATTTTTACTTATATACCAAACTTTGAAGTTTGAAGGTATCACAGATTTTTAGAAAATGGAGTGAACGATTATTCAAGACACGTACAGAAACCAGACTGCAGTTGCAAAAGTCATAGAATGTGAGAGGAAAGCGGTGGCTAAGGGGGAAAAGTGGGTTGTAGTGTACGACTGGTGTTATTCAGTCTGTACACTGAGTAAGGAGAAAAGGAAACCAAGGAGTAATTTGTGAGCGAAATTAAAGTTCTGGGACAAACAACAAAGGCACTGAGGTTTTTTAATGATATTTTATTTATCTCAGAGACAGCAAAAGGCTATGAAGAGCAGTTGAACGGAATGAACAGTATTATGGCAAAAAAAAAAAGCATTTCTTGTTGCTGAATAATGCAGCTAGCTACGAATACTTCCGAAATGTTACAAAATAACTTCACGTACTGAGACACTATATTGACATCTGCCATTTGGACCAGAAGAAAATTTGTGCCAGACCAGGATTCGAACACAGATTTGTCGCTTACCACAAGTGCTCGCCTTAAGAACTACAACTACCGGAGCACACTTCCAGTATCAATCGAAACTTACACGTGTCACATAGTCACAACCCTTATACTCACCTCGAAGAAATTGTCCACTTGGGACTGAAAGTCGTAGACATTATGTACATGTACAGCCTACCAAATGGCCACAACTGTAGAAAAATTGGTCGACTTATTCAAGAGAAAGAGCTCCACAAATTGAGCAAGTCAGTAAAGTGTTGGTCTACCACTGGTCCTTATATTAGCAGTTATTTGGCTTGGCATTGATTGATAGATTTGTTGGATGTCCTCTTGAGGGATGTCGAGCCATATATTGTCCAGTTGGCGCTTTAGCTCATCAAAATCCTGAGCTGGTCAGATGGCCTCGCCAATAATGTTACATACGTTTTCAGATGGGAGCGAACCTGCGACCTCACTGGCCAAGGAAGGGTTTTCAAGCATGAAGACAAGCAGTAGAAACTATCGCTATGTGCAGATGTGCATTATCTTGCTGAAATGTAAGCCAAGGATGCCTTTCCGTAGAGTGCTACAAATTGGTGCATAGAATATCACCGACATAAGACTGTGCTCTAACAGTACTGTGGATGACAACCAAAGGGGTCCTACTACAAAATGAAATGGAACCGTGGACCGCGGCTCCACATTGACGGTCATTGTGGTGGGTGACAGTCAGATTGGTATCCCATGGCTGTATGTAGCGCCTTCCGACACTTCTTTACTCCTCATCCAGGCTCAGTTACAAGTGGGATTCGTCACTGAAGACAATTCTACTCCAGTCAACGAAATTCCAGGTCTGATAAGTGTTTCAAGACGCCCTGGACAGCTGTGGGATGCCAACCTGAACGTCGCCCACCATGTGGCCTGAGAACTATATGGTCTGGGGTGCCATGTCTTTTCATAGCAGAGCCCCGCTGGTTGCCATCTGTGGCACCCATACAGTACAGAGATAAGTCGAGGAGATTCTATGCACCACTTTGTTTCCCTTCATAACAAGCCACCCTGGGCTTACATTTCAGCAACATTATATGCCTGTACACTGTGAGAGTTTCAAGTGCTTGTCTTTGTGGTTGTCAAACCCTATCTTGGACACCATAGCCGCTGGTTCTCTCCCCAACTGAGAATGTTTGGAGCATTATGGCCAGGGCAGGGCCATCAAACCTGCTCAGGATTTTCATCTATTGATTTATGTCTCATTTTGCCATTTCATGCATAGTATTATTTTGTGTGTGTTACCTCGTGATTTTTACGGTAGAGGAATAGATACATCATTGATTGTTCCAATATTGTGTTTATACAGTGACCGTATATTTACAGTATATTCCTTCAAACATCTATACACATCTGAGAGAGCAGAAACCTCACTGGCCATTACAGCAGTGGTAAACATTACAAAATAGCTTCGCTTACTGCGGTTATACATTGATGTCAGATGTGTGTGACACGTGAAAATTTGTTCCTGTCTGGGACTTAAATCCCTAATGTTCACCACTGCTATAATTGTCAATGACAGTGCCTGTTCCTTCAGATTTGCATGCCGTTCTGAAGGGCATAGTATTGTGAAGACACAGATACTGTATAAACAGTTTCGAAGTGCCTTATTTCAGTGCCATAACTGGCCTTGGGAATCTGTGCCCATCTTCACATGGCTGACGTTTCCAGTTACGTTTATGTATTCATCAATAGCATGTCGTCAGCTCCTGCACTATGTTCCAGTAGACTATGCTTTGTCTTGCATCAGTCCATATGTTTTTCTGCGACCTTAGCAAGATAAAGCGTTGCGCATTGGAACATATGAAATAATAGACATCATCAGAAGAGTGGCACACCCAAGGGGAGAACAAGTTAAAAGAAAAATCAATAATAAATGGTTTATATAAGAAACGGCTTCCATAGAGCCAAAATTGCACGTAATGCATAATATAAAAATACACTGAACAATATATAGGAAAAAGCAACTTAAAAGAAGAATAACCCAAACCAAAATTTTTTAAAAACTCACATCAGGATGTCAAAGTAATTCTGATTCTTCCAATTTAACAAGAAGGTCACTTTTTTTGCCACTTTCTGGCATAATTCAGAATCTGGAGATCCCACAGCATGGGTGGTCGATGCCCTGTTGACTTAAAATTCTCAACAGAGGCAGAATGCTGCTTCATCTGGCCAAAGTCTTAAACTTCCCACCAGTCATAAGATTGTGCTGGGTTTTGTTGTGGACTTCTAGAAGAATTGTAAATTATCAAACATGGATATGGAGTTAATGATCACCTGTTTAATGATCAGCTGATTAGTAAGGATCAGAACTACCTTGACACCACGATGTCAATTTTTGAAATATTTACTTAGCCAGTTTCTTTACTTTAGTTATTCTGCATTGAAATTGCTTTTTTTTTACTGTGTATTAATTTATGTATTTTTACATGATGCATTTCCAGCCAGTTTTTATGCTTCAGTTGGCTTTGTTTATGTTAAGTGTTTGATCAGTTTATTTGAGCCCTCAAATTGAACTCCCCTCAGGTAGCCCTTTTCTCTAAATGTTAATTCCTTTATATTTTTTATCCTGTAGATATATACATGCAATCTTTGTATTTTTCTAAAGCTACAAATTTACGTTTTAAATTTTAACTGCCAAACAGGATTTTGTCATTGTAATTCAAGTTTAGGTGGTAACACTTGCATATTTTACTTCACTTTCTCCTTCTTGCGGATCGTGTCACTCGCAATCTTGTGCACTACGCACGTGGCGTTATTAATTTGTAATGTGTTTCCTGTCAGTCTCATTATTTCACTGTAGTTGTTCGTTTGTCCAAAGCTTTTCTGCTAGTGACAGCTTCCCAACGTTTTGTGAACTTCTGCATACCAGATAGAGCGCCTTCATTGTTGAGCTGTCTGATTATTCGGGTTACCTCACTGAAAGCCCGTGTACTCTTATGGAATTATGGGCAGCTTGGCAGGGTTCATGGTGTTATTTTCTTTTAGAACTACTTCAGACGTTAGTTGAGTCCATGCCATATCATGTTATGCCACCTCTACGTGCTCGCAGGGGCCCCACACCATATTAGGCAGGTACACCAGTTACTTTGCCCCTTCAGTTTATAATAGAAACATATACTTCCATAACGCAAATTAACTACTTTGTGCTCATTATCACATAGAAAACGTCCAACGAAGTCGGACATCCTGCCACTGTAGCATAATTAACCACACTCTGAACATCTACGTCTACATTTATACTCCGCAAGCCACCCAACGGTGTGTGGCGGAGGGCACTTTACGTGCCACTGTCATTACCTCCAGTTTCTGTTCCAGTCGCGTACGGTTCGCGGGAAGAATGACTGTCAGAAAGCCTCCGTGCGCGCTCGAATCTCTCTAATTTTACATTCGTGATCTCCTCGGGAGGTATAAGTAGGGGGAAGCAATATATTCGATACCTCATCCAGAAACGCACCCTCTCGAAACCTGGCGAGCAAGCTACACCGCGATGCAGAGCGCCTCTCTTGCGGAGTCTGCCACTCGAGTTTGCTAAACATCTCCGTAACGCTATCACGGTTACCAAATCACCCTGTGACGAAACGCGCCGCTCTTCTTTGGATCTTCTCTAACTCCTCCGTCAACCCGATCTGGTACGGATCCCACACTGATGAGCAATACTCAAGTATAGTCGAACGAGTGTTTTGTAAGCCACCTCCTTTGATGATGGACTACAGTTTCTAAGGACTCTCAGAATGAATCTCAACCTGGTACCCGCCTTACCAACAATTAATTTTATATGATCATTCCACTTCAAATCGTTCCGCATGCATACTCCAGATATTTTACAGAAGTAACTGCTACCAGTGTTGGTTCTGCTATCATATATTCATACAATAAAGGATCCTTCTTTCTATGTATGCACAACACATTACATTTGTCTATGTTAAGGGTCAGTTGCCACTCCCTGCACCAAGTGCCCATCCGGTGCAGATCTCCCTGCAATTCGCTACAATTTTCTAATGCTGCAACTTCTCTGTATACTACAGCATCTTCCGCAAAAAGCCGCATGGAACTTCCGACACTATCTACTAGGTCATTTATATATATTGTGAAAAGGAATGGTTCCATAACACTCCCCTGTGGCACACCAGAGGTTACTTTAACGTCTGTAGACGTCTCTCCATTGATAACAACATGCTGTGTTCTGTTTGCTAAAAACTCTTCAATCAAGCCACACACCTGGTCTGATATTCCGTAGGCTCTTACTTTGTTTATCAGGCGACAGTGCGGAACTGTATCGAACGCTTCCCGGAAGTCAAGGAAAATGGCATCTACCTGGGAGCCTGTATCTAATATTTTCTGGGTCTCATGAACAAATAAAGCGAGATGGGTCTCACACGATCGCTGTTTCCGGAATCCATGTTGATTCCTACAGAGTAGATTTTGGGTTTCCAAAAACGACATGATACTCGAGCAAAAAACATGTTCTAAAATTCTACAACAGATCGACGTCAAAGATATAGGTCTATAGTTTTGCGCATCTGCTCGACGACCCTTCTTGAAGACTGGGACTACCTGTGCTCTTTTCCAATCGTTTGGAACCTTCCGTTCCTCTAGATACTTGCGGTACACGTCTGTTAGAAGGGGGGGAAAGTTCTTTTGCGTACTCTGTGTAGAATCGAATTGGTATCCCGTCAGGTCCAGTGGACTTTCCTCTGTTGAGTGATTCCAGTTGCTTTTCTATTCCTTGGACACTTATTTCGATGTCAGCCATTTTTTTCGTTTGTGCGAGGATTTAGAGAAGGAACTGCAGTGCGGTCTTCCTCTGTGAAACAGTTTTGGAAAAAGGTGTTTAGTATTCCAGCTTTACGCGTTCATCCTCTGTTTCCATGCCATCATCATCCCGGAGTGTCTGGATATGCTGTTTCGAGCCACTTACTGATTTAACGTAAGACCAGAACTTCCTAGGATTTTCTGTCAAGTCGGTACATAGAATTTTACTTTCGAATTCACGCATAGCCCTCCTTACGCTAACTTTGACATCATTTAGCTTCTGTTTGTCTGAGAGGTTTTGGCTGCGTTTAAACTTGGAGTGAAGCTCTCTTTGCTTTCGCAGTAGTTTCCTAACTTTGTTGTTGTACCACAATAGGTTTTTCCCGTCCCTCACAGTTTTACTCGGCACGTACCTGTCTAAAACGCATTTTACGATTGCCTTAAAGTTTTTCCATAAACACTCCACATTGTCAGTGTCAGAACAAAAATTTTCGTTTTGATCTGTTAGGTTGACTGAAATCTGCCTTCTATTACTCTTGCTAAACAGATAAACCTTCCTCCCTTTTTTTATATTCCTATTAATTTCCATATTCAGGGATGCTGCAACGGCCTTATGATCACTGATTCCCTGTTCTGCACTTACAGAGTCGAGAAGTTCGGGTCTGTTTGTTATCAGTAGGGCCAAGATGTTATCTCCACGAGTCGGTTCTCTGTTTAATTGTTTGAGGCAATTTTCGGATAGTGCACTCAGTATAATGTCACTCGATGCTCTGTCCCTACCACCCGTCCTAAACATCTGATTGTCCCAGTCTATATCTGGTAAATTGAAATCTCCACCTAAAACTATAACATGCTGAGAAAATTTATGTGAAATGTATTCCAAATTTTCTCTCAGTTGTTTTGCCACTAATGCTGCTGAGTCGGGAGGTCGGTAAAAGGAGCTAATTATTAACCTAGCTCGGTTGTTGAGTGTAACCTCCACCCATAATAACTCACAGGAACTATCCACTTCTACTTCACTACAGGATAAGCTACTACTAACAGCGACAAACACGCCACCATCGGTTGCATGCAATCTATCCTTTCTAAACACTGTATGTGCCTTTGTAAAAATTTCGGCTGAATTTCTCTCTGGCTTCAGCCAGCTTTCTGTACCTATAACGATTTCAGCTTCGGTGCTTTCTATCAGCACTTGAAGTTCCGGTACTTTACCAATGCAGCTTCGACAGTTTACAATTACAATACCGATTGCTGCTTGGTCCCCGCGTGTCCTGACTTTGCCCCGTACCCTTTGAGGCTGTTGCCCTTTCTGTACTTGCCCGAGGCCATCTAAACTAAAAAACCGCCCAGTCCACGCCACACAGCCCCTGCTACCCGTGTAGCCGCTTGCTGCGTGTAGTGGACTCCTGACCTATCCAGCGGAACCCGAAACCCCACCATCCTATGGCGCAAATCGAGGAATCTGCAGCCCACACGGTCCCAGAACAGTCTCAGGCTCTGATTCAGACCCTCCACTCGGCTCTGTACCAAAGGTCCGCAGTAAGTCCTGTCGACCATGCTGCAGATGATGAGCACTGCTTTCATCCCGCTAGCGAGACTGGCAGTCTTCACCAAATCAGATAGCCGCCGGAAGCCAGAGAGGATTTCCTCCGATCCATAGCGACACACATCATTGGTGCCGACATGAGCGACCACCTGCAGATGGGTGCACCCAGTACCCTTCATGGAATCCGGAAGGACCCTTTCCACATCTGGAATGACTCCCCCCGGTATGCACACGGAGTGCACATGGGTTTTCTTCCCCTCTCTTGCTGCCATATCCCTAAGGGGCCCCATTATGCGCCTGTGTTTTGGAGAGATCATGAGTGCTGTGTATCACTGAAACTACATATTTTCGTACGACGCGTGTATAAATATGAAAAAAATCAATTACGGCCTGTTCGTTTGTAAGGTCTTGGTCCCTTCTGAAATCGCTGGTGAGAGTAGGAAAGTGGATTCACAAAATAATAGCGATTTTAATATTTGTGGCACAGTGTTTATCTTTCATCCCGTATGTTTGTGAAACTTGTCTGGTAATTACAGTAACTGCGGACGGAGTGTGCAGTACTCTCCACGTTCGTTTCGAGACAGATGCAGCTGATTTACGTGCATCTTATAACAGCAAAAGCCGAACTGCAGCACTCGTCTTCAAGCACAGAGGCGCCGTGGTATCCATCCCATCATTGTAGGTTAGAATATAGCCTACTTCATACATAAAATAGGTTCTGACCTAATCTAACCTCCTCGATCTCGTCAAAAACTAACGAATCAGGTGGGACGCACAGTGACCAAGCTGTCAGACGATGTTGGACGGCAACCTTTGGCGACGGAGTCCAACGACCGTTGTCAGTGACAATGTGAGCGCAGCCTTATCGCACGTCTCACAATCTTCTGCACCACTGGTCCGTCACAAGTCAGCGTGGACGGCTTGCCATAGACGAAAACAAATTAATTTCTTCCTTCTATCGTCATCTGAATAGTGAAGCAATGGAGGACTGACCCCGAACCAATTGGAAGAAAAATGCAATTTCACGGCATTTATCCAGCACTTGACATCGTAACACGAAAGTCATAGAAGCTCTTTAGTTTTGAAATTTATGGTAACTGAAGTTGATGATTGGATGGGTAGGGAAAGAAATAAACAGCAGAGTAAAAAATTATTACGCTGCAGTTCTGTAAACTCGATAGTCCTTGTAAACAAAGCAAAAGTGTCACCTCTTTCCGAAGGGTAAAGTCTGGAAATACTACAGCTCGCGACTCTCGCGTTTTATTGCGAGAACTGTTGAAATCTGAGGGTTGGTTTGAGAGGAATGTGGAGTTGCGCTTGGGAGTTACCAGCATCACACATCTCACAACTCATGAGCATGCAGTCACCCACATCACACTCACTACACCGAGCGAGGTTGCGCAGTGGTTAGAGCGCTGGACTCGCATTCGGGAGGACGGCGGTTCAAACTCGTGTCCGCCAACCTGATTTAGGATTTCTGTGTTTTCTTCCCTAAATCGCTTCAGGCAAATGCCAGAATGGTTCCTTTGAACGTCACGGCAGACCCCTTTCCCGTCCTACCCTAATCCAATGCGACCAACGACCTCACTGTTTTGTCCCCTTCCCCTAAAACAACCAACACCCACTTACAATTATCTATCGTTTACTGGCTCGAATCACAGAATACAAGCTGTCCAAAATTGTCACATTGCTATCACATCACCATGAACGTTGCTGACATTGATATCATAACCAAAAATCGGCTTTCAAATATCTGTATCTTGAATTCCGTGTTCCTTTCAGGATGCTATGTTTGAGGTAACATGAATGATGTAGCAATTCCTGGTGCTTCCCAGGTGGTATCAACAACTCCTCCTCAGGAAAGGGAGCTGCACTGACCTACCTACTGGCATTTTCTTCTTACACACCCTCTAGCTTCAGGTGAAAAACAGCCCAGCAGAAATGCGTTGCTTGTTATTACCTTTTGCAAATTATTTGATTGCTGGACTTGCTTACTGGCAGAATTTAGAGAAGTTCAGCATGTCAGTACTTCATGTCTAAGTACCGGCACTAGTAATATTGTATAAAGCATTACAGTAGCCATTACATAGTCCCTGTTGTTTTACCACTTAGTATGTTTATCCGTTTCAAACGGAATACTGAACAAATCGAATTCAGTAATTGTCCACAGACATACAAGTAAAATTGCGACACACGCCTCATAAAGTCTGTAGCTGTAATTCAATGACTCGTGAACTGCCGCCACGTATTTGTCAGCTTCTGTGAAAATTCAGACGCCCATATTTTTCCTTTCCTTCGCTGCTTTGCTTTCTGCATCACCAACAGTGCAGCTGACATACACAACTATCCTGTGTGGATATCACGGCTTTTCATTGCAAGTATTTCGCTACAATAGCGCTCTATTGCATATGTGTGTGTGTGTGTGTGTGTGTGTGTGTGTGTAGCTCTGTGAGGTTTGCGTCTAAGAAAGAGAATCGCTTGTGTTCCTTAGCTCATTATTCGTCCGACAGTACTGTCTTTCATTCGTACTGCGTAAAATCTTGTTCGTAAGTTCAGGCCAACTGTAGTGAATACTATCATTGTTCTGATGACTGGTCGTTCGCCTGTTGTTTGCTCCGGCGTACAGGCATTGCAGAGGAATTGGAGACAGGAGACGGAAGTTTTTCCCGGCAGCGTAACGAGCTGACATCTGTCGGCGACGCCAGGCAACAGTGCATTCAACGGACGGCGTTTATTCGATGTCGCAATAATAAGCTTAACAGGAAACGTTTGGAAGTAAGAAAAGTCACCTTATCTGCGTCTATTGAGTATCGATTGTCTGTTAACAAAGGGGTAACCCCGTTCATGTCTCTTGTTTATTTCCAAAGACAGTTCTTCATACTCAGCAACACTAGTGATGATGCGTTCGTTAAAAAAGTGAAAGATATGCAACAAATTCCTCCCACCTACTCCCAAAAGTGTAAAGCCCGACCCCCTCCAACCACTCCTGAACTCACCGTACCTGTCCGTCCTCTGGACGCCCCCACCCCTCCTGGCAATTCCCTTCGTCCCCCACCCACCGCTGAGGACATCATCAGGTTCCTCACCATCGTCCTCCAGAATGTTCATCCCTTTCAGCGCCCTCACACCCTCCAGCAGATCTCCCTTGCTGCCCGTTCCATCTTCCAACTCAAGATGTACGCCACCTACTCCAACAACCAGGCCCATTTCACCTTCTCCCGTCTTGACACCCTCGTTTAAATCCCAGTCATGGCGCGACAGCAACGTATCCTTTTCAACAACATACGCTCCCTTCCCGCCAACAAAAACCTGTTCCTGCACACCCTTGCCACCCACCGCGTGGATGCCTTCCTCCTCAATGAAACCTTCCTGCAACCCCAACACACAGTCCACACTTCGCCCTACCTCCTCCACCGCTCCGATAATCCCCTCCCGATTGCGCGTGGCGGAGTTGCCATTGGTCACCACCGCCAGATCCCCGTTCGGCTCCAACCTCTCCTTCCCAACCCCACCGAACACCTGATCCTTAGTCTCTTCTTCCCCGGCCTTACCGTTACCTGCGCCACCATCTATGTCCGCCCCAACGCTCCTATTCCCTTCGACTTCCTCTCCCACGTCGATCGTACCTTTTCCTCCTACGTGATCGCCGCCGACCTCAACATCCATAGTCGTTCCGCTGCCCAGTTACGGCGATGGCATCGGTTCCTCTCCACCCTTCAAGGTGACCTCGTCCCCATCCCCCGGCATACCCGTCCTGAATCCAACTCCACTCCTGATGTTATCCTCTCCTCCCCCAACCTCCTTGGCCGTATCACGGTGGCTGTCCTGGAGACTATTGGTAGCGACCATCTCCCTGTCCTCCTCACCGTTTCAGACGGTCGTCGCCCTCGCCCCGACCCTCGTACTGACCCTCCCCCTAAGTATGTCCACGACTATTCCCGAGCCGACTGGAATGCCTACCGGGATACCCTTTCCACCCAGGTCGATAGCCACCCTCTCACCTACCACCACCCTGACGATGTCACCCATGCCGCCTCCTTTCTCCAGCGGACCTTGTCTGAGGCCGTGGAGGCCCACGTTCCTACTGTCGCCATCCACCCCTACCGTCCTCCCTTACCCCCACAGGCCATTCTCCTCTTCCGTGAATCCCGTCGTCTCTACCGTGCCTTCCTCCGCACGCGTGACCCGGACACACTACGACGCCACCGGCAACTCCAGCGACACGTTCACAATTTGCTCGCGGCTAAGAAACGCCGGGACTGGCGACAGACATGCACCCGTTTAAATGCAACCCTACCAATCAACTCGTCCAAGTTCTGGTCGGCCTTCCGTCGCCTTACCGGAACTAAACCCTCCCCCTATTATCCTCTTCTCCATGATGATCACCCTTTCCCTGACTCAATTAGTAAGGCCAATCACTTTGCCTCCTACCTCTCCGATGTATTTTCCGTCCCCGATGATCCGCAGTTCGATTACTCCCTCTTCCCAGATATCCGCGATCGAACTGACACCTCTTCCCCTCCCCTCGCTCCTGGCTTCCAGTACTTGGACAACATTACACACACGGAACTCAATGCCCCTATCACTACACAGGATCTCATTGATACACTCCGCACAAAACGCAACACCGCTCCTGGTCACGATCGTGCCACCTACCGTCACCTTCGTGAAGCTCCTGTCTCTTTCCTCTCCACCCTGACCCTGGCCAGGCTCTACAATGTAGTCCTGTCCACCGGTTACTACCCCGACCTGTGGAAAACCTCCCGTATCCTCATGTTCCTTAAACCTGGCAAACCGCCGTCCGCCGTCTCCTCCTACCGTCCCATCAGCCTTACCTCGGTCTTCAGCAAGGTCCTGGAATCTATCCTCACCTGCCGCATCCACCAGCATCTCCGCCAGCACCGCCTCCTTCCCGTCACCCAGTGTGGCTTTCGGCCATCCTTCTCTTCCGACGATCTTCTCCTTCACCTCACTCATCTCCTTTCCGAACAGCTTAATTCCCGTCGCTCCGCCATCTTCCTCTCCCTTGACCTCGAACGCGCTTATGACCGCGTCTGGCATTCCGGTCTCCTCTTCAAGCTCCAAACCTTTGCCCTTCCCATTAACTACGTCCGTCTGATCGGTTCCTTTCTCTCCCGCCGTCCTTCCTATGTCACCATCCATAACACCGATTCCTACACCTTTTTCCCCTCCGCCGGTGTGCCCCAAGGCTCCGTCCTCTCCCCCCTTCTGTACGTTTTGTACACGGCGGACATGCCGCCGCCGTCACCCCCCGTCCACCTCCTCCAGTTTGCCGATGACACCGCCTTCCTCGCCCTTGCCCCCACCCTGCAACGCTCCCAACGCCTTCTCCAATCCCATCTTGACCGGTTCACCGCTTGGTGCAACCAGTGGTTGCTCAAGGTCAATCCCTCCAAAACCCAGGCGATCATTGTAGGCAAAACCACCCCTTCCTTCCGCCTCCTTGATTTCTATCTCACCATCTATGGCTGTCTTATCGCCCTCACTCCCACCCTTAAGTACCTTGGCGTCACCCTCGACCGTCGTCTCTCCTGGACTCCCCATCTCCAGACGATCCAAGCCAAGGCACGTTCCCGACTCCGTCTCCTCAAGCTCCTTTCCGGCCGCACGTGGGGTCTGGACCCCTCCACAATCCTCCACACCTATAAATCCCTCATCCGCCCTATCCTTTGTTACGCCCATCCAGCGTGGATCTCCGCCCCCCCTACCTTCTATAAATCCCTCCAAATCCTTGAACGCCATGCTCTCCGCCTTGCCTATCGCATCCGTCTCCCCTCCCCCACGCGGATCCTGTATGATCTCATCCCCTTCCCCCACCTCCTCCTTTTCCTTGAAAGGATACGTATCCTGTACACCTCACGTAAACTTGATCCTCCTCACCCGCTCGTTTCCCCACTCCTCTCCCACCCCCGCCCGCTGCCGCGCCTGTATTCGCACGTCCCACCCGGTCTCCATCTCTCTACCCTCCATGCCCTCTCCCAAGGTGGCTTCCGCCGGCTCCCTCTCCCTGATGATGTCCTCGTCCCCTCCATCTACCCCTCCCATCAACTTTGACCCTGCCCCACCCCCCACTTCCCGTGTCCTTTCCTTTCGGCACCCTCCCTCCCTTCTCTTCTCTTCCCTTCTTTTTCCATCTCCCTGTCCCCTCCCTTCCCCCTCTTCCCCCGGGCTTCCTCTCCCCCTTCCTCCCTCCCCCTATTTCCCCTGCCCGTGGCATCTCTGCTCTCCCCTCTCGCTCTCCCACTCCCCTTCCTCCTCCTCCTCTCTTGGCAGGTCCCCGGACTCGCACACGTATAGTGAACATTCGCGCGCCGGAGATCGTCGCCTTTTGTGCTTCGTGTGTGTGACGTCATATAGTGTTTTTGGTGTCCGCCGTCCCACTCCTACGTTCACTTGTGCCGTCGGACTCACCAGTGTTTTGTGCGCCGTGCCAACGTGTTTTCAGTGTTGTTATCATCACATGTGAACGACTCCGTGTTTTTTATGTCTCTGTGACCTCTCTCTTTTGCCCGTCACTTTGTTCATTGTCATTCACCATGTTTTATACTCTTGTACAACGCTATAGCTGAAGAGCGGCGTAGTGTGCCGCTGCCAGCCTACCTGAATTGTACAGGTTTTAAAATAACAATAAAGTAAAAAAAAAAAAAAAAAAAAAAAAAACAACAAATTCCGACATTCGAGGGTTGGATTCCCTCTCTTCTTCATCGAAGAGTTTCACTGCCTGGGCTACTCTCAGGGTGCACCTTAGACGTGGAAGATCCCCGCCGTTTCCCTGCCGTGTCGTCTGCTTGCCGTCCATACTGCCTGCCGGTGCTCGCCGCCGCCGTCGCCGCCTGCCGGGGCTCGCCGCCGCCGCCTGGTCGCCGCCTGCCGGTGCTCGCCGCCGTCGCCGTCTGCGCCGCCGTTTGGCCGCCTTCCGGTCCTCGCCGCCGCCGCCGCCGTCGCCTGCCGGGGCTCGCCGCCGCCGCCGCCGCCGCCGCCGCCGCCGCCTGCCGGTCGCCGCCGTCGCCGTCTGGTCGCCGCCGCCACCCTTCTCGCGCGCCGCCGCCATGTCCCAACCCACCACCACCACCACCACTATCATTTTCACCTCTCCCTCCGCTGCTCCAACCACCATCACATGGAGCTCCTCCTCCACCCCACTCCCCGTCCTTCCTTCTCTCCCTGTCCACCCCACCCCTGCACCACATTCGGCTGTAACCACCCCCAACTCCTCCTCCCCTATCACTGTCGCCCCATCGACAGCTACTGACTTTCCGCCGCTCCCCGCACCGCCTCCGACAGGCTCCAAGCCAGCACGGATCTCTGCTCGACGTTCCACAGTCTCAGTGACACCCACGCCCCCTCCGTCTGCGTCATCCGCTGCTCAGGGTGGTCCTGCCCCCCGCCATCTCCCCCTGCAACCCATACCCCTGCCCCCTCTCCACCCAGTCGTGCCCGCGAAACCTTCAAAGCGCCCGAATGCTGACCCTTCCCCTGCAGTCTCCTCCAAAAAAACCCCCAGCCCCCGTGACCCACCCACCCCCATGGACGCAGCTCCGACCCCACCCCTGCCCCGCCTGCCACCCACACCTTTGTCCTCTCCAATCCTGACCCTCAATTCCTTGATGCCCGCTCCCTCACCCTCGCCATCCGGAAATACTACCCCAATGCTCCCATCTCCCAACTGATTCCTCGCAAGGACTCAGTCCTCATCAAATCCCCCAGTGCTTCCCTCCACACCGATCTCCTCTCCCGCATCCCCCGTATCTAATTTGGCCAACATGCAACCCTCACCCCCTACACCCCGTCCTCTCCCCGTCAGCCTCAACCTCCCCGGCGTCCGCCGACCTTCACCGCTGTGATCACGAAGCTTAGCCCCGTGATCACGGAGGCTGAGGTGTTGGCGGAACTCAACTCCCGGCCCGACATTGAAATCCGCTCGGCCCGTCGCATCTTCAATGATGCTGGGCCGACTTTTCTCATGCGGATATTCACCGAATCCTCCTCCTCCATTGACCGCCTCCTCACCGAGGGAGCCCTCATATACAATCAGCGCCATAAGGTGGACCCCTCCCGTTCCCCCGTCCAATCCTACCGCTGCCAACGCTGTCTCACCTACAACGACCACGTTACCTCCGCCTGCAGGAACCCCCCTACTTGTCCCCACTGCAAAGCTTCCCACTTCCTCAATCATTGCCCCAACCTCACCTCTCCCCCCTCCTGCAACACTTGCAAAGAACCGCATCCTACCTACTCCTCGAAGTGTAAAGCGAAACCTCCGCCTGTAACCCCTGAGCTCACCGTGCCTGTCCGTCCTGTTGATGACCCCATCCACCCCAACAACTCGCTCCGCCCTCCCCCTACTGCTGAGGACATCATCCGTTTCACCACCATTGTGCTCCAAAACATCCACCCCTTCCAGCGCTCACACACTCTTTAATAAATCGCCCTTGCTGCCCGTTCCATCTTCCATCTTACCACCTATGCCACATACTCCCACAACCAGGGCCACTTCACCTTCACCCCCCTCACCACCCTTGTCTAACTCTCCAATCCCATGGCACAACAACCGTACCGTATCCTGTACCACAACATTCGCTCCCTGCCCACTCACAAACTCCTCTTCCTCCACACCCTACGTCAGCACCGCGTGGATGCCTTCGTCCTAAATGAAACCTTCCTTCAACCCCATCTCTCCGTCTCCACGGCTCCTTACACTCTACACCGCACCGATAACCCGTACCCTCTCGCGCGTGGCGGAGTTGTTATAGGCCACCTCAAGCACCTCCCTGTCCGGCCCCAACCTCTCCTTAACAATCCTGCCGAGCATCTCACCCTCAGCCTCTTCTTCCCCACCCTTACCATCACCTGTGCCACCATTTATGTCCGCCCTCGCACCCCCATCCCGTACGATTTCCTGGCCCACATTGACCGCACCTTCTCCACCTACGTGATTGCTGCTGACCTCAATATCCACAGCCATGATCCTGCCGACCTCCGATGGTGGCATCAGTTTCTCACCACTCTCCAGGGAGACCTGGTTCCCCTGCCTCAGCACACCCGGCCCGAATCCAACACCACTCCTGATGTGGTCCTTGCCTCTCCAAACCTCCTTGGGCCCTCACCGCGGATGTCCATGACCTCATTGGCAGTGACCATACTCCTGTCCTCCTCACTATCTCTAACGGTCGCCAACCCCGCCACGCTCCTCGCCCTGACGTCCCTCCTAAACTTGTCCATGATTACTCCCTTGCCAACTGGGATGCCTACTGGGATTCCATTCACACCCAGGTTGACGGCCACGACCTTACCCTCCAGTCTCCTGATGACATCGCTCGTGTTGCTGCCTTCCGGCACCAGACATTGTCTGACGCCGTCGCCACCCATATCCCCACCAAAGCCATCCACCCTCACCGCCCCGCCCTGCCTCCACAGGCCGTCCTTCTCCTTCGAGAGTCCCGTCGCCTCTACCGCTCTTTTCTCCACATTCATGACCGGGATACACTTACCCGCCACCGGCAATTACAGCGACACATCCGCAACCTGCTTGTTGCGAAGAAACGCAGAGCCTGGCGCCAGACATGTACACGACTCAACACCACACTCCCCATCAACTCTTCCAAGTATTGGTCTGCCTTCCACCGCCTTACTGGGAACCGCCCCACCCCCCAGTACCCTCTCCTCCTTAATGACCGTCCCTTTCCTGACAACCTCAGTAAGGCCAACCACTTTGCCTCCCACCTCTCTGATGTTTTTTCCATCCCAGATGATCCCCACTTTGATTATTCCCTCTTCCCTGATGTCATGGACCGTACGAATACCTCTGTTCCTCCCCTTGCTCCTAGCTTCCAGTACTTGGGCCACACCCCACCATCTGCACCTAACACTCCCATCACTACACAGGACATCAGCCTCACACTCCGCACTAAATGCAACACTGCTCCCGGCCACAACTGCGTTACCTACCGCCACCTCAAACACTGCCCTCCCTCCTTCCTTTCCCTCCTTGCCACCCTCTACAATGTCATCCTTGCCACAGGCTTCTATCCCGACCTGTGGAAAACCTCCCGTATCCTGATGTTCTCCAAACCCAATAAGCCTCCATCTGATGCCTCTTCCTATCGTCCTATCTGTCTCACATCGGTGTTCAGCAAGCTCTTGGAATCCATCCTTTCCCGGCGCATCCATCTCCACCTCCACCAAAACCACCTCCTCCCAAACACCCAATGTGGCTTTCGACCTTCCTTCTCTGCTGATGACCAGCTCCTCCGCCTCACTCATTTCCTCTCCCTCCAGCTTAACTCCCGTCGCTCCGCCATTTTTGTCTCACTTGACCTCGAAAAGGCCTACAACCGTGTCTGGCATCCCGGTCTCCTGTTTAAACTCCAAACCTACGCCCTTCCTATCAACTACATCCGTCTGGTGGCCTCCTTCCTCTCCCACCGCCCCTCCTATGTTACCATCCATCATGCCAATTCCCACACCTTCTACCCCTCTGCCGGTGTGCCTCAGGGCTCTGTCCTCTCCCCTCTCCCCTACCTTCTGTACACGGCAGATATGCCCCAACCCCCCCCCCATCCAGTACACCTCTTGCAATATGCTGATGACACCGCATTCCTCGCCCTCGCTCCTACCCTCCAACAGTCCCAACGCCTTCTCCAGAATCACCTTGACCTTTTTGCTGCATGGTGTAACCAATGGCTCCTGAAACTCAATCCTTCCAAGACCCAGGCAATCATCGTAGGTCCTACCACTCGCTCCTTCCGGCTCCTGGATTTCTCCCTTACTGTCTGCGCATGTCCTGTCCGCCTCACCCCCACCCTCACCTACCTTGGCCCCACCATTGACCGTCACCTCACCTGGATACCTCATCTCCGCTCCATCCAATCCAAAGCCCACAACCGCCTCCGACTTCTCAAACTCCTCTCTGGCCGGACATGGGGGTTGCACCCCTCTACCATCCTCCACACCTACACATCCTTCATCCGTCCCGTCCTCTGTTATGCCAGTCCTGCCTGGATGTCTGCCCCCCCCCCCCAAATTCTATCAATCCCTCCAGATCCTTGAGCGTCATGCACACCGCCTCGCCTTCCGTATCCGCCTCCCGTCCCCCACGCGGATCCTCTATGATCTCATTCCTTTCCCCCATCTGCTCCTATTCCTCGAACATATCTGCATCCTCTACACCTCCCGCCGTCTTGAACCTCCTCACCCCCTGGTTGCTCCTCTCCTCTCCCATCCCCACCCCCTGCCACGTCTTCACCATTGTGTCCCCCCTACCCTCCATCTGTACACCCTCCATCTTCTTTCCCAATGTGGCTTCTGTCAACTCCCCCTCCCAGATGATGCCCTCTCTCCCTCCATTTATCCTTCCTATCAACTCTGATCCTCACTCCCCCTCCTTTCCTCTGTCCTTTCCCTGGGCTCCCTCTTCCCCCCCCCCCTTCCGTCCTGTTTTCTCGCCACTACACCTCTCCCTACCTCCCTTCTCCCCCCAGTCCTTTTGTATTCCCCTCCTCTGCCTCCCCCACTCCCTGTCGCGTCTGCCCTCCAGCCCTCTTCTGGGTCCTCATCCTCCATCAACTCCTTTCCCGGTTCCCCTCTTCGCTTTTACTCTCCTTTCCCCTCCTTTTTTCCCATCTTCTGTCCCGTCTCCCCCCACCTGCTCTCGACTGTGGTGTCACATTAGCCAACATTTTTAGTGCAGTGTTCCAGTGACTATTCAGTGTTGTTTGCCTTTATCGTGTTGCGAACAGACACCATGCTGTCGCTCGGTGTGAATTTTATGTCTTTTGCGAACAGAATCCAGGCTGTCGCCGTGTTTTTTAATTGTCTATTGTTTTCCCTGTCTGCTTCATATGTATTTTTCTTAGCATCATCATCCCTCTCTTGTTGTTTTAAGTTACACGATTTCTTTTCGCTCTGTTACTTTCTAAGTCTTCGATTTTATCGCCTGTTTTTTATTATTTGTTCTCTTGATCTTTGTCACAAAATCTGTCGGCTGAAGAGCGGCATACTAAGCTGCTGCCAGCCCGCCCCCTTCGGGGGGAATTGAAATTCAATAAAGAAAAAAAAAAAAAAACAACAAATTCCATTCGAGGGTTGGATTCCCTCACTTCTTCGGCGAAGGCTTTCACTGCCTGGGCTACTCTCAGGGTGCATCTTCGACGTGGAAGATCCATTTCCTTGCCGTGTCGTCTGCTTGCTGTCAATACTGCTCGCCGTCCGGTCCTCCTCGCCGCCACCGCCGCCGCCTGCCGGTGCTCCCCGCCGCCGCCCTTCTCGCGCGCCGCCACCATGTCCCAACCCACCAGCACAATCATTTTCACCTCTCCCTCCGCTGCTCCAACCACCATCACATGGAGCTCATCCTCCACCCCACTTCCCGTCCTTCCTTCTCTCCCTGTCCACCCCACCCCTGCGCCACTTTCGGCTGTAACCACCCCCAACTCCTCCTCCCCTATCACTGTCGCCCCATCGACAGCTACTAACTTTCCGCCGCTCTCTGCACCGCCTCCGACGGGCTCCAAGCCAGCATGAATTTCGGCTCGACGTTCCACAGTCTCTGTGACACCCACGCCCCGGCCGTCTGCGTCATCCGCTGCTCAGGGTGGTCCTGCCCCCCGCCATCTCCCCCTGCAACCCATCCCCCTGCCACCTGTACACCCGGTCATGACCACGAAACCTTCAAAGCGCCCGCATGTTGACCCTTCCCCCGAAGTCTCCTCCAAAAAAACCCCCAATCCCCGTGACCCACCCACCACCATGGACGTGGCCCTGACCCCCGCCCCCACCACGCCTGCCACCCACACCTTTGTCCTCTCCAATCCTGACCCCCAATTCCTTGATGCCCACTCCCTCACCCTCGCCATCTGGAAATACTACCCCAATGGCCCCATCTCCCTTCTGATTCCTCGCAAGGACTCGGTCCTCATTAAATCCCCCAATGATTCCTTCCATACCGATCTCCTCTCCCGCATCCTCTGTATCCAATTTGGCCAACGTGCAACCCTCACATCCTACCACACCCCATCCTCTCCCCGTCAGCCTCAACCTCCCCGACGTCTGCCAACCTTCACCTCTGTGATCACGAAGCTTAGCCCTGTGATCACAGAGGCTGAGGTATTGGCAGAACTCAACTCCCAGCCCGACATTGAAATCCGCTCGGCCCATCGCATCTTCAATGATGCCGGGCCGACTTTTCTCATGCAGGTATTCACATAATCCTCCTGCTCCATTGACCGCCTCCTCACCAAGGGAGCCCTCATCTACGATCGCCGTCATAAGGTGGACCCCTCCTGTTCCCCAGTCCAATCTTACCACTGCCAAAGCTGCCTCACATACAATGACCATGTTACCTCTGCCTGGAATAACCCCCCTACTTGTCCCCACTGCAAAGCTTCCCACTTCCTCAAGAACTGCCCCAACCTCACCTCTCCCCCCTCCTGCAACACCTGTAACAAACCACATCCAACCTTCTCCTAGAAGTGTAAAGCGAAACCTCCTCCACTCACCCCTGAGCTCACCGTCCCTGCTCGTCCTGTTGATGATCCCATCCACCCCAAAAACTCGCTCTGCTCTCCGCCTACTGCAGAGAACGTAATCCGTTTCATCACCATTGTGCTCCAAAACATCCACCCCTCAGCGCCCCCACAGCCTTCCCCAGATCGCCCTCAATGTCCGTTCCATCTTCCATCTTATCACCTATGCCACCCACTCCCACAACCAGGCCCACTTCACCTTCACCCCACTCACCACCCTCGTATTGCTCTCGCCTCCCATGGTACAACATCCCTAACATATCCTGTACCACAATATTTGCTCCCTGCCCACCCACATACTCCTCTTCCTCCACACCATCCATCAGCACAACATGGATGCCTTTGTCCTAAATGAAACATTCCTTCAACCATGTATCTCCATCTCCACACCTCCTTACACCCTTCACCGCACCGATATCCCATACCCTCTGGCGCATGGCAGAGTTGCTATAGGCCACCTCAAGCACCTCCCTGTCCGGCCCCAACCTCTCCTTAACAATCCTGCCGAGCATCTCACCCTCAGCCTCTTCTTCCCCACCCTTACTGTCACCTGTGCCACCATTTATGTCCGCCCTCGCATCCCCATCCCGTACGATTTCCGGGCCCACATTGACCGCACCTTCTCCACCTACATGATTGCCACTGACCTCAATATCCACAGTCGTGATCCTGCCAATCTCCAGTGGTGGCATCGGTTTATCACCACCCTCCAGGGAGACCTGGTCACCTCCCCAAGCACACCCGACTCGAACCCAACACCACTCCTTATGTGGTCCTTGCCTCTCCCAACCTCCTTGGGCGCATCACCGCAGATGTCCTTCACCTTATTGGCAGTGACCATGCACCTGTTCTCCTCATTATCTCTAGTGGTCGCAATACCCGCCCCGCTCCTCACCTTGACGTCCCTCCTAAACTTGTCCATGATTACTCCTGTGCCAACTGGGATGCCTACCGGGACTCCATTCCACCCAGGGTGACGGCCACGACCTTGCCCTCCAATCTCCTGATGACATCTCTCGCATTGCCGACTTACTGCACCAGATCTTGTCTGACGCCATCGCCACCCATATCTCCATCTAAGCCATCCACCCTCACCGGCCCACCCTGCCTCCACAGGCCATCCTAATTCGATAGTCCCGCCACCTCTACCGCTCTTTTCTCCTCACTCGTGGCCGGGACACACTTACCCGCTACCGGCAATTACGACAACATATCTGCAACCTGCTTACTGCGAAGAAACGCCATGCCTGCCGCCAGACATGTACACAACTCAACACCATGCTCCCAATAAACTCTTGCAAGTATTGGTCTGCTTTCCACTACCTTACTGGAAACCTCCCCACCCCCCAGTTCCCTCTCCTCCTTGATGACCGTCCCTTTCCTGACAACCTCGGTGCGGCCAACCACTTTGCCTCTCAACTCTCAGATTTTTTTCAATACCAGATGATCCCCAATTTGATTATTCCCTCTTCCCTGACCTCATGGACCGTATGAATACCTCTGTTCCTCCCCCTCCCCTAGCATCCAGTACTTGGGCCACACACCACCATATGAACTTGACACTCCCATCAGTACACAGGACGTCTGCCTCACACTCCGCGCTAAACGCAACACTGCTCCCGGCCACGAGTGAATTACCTGCCGCCACCTCAAACACTGTCCTCCCTCCTTCCTTTCAGTCCTTGCCACCCTCTAAAATATCATCCTTGCCACTGGTTTCTACCCTGACCTGTGCAAAACCTCCTGTATCCTGAAGTTCTCCAAACCCAACAAGCCTCCATCTGATGCCTCTTCCTAACGTCCTATCTGTCTCACATCGGTGTTCAGCAAGCTCTTGGAATCCATCCTTTCCCGGATCATCCATCACCACCTCCGCCAAAACCACCTCCTACCCAACACCCAATGTGGCTTTCGACCTTCCTTCTCTGCCGATGGCCGACTCCTCCACCTCACTCATCTCCTCTCCCTCCAGCTTAACTCCTGTCGCTCCGCCATTTTCGTCTCCCTCGACCTCAAAAAGGCCTACGACCATGTCTGGCATCCTGGTCTCCTGTTTAAACTCCAAACCTACGCCCTTCCTGTCAACTACATCCGTCTGATGGCCTCCTTCCTCTCCTGCCGCCCCTCATATGTTACCACCAATAATGCCAATTCCCACACCTTCTACCCTTCTGCTGGGGTGCCCGAGGGCTCTGTCCTCTCTCCTCTCCTCTACCTCCTGTACATGGCAGGTGTGCCCCAACACCCTCTCCAGTACACCTCTTGCAATATGCCGATGACACTGCATTCCTCGCCCTCGCTCCTACCCTCCAACGGTCCCAACGCCTTTTCCAGAATCCACTTGACCTTTTTGCTGCATGGTGTATCCAGTGGCGCCTTCTGTATACGCCTTCTGTCCCCCACGTGGATCCTCTATGACCTCATTCCTTTTCCCCATCTGCTCCTATTCCCCGAACATATCCACCTACTCTACACCTCCCACTGCGTTGATTCCCCTCACCCCCTGATGGCTCCTCTCTTGTCCTGTCCCCACCTCCTGCCACGCCTTCACTGTTGTGTCCCCTCTACCCTCCATCTCTACACCCTTCATCTCCTTTACCAAGGTGGCTTCCATCAACTCCCCCTCCTGGATGATGCCCTCATTCCCTCCATATTTCCCTCCTATCAACTCTGATCCCCTCACCCCCTGGTGGCTCCTCTCTTGTCCTGTCCCCACCTCCTGCCACGCCTTTACTCTTGTGTCCCCTCTACCCTCCATCTCTACACCCTTCATCTCCTTTACCAAGGTGGCTTCCATCAACTCCCCCTCCTGGATGATGCCCTCTTTCCCTTCATATTTCCCTCCTATCAACTCTGATCCTCACCCCCCCCCCCGTCCTTTCCTCAGTCCATTCCCTGGGCTCCTTCCCCCCCTTCCATCCTGTTTTCTCCCAGCCAAACCTCTCCCTACCTCCGTTCTCCCCCCCCCCCAGCCGAGTCCTTTTGTAATCCCCTCCTCTGCATTCCCCACTGCCTGTCGCATCTGCCCAGCACCCCCCACCCCTCCATTGGCTCCTTTCCCCCCTCCATCCCCTTCGCTTACCCTCTCCATCCCTTCTTTTTATTTTCCCATCATCTGTCCATCATCTGTCTCGGCTGTGGTATGTCACATTTGCCAACTTTATAGTGCAGTGTTCCAGTGAATGTTCAGTGTTATTCGCCTTTCTAGTGTTGCAAAGAGAAACCATGCTGTCGCTGGGTGAGAATTTTAAGTCTTTTGCGAACAGAAACCAGACTGTCGCCATATGTTGTTAATTGTCTGTATTTTTTTACCCGTCTGCTTCGTATATATTTTATTTACGTCATCATCCCTTTGATCTATGTTTTAAGTTCCACGATTTTTTCGTCATGTTACTATTTAAGTCTCTGGTTTTTCGCCTGTTTTTATTATTTATTATCTTCATGTTTTTAAAACAAAGTCTGTAGGAAAAAAAACAAATTCCATCTCTGGCGGTACCTCAAAAGAGTACCGCCCTTCAGTCACGGCATAGCCACTTATCGAAGTGTTAGGTGTTCCAGGACCTGCCAGCCTGCCATCCCAGCAGCCTCTGCGGTCACCTCCCGCCAGCAGCAGCGGAGTGGTGATTCGTCCCCAGGCAGCATTTAGTCCATCTTTATGAGCTCCTTGTTTTCTTCTTTAGTTTTGTCCAGTCCTGTCCTGTTCTTTTCCTTATTTTCTCGTTGTAATCATGACAACCACCACTACCACCACCACCACCACTACCACCACCACCACCACCACCGCCATTGTATATACCTCTCCCTCTGCCACCACCACCACAATTACGTGGTGTGCCCAATTGGCCCCCCCTCATTCCATCCCCCAAGCTACTCACCCTATCTTCTCCTTCTCCTGAAGGAGGGTGCCCTTCTGTTCTATCGTTGGTACATGATCGACCCCTCCTATTCCCCTCCTCAGTCCATCTGCTGCCAAAGGTGCCTGCACTACAATGCACACCCAACATCAGGGTGCTGCAAGGACCCCATTTGCCCACGCTGCAAACAGGCGCACTTCCTCAGGCACTGTCGCAACCTCCAGTCCCCTCTCTCCTGCAACACCTGCAACCACCCGCATCCCACCTACTCCCAGAAATGCAAGGCCAACCCCCCCCCCCGCATACTCCTGAAATAACCGTCCCCATCCGTCCTCTGGACACCCCCACCCCTCCTGGCAACTCCCTCCATCTCCCCCACCCCCACTGCTGAGGACATCATCTGGTTTGTCACAATCGTCCTCCAGAATGTCCACCCGTTACAGCGCCCCCTCACCCACCAGCAGATGTCCCTCGCCACCCAATCCGCCTTCCACCTTAATACTTATGCCACCTATTCCCACAACCAATCCCACTTCACCTTCTCCCACCTCGGCACCCTTGTGTAAATTCCTATCATAGCGCGACAGCACTGTATCTAGTTTAACAACATCCAGTCCCTACCCACCAAGAAGAACCTCCTCATGCACACCCTCACTACCCACAGTGTGCACTCCTTCCTCTTAAACCAAACCTTTCTACAGCCTCAGCATATTGTCCACACTTCTCCCTACCTCCTCAACTGCTCCAATAATTGTCCACCACCGCCAGATCCCTATTCGGCTCCAACCCATCCTTCCCAATCTCACAGAACACCTGATCCTTAGTCTCTTCTTCCCCGGCCTCACTGTTACCTGCGCCACCATCCATGTCTACCCTAACGCCCCTATTCCTTTTGACTTCCTTTCCTACATCGACTGCACCTTCTCCTTCTACGTAATCGCCGCTGACCTCAACATTCATAGTTGTTCCGCCTAACCTCCTTGGCTGCATAGCAGTTGATGTCCTGGACCCCATTGGTCTGTCCTCCTCACCGTTTCAGACGGTCGTCACCCCCGCCCTGACCCTCGTAATGACCCTCCCCCAAAGTATGTCGATGATTATTCCAATTCCCCTTTACTCCCACTGGCCGTCCTTCCCCTCCATGAATGCCGACGTCTCTACCATGCCTACATTCACACGTGTGACCTGGACACACTACAACGCCACTGGCAACTACAAAGACACGTCCAAAACTGGCTCAAGGCTAAGAATCGCCGCGTCTGGCGACAGAAATGCGCCTGTCATAATGTTACATTTCCTATCAACTCATCCAAGTACTGGTCTGCCTCCCCCCCCCCTCCTGTACCATCCTCTCCCTCATCATGACCAACATTTCCCTTACAACCTTAGTAAGGCCAATCACTTTGCCTCCTACCTGTCCAATCCCTTTACCCTCCCTTACGATCCCCAGTTCGATTACTCCCTCTTCCCAGATGTCCACGATCGAACTGACACCTATGTCCTCCATTCGTCCCTGGTTTCCAGTACTTGGACAACATTACACCCAACAAACTCAATGCCCACATCACTACTCAGGATTTCATCACTACACTCTGCACGAAACACGACACCACTCCCGGTCACGATCATGTTATCTATCGCCACCTCCGTGAAGCTCCCACCTCCTTTCTCTCCACCCTAGCCAGACCTCCCCTTATCCTGATGTTCCTCAAACCCGACAAATCGCCATCCGCTGTCACCTCCTACCATCCCATCAGCCTTACCTCAGTCTTTAGCAAGGTCCTGGAATCCATCCTTAGCCGACACAACCACCAGCATCTCCGCCATCGCAGCGTCCTTTCTGTTACCCAAGTGTGGCTTTCGACCATCCTTCTCTACTGACGACCTTCTCCTTCACCTCACTCATATCCTCTCTGAACAGCTCATTTCCTGTCACTCCTCCACTTCCTCTCCCTCGACCTGGAACGCGCCTACGACGGTGTGTAGCAGTCTGGTCTCCTCTTTCAGTTCCAAATCTTTGCACTTTCTATCAACTACGTCTGTCTGATTGGGTCCTATCTTTCCCAACGTCCTTCCTATGTCACCATCCATAACACGGATTCCTACACCTTCTACCCCTCCGCCGCTGGGCCCAAGGTTCTATCCTCTCCCCTCTTCTATACCTTTTGTATACGGCGGATATGCCGCCACCTTCACCCCCATCCACCTTCTCCAGTACTTCGATGAAACAGCCTCTCTTTCCCTCACCCCCACCCTGCAACGCTCCCAACACTTTCTCCAATCGCATCTTGACTGGTTGACCGTTTGGTGTAACCAGTGTTGCTCAAGGTCTATCCTTCCAAAACCCAGGTGATCATTGTAGGCAAAACCACCACTTCCTTCAGTCTCCTAGACTTCTAACTCACCATTTATGGCCGTCGTATCGTCCTCACCCCCACCATGAAGTACCTTGGCGTCACCCTTGACCATCACCTCTCCTGGACCCCCATCTCTGGACAATCCATGCCAAAGAACGCTCTCGACTCTGTCTCCTCAATCTCCTTCCTGGCCGCATTCTCCACACCTATAAATCCCTTATCTGCCCTATCCACTGCTACACTCATCCCACCTGGATCTCTGTCCCTCCTACCTTTTACAAATCCCTTCAAATTCTAGAACGCCATGAGCACCACCTCGCCTATCGCATCCGTCTCCCGTCCCCCACGCGGATCCTATATTATCTTATTCTGATCCCACACCTCCTTCTCTTCCTCGAATGGATATGGATCCTCTACATCTCCTGCAAACTTGATCCCCCTCACCCGCTTGTCTCTCCCATCCTCTCCCACCCACATCCTGTGTCGCACCTTCATTCCCACATCCTACCTGCACTCCATCTTTCCACTCACCATACCCTCTCTCAAGGTGGCTTCCACCAACTCCCCCTCCCTGATGATGCCCTCATCCCCTCCATCTACCCCTCCTGCCACCTTTGATTCTCCTCTACCACATCCGGTGTTTTTTCCCAATGGCACTCTCTCTTCCTTCTCTCCCTCCTCCTTTCCTTCCTCCCTCCTCCCCCGGGCTTCCCCTACCCCCTTTACTTTCTTTCCTGCACTCCCATCTCCTCTGCCACTGGCATCTATGCACTCCCCTCTCCCTCCTCTGCCCTTTTTCCCCTTTTGGCAGGTTCCCGGACCCGTACACGTATAGTGAACTTTTGCGCACCAGAGATCATCACCTAGTGTTTGTGTGTGCCGTTGTGTTTGTCCTCAAGTGTTCCAGTGTTTAATAGTTTGTGCTCCAAAGTTTGCGTGTGTGTCATCTGCCATCTCTGCGCATGTCCACGTGTCTCAACATTTTTAATTTGGACTCTGTGCTTGTGAATGGCTCCGTGTGTTTTAATTTTACGTTTGTATATCCACCATGTCTGTTCTGTGATTGTCTTAATTTGTATCATTAGTTCTATCTGTGTCTGAAGAGCGGCGTAGTATGCTGTTGGTGGCCTACCTGTATAAGGTGTGAAATTAACAATAAAGGGGAAAAAAGCAAATTCATTCCAGGCCCTATAAATCCCTCCAAATCCTCGAACACCATGTGCTCCGCCTCACCTTCCGCATCCACTTTCCATCCATCACGCGCATCCCTCACCCCCTTTCCCCACCTCCTCCTTCTCTTGAACACATCTGTACACTGTATATTGTCCGCCGCGTTGATCC
The DNA here is from genome assembly GCF_021461385.2 of Schistocerca piceifrons. NCBI lineage: Eukaryota > Metazoa > Arthropoda > Insecta > Orthoptera > Acrididae > Schistocerca > Schistocerca piceifrons. Next base: position 46,395,445 of record NC_060148.1, read on the forward strand.
CCCTCACCCCCTGGTATCTCCCTTGCTCTCCACCCCCAATCCGTTGCCGCATGTTTACCGTTGTGTCCCACCCTCTCTCCATCTCCACACCCTCCGCCTCCTTGCCCAACGCAACTTCCACCATCTACCCCTGCCAGATGATGCGCTTTGCCCTCACAACTACCCTTCCCACCAACTCTAACCCCATCTTCCTGCCTCTTCTTCAGGGGTCCCTCTCCTCCCCCTCCCTTCTCCAGAGCGGCTTCCCCATCCTACTCCCCCTCCCTCTCTTGTGCTCCCCTTCAGTGTCTCTGCACTCCCTCCTGCCTTGTCTTCCCGCTTCATCTCCTGCCCCACCAGTCTCCTGCCCGCTGACGCCCCTACTCTTTTCATCCCACCACCTCCCTTGCTGCCCCTTGCTCTCCCCTCCTTCTCCATCCTCTCTGGCCTCTCCCTCAGCAGCTCCCGCGTGGTAGTTTTAATCTTCATGGTGTGTGCTCCAAGTAGGTTTTAAGTGCGTTATTCTGGAGGGTTTTTAATACTGTGGCCGACTTTTAATCTGTGCGCGTGCCTTACGTGTCTTCTTTGTGTTTTTTAACCTTATGTCGACTTTTTTAATTGTCACCCCATGAACATCTCCATGTCAGTATCTTTTTACCTCCATTATCTCCCCTTGCTCTGTTTTAAGTTCCCCATTTTATCGCCTTATGTGTGTAACATTTTATTCTTGTCATAGTTGTCATGTCACTCGGCAGAAGAGCAGTGGATTGTGCCGCTGACAGGCCTTCCCTGCCCATATAGGACATTGGAATGAAAAAACAATAAAGAAACCACTCCGTCTTCAGGCCACCCATCCTGCTGCCAACCACGCCCGACAGCGCTTAACTCCTGTCATCTCACGGGAACCAGTGCATCCACTGCGGCAACGCCGTTCCCACAGTAAAGAAACAAAGCAACAAGTTCCTATACATGAAACCATTAAATGTTTACGAAATTTTGGAGGGCTTCTGCTGTGTTGTGCGAGCTGTCAAATAGTTCGTGAATGTTAGATTTTGGGGTGCCAGTTACAGTAACACGTATGCAATTACCCATTCTTGTTTATTTTTCGAATGCACTACAAAACTCATCCCTTCCCTCCAGCTACCATGCATGGAGAACTGCATCACGCCAGTACATGGTCTGAAGACGACAACGACAACAACAACAACGGTCGTTTTGAAGATGGTTGCAGATGCATATGTTATTTCTGGTTGTGTAACTGTTCTACAATGTTTTAAATTTACAACTACAGACAGGCTTTTTTGTTGTATGTGTTTTTGCTAATCTCATTTTCCTTGATGGGGTTTTTATTCTACTTTGTCATGTTTGTTTCGCATTTTGATTTCCAGTTATAATGTCACCTAAATATTTAAATTGATCAACGATTTTGATTTCCTGTTCTTCCACTGAAATTTTGTGGATCAGCTGTCATAATTTGTTTTTTCAAATGATATTCTGAGGGTGACTTTCTGTGATATTTCTTAGAGGTGTAAATAGTTTAGTGGTTTCTTGAACATTCGTGATTAGGAGAGTAAGATCTGCAGCAAATCCCAAGCAGTTTCAACTTTTACCATTTGTCAAACTTCCAGTTCTTATATTCTTTGCCTTACCTTGTACCATTCGGTCATTACATATTCCAGTGCACAGTCGAACACTAATGGTGATAGGCATTCACCTTGTCTTAAACCTCGTTTTATGAAGAATGGTTGAGAAATTTTTTCTCTAAGCTTTACTTTCAAATTCACGTTGTTTGGAGTAAGTTCTGCTAGATTCATTAATTGCATCAGAATTCGGAGTAACACAGGCGCTGGAGTATTGTAAGAGGGGAAAATGTCATCCTGGCGGTGCAAAACTAGTGGCTTAGGAAGTGGAAATGAAAAATCACATCAACTCATTTCCAGTCCAGAAAGCACATTACGCCAATGAAGAACAGAATTATCTGGACCATAAACGTGTGAAGATTATGTGGCTGATGTACAAAACTTTTGAACTCCATATTCAAGTTGATTATCAGTTTTATTTGAAAATTAAGTATGGACATTTTAATTTAAAATTTGGGCAACCACAGGTGTATGCGAGCAGTACATGTGGAGAGCCTCAGATAAATATGAAAAGTCCATCTCTGAATGATGCTGCTAAAAGGCCAGCAAAGCTGAGTTAATAGTGCACAAGAAATTACATCCAGTTACAGCAAAAACTGACTGATTCTACCATTGCAGGCCTCTCGTTTGATATAATGCAGAATTTGCAATTACCTCAGATACAAAGACAACTTACATTTCACTTGTGGCAGCTTTCACTAATTTCTTACATCCGCAGAATTACAAAGTGGAACAGCCAGGTTTTTGTCTCTATCATGAAAAGGAATAGCACGAAAAAGCTCTGATGAAGCTTGTTCATTTCTTTTTAATTATATTAATGAAAATGTTGGACAATGTGTTAAAGACATTCACGCATTCTCTGACTGTTGTGGAGGCCAAAATAAAAACCATTCAATGGTGAGGTTTGTTTAATGCTTGTGGCACAGGGAAGGTTTCAGTTTATCAACCATTACTTTCCAACTGGAGGGTAGTCCTACCTTGCACATGATAGGCATATCAACAGACGAAAAGGAAAATTAGAAAGGTTGATAGGATATATGTTCTGAAAGAATATCCAGAATTAATAACTGAATCCCGCACAAAGAGGAATTTTGTAGTGAAAGTATCAAAAACATAAGAGGTTCCAAATTTTAAGGAGTGGTGGCCAAAATTCCATAGAAACACTAATATTTCTGTTCAAAGGAAAGGAAGGGCTTCACACTGAAACTAACAGCTCTTTTATATAACACAATTTGTGCAATTCTGTTGTTCTCAAGACACTCGTGGTGTTGTTAAAGTTAAGCCATTCATTGATGTGGCAGAAGAGCACACATTCCAACTTACTGATCAAACTGCAGTTCTACCAAGCCCTGTAAATCAGGCTCAATTGGGCTCATGTAACGGTAAATGAGAGGAACATGCACCATCTAAGGCGATTTCTACCATTCCTCCCAAAACAAGACATCATAAAGAACTTCTATTCTAACATATACAATTGGCCATATGTCAAAGAATCAACCACGAGTGGAGTATAATACGAAAGACAATGGGAATTAGCCATACTATACTTGATTTTTGCCCATATTACAATAAACTGAGTTACGTATAGATTTATGTACATTTATTGCACTGTATTCAAGAAGGCCATATGTTCACTTAATAAATGTTAACAGAACGCCAAGAAAGTATATTAGGTTTACCAGCAGAGCATTTGCATTCACCCCTCCATAGAATAATGCTAGTGTTCACTGCAATTAGTCTGTGTTTGCTCCGCTATACAGGCACTGCAAAGCAGACGGCGACAGATGGAGGTGAAAGGCTCGTCATGTTTTTCCCGGAGCGCACCGCGCTGACATCTGTTGGCGACGCCAAGCAACAGGGTATTCAACCGCCGGCCGATTATTCGATTTCGAAATAGGAAGCTTAACAGGAAATGGTTGGAAATAACAAATACCTCCTTATCTACTGCAATTGAATATATTTTGTATCTTAACAAAGATGGCAAGCTCATCCGTGTCTCTTTTTTATTTACAAAGACAATTTTTCATACTCAGCAATATTTATGATGACATGTTGTTTAAAACTGAGAAAGTAAAGATGTTGGGTGAACATCTAGAGGGTTGGATCCCCTCCTTCGAAAGCGTCAGATTGCAAAGCCTGAGCTACTCTCAGGGTGGAATCTCCGTCTTCGAAGATTGTGTGTGTTTGTTTGTTTGTCTGTCTGCCTGTCTGTGTGTCTGCCCGCTGTTCGTCCGTCCGTCCGTCCGTCCGTCCGCCTGCTGGCTGTCCATCGCCGTCGTCGTAACCGTTGCCGCCGCCGCCGCCTGCCGCCGCCTGCCGCCGCCTGCTGTTCGTCAGTCTGTTCGCCGCCGACGCCTACGCCGCCTGCTGTTCGTCCGACGCTGCCCATCGCCGACGCCGACGCCGCCTGCTGTACGTCCGTCTGTCCGTCGCCGTTCGTCTGCAATGAGTACTCCCACCTCCACCGTCATCTACACCTCCCCCTCCCCCTCTCCCACAGTCACTTCCTGGAGTGCCGCCTCTGGCCTCCCTCCTTCCACCTCCCCTTCCCTTCCTCCACTTACCCACCCCCCTATCTCCTCCCCTGCTGTATACCCACACCTCTACACCCTTCCTCCAGCCTCCACACCCTCAACAGCTCCCACTACTACCCCCGCCCTCACGTACGCCTCTGTTGCCGCCTCTGCTGCCGCCCCTCAGGTGGTTGGCTTCCCCTCTCTCACCGACCCCGTCGCTTCGTCTTCTGCATCTCCCGCACGCATCACGTTGCGCCGAGCCACCATCGCCACCACTGAACCAGCTGCTTCTCCCGGTGCCTCCACTACGCCACAGGGATCTGCCACCCGCCACCTCCCTCTCCTCCCCGTCCCTCTCCCCTCCTCCCAGCCTCCAGTCTCCAAAAAACCCCAAAAGCGCGTCCTTACCGACTCTGCTCCCGCCACTTCCCACAAAAAATCAACGCCACCTCCCCCTCCCCCTCCCCCTGCCGTCACCATGGACACCACCCCTCCTCCTGCCACCCCTACCTTGGCCCCCACCCTCCACACCTTTGTCCTGTCCACTCCCGATCCTAAGTTCCTCGACGCTCGTACCCTCACCAAGGAAATACGAAAGTACTTACCTGGTGCTCCCATCTCCCAACTCATTCCCCGCAGGGACTCAGTCCTTATCAAGTCCCCATCCCCATCATTTCACACAGACCTCCTGCGAAAACTCCCACGAGTTATGTTTGGCCCCCACGCCTCTCTGACACCCTTCCTTTCCGCTTCCACTCCTCGTCAGCCCCAGCCTCCCCGTCGCCCCCCCACCTACACCGCTGTGATCACCAAGCTCAGCCCGGTGATCACAGAGGATGAAGTGTTGGTAGAATTGAACTCCCACCCGGACTTGGAAATCCGCTCTGCTCGCCGTATCCACAATGCCTCTGGTCCCACCTACCTCATGCGGGTATTCTCAGAGTCCGCCCCGTCCATAGACCATCTCCTCACCCAGGGTGCCCTGATATACCACCGTCGCCACCCTGTTGAATCCTCCAAATCCCCTCCCCAATCCTACCGTTGCCAACGGTGCCTGATGTACAATGACCACCTGACTCCCAACTGCAAAAACCCCCCCACCTGTCCCCATTGCAAGGCCTCCCACTTTCTCAAGAACTGCCCCAACCTCGCTGCTCCTCCTTCCTGTAATACCTGCAATGGCCCCCATCCCACATACTCCTACAAGTGTAAAGCTAAACCCCCTCCAGCCACCCCTGAACTTACAGTCCCAGTTCGTCCCGTCGATCCTCCTGTCCATCCTAACAATTCCCTCCGTCCACCCCCCACGGCCGAGGACATCATCCGGTTCATTACCGTTGTACTCCAAAACATTCACCCTTTTCAGCGCCCGCACACCTTCCAACAAATATCCCTTGCTGCTCGCTCTGTGTTCCACCTGAACACCTTCGCCACTTACTCCCACAACCAAGCCCACTTCACCTTCACCCGCCTCGACACCCTAGTTTAAGTCTCTTCCCTTCCCTCTCTTCCCCCCCTCCTTCCCGTCATGGCGCGGCACGAGTCTCGCATCCTCTTCCAGAACATTCGCTCCTTCCGCTCCAACAAATACCTCCTCATGCACACCCTCTCCCACCACCAGGTCGACACCTTCCTCCTGAATGAAACCTTTCTCCAGCCCCACCATTCTGTCCGCTCCTCCCCCTATATCCTCCACCGCACTGATGCTCCTGGTCCTCGTGCGCAGGGTGGAGTCGCGATTGGCCACCTTAAGCATATCCCCGTCCGGCCACAACCTCTCCTCAATGACCCCACTGAACACCTTATCCTTAGCGTCTTCTTCCCCTCCCTCACCATTACCTGTGCCACCATCTATGTCCGCTCCACTGCTCCTCTTCCTTATGACTTCATCTCACACATTGACCACACCTTCTCCACCTATGTGATTGCCGCCGACCTCAACGTCCATAGCCGCACTCCTGCTGCCCTTCGGCGGTGGCATCAGTTCCTCTCCACAATCCAGGGTGACCTTGTTCCCATTCCCCAGCACACCCGACCCGAAAGTAACACCACCCCCGATGTTGTCATTGCCTCCGCCAACCTCCTTGGGCGTATCACTGTCGCCGTCCTTGACCCCACAGGTAGCGATCACCTCCCTGTCCTTCTCACCATAACGTCTGCAAACCGCCCCCCTCCAGCTCCGCAACCTGCACCCCCTCCCAAGGTCGTCCATGACTATCGCCGTGCCAACTGGGCTGCCTACCGGGACTCCATCTCCACCCAGGTCGAAAGCCACCCTCTTACCTATAGCCATCCTGACGACATCATCCGCGCCTCGTCCTTCCTTCAGACGGTAATTACTGACGCCGTGGAGGCCCATGTTCCTACTAAAACCATCCACCCACACCGTCCCACTCTCCCTCCGCGGGCTGTCCTCCTCCTCCGTGAATCCCGCCGCCTCTATCGCTCCTTCCTCCGCACTCGTGACAGGGATACACTCCAACGCCACCGGCAAATACAGCGACACGTACGGAACCTTATTACAGCAACGAAACGCCGGGACTGGCGCCAGACCTGCACACGACTCAATGCCACCCTCCCTATCAACTCCTCCAAGTACTGGTCTGCCTTCCATCGTCTTACTGGTTCCCTTTCCGCTCCCCACTACCCCCTTCTCCATAACGATCGCCCCCTTCCAGACAACCTCAGTAAGGCCAACCACTTCGCTTCCCACCTTTCCGAGGTCTTCTCCATCCCCGATGATCCCCACTTTGATTATTCTCTTTTCCCCACCGTCATGGAACGTGCTGATACCTCAGTCGCTCCACTTGCTCCTAGTCTCCAGTACTTGGGGCAGTTGCCCCCCTCGGACGTCAACACTCCCATCACAGCACAAGACATTAAACTTCTCCTCCAGTCCAAACGCAACACGGCCCCTGGTCACGACTGTGTCACCTACCGTCACCTTCGAGAAAGCCCCTATTCCTTCCTAACTGTCCTCGCCCATCTCTATAATGTCATCCTCTCTACTGGCTTCTACCCTGACCTGTGGAAGACCTCCCGCGTCCTCCTCTTCCTCAAACCCAACAAACCCCCTTCTGCCGCCTCTTCCTATCGTCCCATCTGCCTCACCTCCGTCTTCAGTAAGGTCCTTGAATCCATCCTCTCCCACCGTATCCATCGGCACCTTGCTCAACACCACCTCCTCCCCCTTACCCAGTGTGGCTTCCGACCCTCCTTCTCTGCTGATGACCAACTCCTCAACCTTGTTCACCTTCTGTCCCTCCAGCTCAACTCCCGTCGCTCCGCCATTTTTGTTTCCCTTGACCTCCAAAATGCCTATGACCGTGTATGGCATCCCGGTCTCCTCTTTAAACTCCAAACCTACGCCCTACCTATCAATTTTGTCCGTCTGGTCGCTTCCTTCCTCTCGCACCGTCCTTCCTATGTCGCCCTCCACAACACCAACTCCCGTATCTTTTATCCCACGGCTGGCGTCCCCCAGGGTTCTGTCCTCTCCCCTCTCCTTTATCTCTTGTATACAGCTGATATGCCCAAGCCACCCCCACCAGCTCACCTTCTCCAATATGCTGATGACACCGCCTTCCTGGCTCTCTATCCTACCCTTCAAAGTTCTCAACGTACCCTCCAAACCCACCTTAACCAGTTCACCACTTGGTGTAACCAGTGGCTCCTCCGTCTCAACCCCTCCAAAACCCAGGCAATCATCATAGGCCGTACCACTCGCTCCTTCCGCCTCCAAGATTTCTACCTCACCCTTTATGGTCGTCCTATCCAACTCACCCCCACCCTGAAATACCTTGGCCTCACCCTTGACCGACACCTCACCTGGACCCCTCATCTCCTGACCATCCAGCAGAAAGCCCATTCCCGCCTCCGCCTGCTGAAACTCCTGTCCGGCCGGACATGGGGATTGCATCCTTCTACCATCCTCCACACCTACAAATCCCTCATCCGTCCTATCCTCTGTTATGCCAGCGTCGCCTGGATCTCCGCCCCCACCCGCTTTTACAAGGCTCTCCAAATCCTTGAACGCCATGCGCTCCGCCTTGCCTTCCGTATCCGCCTTCCTTCCCCCACACGGCTCCTGTATGAACTGATCCCCTTCCCCCACCTCCTCTTGTTCCTCCAACATCTCCGCATCCTTTACATTGTTCGCAGGGTTGATTCCCCCCACCCTCTGGTTTCCTCCTTCCTCTCCACCCCCCGCCCGTTGCCGCGCCTCTATCGCTGTATCCCTCCCTCTCTCCACCTCCACACCCTCCATCTCCTTCATCAGGGCAATTTCCAACGCCTCCCCCTCCCGGATGACGAACTTCGCCGTGACATATACCCTTCCTTCCAACTATAACCCGGCCTTGTCCCCCCCCCCCCCTCCCCAGGGCCCCCTTCTCCTCTTTCCTCCTTCTCCCAGAGCGGATTCTCCTCCATCCCCCCCTCCCCTGAGACCCTGCACCCCATACTTGCCTCTCTCCTTCCCACATCCCTCCCTACCTGGCCCTCTTCCGAGCGCCCCCCATTCCACTCCCCCATCTCTTCCCCTCCCTCCCTTCTTCAGGTCTCCCTCATCTCCTTGAACCTGGCAGATCCTCTGTATTGATCATCATCAGTGTGCCACGTCAGTGTTGTGTTTCGTGCTGTTTCCCGTGTGCGTCAAGAGGTGTGATTTTAATTGTGTACTGCCTTGAGGTTCGCCGTCAGTGTTACGCTGTGTGCTATGCCATCCGTCAACACCTTTATGCTCCAGTCATACTGTGCCTTGTGTTCTTTTAATCGTCGCAGTGTGTGGCTTTTTGTGTGTGCTACTTTTAAACAGTTTTTTATCTCCATTTTACAGTCACCCCGTTTTTTGTATATTGCCTTCCATGATGTTCTCCCTTTTTATATCTATGTTCGCCTTCTTCTCTCCTTTGCTGTTTTTAAATGTCTTCTCTTGTTTTGTTCTATGTCTTTCGGCTGAAGAGCAGCGCATATGCTGCTGCCAGCCCGCCCCGATGGGGAATTGAAATACAATAAAGGAAAAAAAAAAAAAAAAAAAAAAATGTTGGGTGAACATCTAGAGGGTTGGATCCCCTCCTTCGAAAGCGTCAGATTGCAAAGCCTGAGCTACTCTCAGGGTGGAATCTCCGTCTTCGAAGATTGTGTGTGTTTGTTTGTTTGTTTGTTTGTTTGTCTGTCTGCCTGTCTGTGTGTCTGCCCGCTGTTCGTCCGTCCGTCCGTCCGTCCGCCTGCTGGCTGTCCATCGCCGTCGTCATAACCGCCGCCGCCGCCGCCGCCGCCGCCGCCTGCTGTTCGTCCGTCTGTTCGCCGCCGACGCCGCCTGCTGTTCGCCGCTGCCCACCGCCGACGCCGACGCCGACGCCGCCTGCTGCACGTCCGTCTGTCCGTCGCCGTTCGTCTGCAATGAGTACTCCCACCTCCACCGTCATCTACACCTCCCCCTCCCCCTCTCCCGCAGTCACTTCCTGGAGTGCCGCCTCTGGCCTCCCTCCTTCCACCTCCCCTTCCCTTCCTCCACTTACCCACCCCCCTCTCTCCTCCCCTGCTGTATACCCACACCTCTACACCCTTCCTCCTGCCTCCACACCCTCAACAGCTCCCACTACTACCCCCGCCCTCACGTACGCCTCTGTTGCCGCCGCTGCTGCCGCCCCTCAGGTGGTTGGCTTCCCCTCTCTCACCGACCCCGTCGCTTCGTCTTCTGCATCTCCCGCACGCATCACGTTGCGCCGAGCCACCATCGCCACCACTGAACCAGCTGCTTCTCCCGGTGCCTCCACTACGCCACAGGGATCTGCCACCCGCCACCTCCCTCTCCTCCCCGTCCCTCTCCCCTCCTCCCAGCCTCCAGTCTCCAAAAAACCCCAAAAGCGCGTCCTTACCGACTCTGCTACCGCCACTTCCCATAAAAAATCAACGCCACCTCCCCCTCCCCCTGCCGTCACCATGGACACCACCCCTCCTCCTGCCACCCCTACCTTGGCCCCCACCCTCCACACCTTTGTCCTGTCCACTCCCGATCCTAAGTTCCTCGACGCTCGTACCCTCACCAAGGAAATACGAAAGTACTTACCTGGTGCTCCCATCTCCCAACTCATTCCCCACAGGGACTCAGTCCTTATCAAGTCCCCGTCCCCATCATTTCACACAGACCTCCTGCGAAAACTCCCACGAGTTATGTTTGGCCCCCACGCCTCTGTGACACCCTTCCTTTCCGCTTCCACTCCTCGTCAGCCCCAGCCTCCCCGTCGCCCCCCCACCTACACCGCTGTGATCACCAAGCTCAGCCCGGTGATCACAGAGGATGAAGTGTTGGTAGAACTGAACTCCCACCCGGACTTGGAATTCCGCTCTGCTCGCCGTATCCACAATGCCTCTGGTCCCACCTACCTCATGCGGGTATTCTCTGAGTCCGCCCCGTCCATAGACCATCTCCTCACCCAGGGTGCCCTGATATACCACCGTCGCCACCCTGTTGAATCCTCCAAATCCCCTCCCCAATCCTACCGTTGCCAACGGTGCCTGATGTACAATGACCACCTGACTCCCGACTGCAAAAACCCCCCCACCTGTCCCCATTGCAAGGCCTCCCACTTTCTCAAGAACTGCCCCAACCTCGCTGCTCCTCCTTCCTGTAATACCTGCAATGGCCCCCATCCCACATACTCCCACAAGTGTAAAGCTAAACCCCCTCCAGCCACCCCTGAACTTACAGTCCCAGTTCGTCCCGTCGATCCTCCTGTCCATCCTAACAATTCCCTCCGTCCACCCCCCACGGCCGAGGACATCATCCGGTTCATTACCGTTGTACTCCAAAACATTCACCCTTTCCAGCGCCCCCACACCTTCCAACAAATATCCCTTGCTGCTCGCTCTGTTTTCCACCTGAACACCTTCGCCACTTACTCCCACAACCAAGCCCACTTCACCTTCACCCGCCTCAACACCCTAGTTTAAGTCTCTTCCCTTCCCTCTCTTCCCCCCCTCCTTCCCGTCATGGCACGGCACGAGTCTCGCATCCTCTTCCAGAACATTCGCTCCTTCCGCTCCAACAAATACCTCCTCATGCACACCCTCTCCCACCACCAGGTCGACACCTTCCTCTTGAACGAAACCTTTCTCCAGCCCCACCATTCTATCCGCTCCTCCCCCTATATCCTCCACCGCACTGATGCTCCTGGTCCTCGTGCGCAGGGTGGAGTCGCGATTGGCCACCTTAAGCATATCCCCGTCCGGCCACAACCTCTCCTCAATGACCCCACTGAACACCTTATCCTTAGCGTCTTCTTCCCCTCCCTCACCATTACCTGTGCCACCATCTATGTCCGCTCCACTGCTCCTCTTCCTTATGACTTCATCTCACACATTGACCACACCTTCTCCACCTATGTGATTGCCGCCGATCTCAACGTCCATAGCCGCACTCCTGCTGCCCTTCGGCGGTGGCATCAGTTCCTCTCCACAATCCAGGGTGACCTTGTTCCCATTCCCCAGCACACCCGACCCGAAAGTAACACCACCCCCGATGTTGTCATTGCCTCCGCCAACCTCCTTGGGCGTATCACAGTCGCCGTCCTTGACCCCACAGGTAGCGATCACCTCCCTGTCCTTCTCACCATAACGTCTGCAAACCGCCCCCCTCCAGCTCCGCAACCTGCACCCCCTCTCAAGGTCGTCCATGACTATCGCCGTGCCAACTGGGATGCCTACCGGGACTCCATCTCCACCCAGGTCGAAAGCCACCCTCTTACCTATCGCCATCCTGACGACATCATCCGCGCCTCGTCCTTCCTTCAGACGGTAATTACTGACGCCGTGGAGGCCCATGTTCCTACTAAAACCATCCACCCACACCGTCCCACTCTCCCTCCGCGGGCTGTCCTCCTCCTCCGTGAATCCCGCCGCCTCTATCGCTCCTTCCTCCGCACTCGTGACAGGGATACACTCCAACGCCACCGGCAAATACAGCGACACGTACGGAACCTTATTACAGCAACGAAACGCCGGGACTGGCGCCAGACCTGCACACGACTCAATGCCACCCTCCCTATCAACTCCTCCCAGTACTGGTCTGCCTTCCATCGTCTTACTGGTTCCCTTTCCGCTCCCCACTACCCCCTTCTCCATGACGATCGCCCCCTTCCAGACAACCTCAGTAAGGCGAACCACTTCGCTTCCCACCTTTCCGAGGTCTTCTCCATCCCCGATGATCCCCACTTTGATTATTCTCTTTTCCCCACCGTCATGGAACGTGCTGATACCTCAGTCGCTCCACTTGCTCCTAGTTTCCAGTACTTGGGGCAGTTGCCCCCCTCCGACATCAACACTCCCATCACAGCACAAGACATTAAGCTTCTCCTCCAGTCCAAACGCAACACGGCCCCTGGTCACGACTGTGTCACCTACCGTCACCTTCGAGAAAGCCCCTATTCCTTCCTAACTGTCCTCGCCCATCTCTATAATGTCATCCTCTCTACTGGCTTCTACCCTGACCTGTGGAAGACCTCCCGCGTCCTCCTCTTCCTCAAACCCAACAAACCCCCTTCTGCCGCCTCTTCCTATCGTCCCATCTGCCTCACCTCCGTCTTCAGTAAGGTCCTTGAATCTATCCTCTCCCACCGTATCCATCGGCACCTTGCTCAACACCACCTCCTCCCCCTTACCCAGTGTGGCTTCCGACCCTCCTTCTCTGCTGACGACCAACTCCTCAACCTTGTTCACCTTCTGTCCCTCCAGCTCAACTCCCGTCGCTCCGCCATTTTTGTTTCCCTTGACCTCCAAAATGCCTATGACCGTGTATGGCATCCCGGTCTCCTCTTTAAACTCCAAACCTACGCCCTGCCTATCAATTTTGTCCGTCTGGTCGCGTCCTTCCTCTCGCACCGTCCTTCCTATGTCACCCTCCACAACACCAACTCCCGTATCTTTTATCCCACGGCTGGCGTCCCCCAGGGTTCTGTCCTCTCCCCTCTCCTTTATCTCTTGTATACAGCTGATATGCCCAAGCCACCCCCACCAGTTCACCTTCTCCAATATGCTGATGACACCGCCTTCCTGGCTCTCTATCCTACCCTTCAACGGTCTCAACGTACCCTCCAAACCCACCTTAACCAGTTCACCACTTGGTGTAACCAGTGGCTCCTCCGTCTGAACCCCTCCAAAACCCAGGCAATCATCATAGGCCGTACCACTCGCTCCTTTCGCCTCCAAGATTTCTACCTCACCCTTTATGGTCGTCCTATCCAACTCACCCCCACCCTGAAATACCTTGGCCTCACCCTTGACCGACACCTCACCTGGACCCCTCATCTCCTGACCATCCAGCAGAAAGCCCATTCCCGCCTCCGCCTGCTGAAACTCCTGTCCGGCCGGACATGGGGATTGCATCCTTCTACCATCCTCCACACCTACAAATCCCTCATCCGTCCTATCCTCTGTTATGCCAGCGTCGCCTGGATCTCCGCCCCCACCCGCTTTTACAAGGCTCTCCAAATCCTTGAACGCCATGCGCTCCGCCTTGCCTTCCGTATCCGCCTTCCTTCCCCCACACGGCTCCTGTATGAACTGATCCCCTTCCCCCACCTCCTCTTGTTCCTCCAACATCTCCGCATCCTTTACATTGTTCGCAGGATTGATCCCCCCCACCCTCTGGTTTCCTCCTTCCTCTCCACCCCTCGCCCGTTGCCGCGCCTCTATCGCTGTATCCCTCCCTCTCTCCACCTCCACACCCTCCATCTCCTTCATCAGGGCAATTTCCAACGCCTCCCCCTCCCGGATGACGAACTTCGCCGTGACATATACCCTTCCTTCCAACTATAACCCGGCCTTGTTCCCCCCCCCCTCCCCAGGGCCCCCTTCTCCTCTTTCCTCCTTCTCCCAGAGCGGATTTTCCTCCATCCCCCCCCCCCCTGAGACCCTGCACCCCATACTTGCCTCTCTCCTTCCCACATCCCTCCCTACCTGGCCCTCTTCCGAGCGCCCCCCATTCCCCTCCCCCATCTCTTCCCCTCCCTCCCTTCTTCAGGTCTCCCTCATCTCCTTGAACCTGGCAGATCCTCTGTATTGATCATCATCAGTGTGCCACATCAGTGTTGTTTCGTGCTGTTTCTCGTGTGCGTCCAGAGGTGTGATTTTAATTGTGTACTGCCTTGAGGTTCGCCGTCAGTGTTACGTTGTGTGCTATGCCATCCGTCAACACCTTTATGCTCCAGTCATACTGTGCCTTGTGTTCTTTTAATCGTCGCAGAGTGTGGCTTTTTGTGTGTGCTACTTTTAAACAGTTTTTTTTTTTTTTAATCCATTTTACAGTCACCCCGTTTTTTTTTTTTTTTTTTTTGTATATTGCCTTCCATGATGTTCTCCCTTTTTTATATCTATGTTCGCCTTCTTCTCTCCTTTGCTGTTTTTAAATGTCTTCTCTTGTTTTGTTCTATGTCTTTCGGCTGAAGAGCAGCGCATATGCTGCTGCCAGCCCGCCCCGATGGGGAATTGAAATACAATAAAGAAAAAAAACAAAAAAAAAAAAAAAAAAAAAATGTTGGGTCGAGATTCGAGGGTTGGATTCCCTCACATCTTCGTCGAAGAGTTTCACTGCCTGGGCTACTCTCAGGGTGCACCCTCGGCGTGGAAGATCCCCACCCTTGCCTTGCCGTCTGCTCGTCGTCAGTACTGCTCGCCGCCGCCGCCGCCGCCGCCGTCGTTTGGTTGCCGCCTGCCGGTCCTCACCGCCGCCGCCGTTTGGTCGCCGCCTGCCGGTGCCCGCCGCCGCCGCCGCCGCCGCCGCCGCCGCCTGGTCGCCGCCTGCCGGTGCTCGCCGCCTGCCGCCGCCGCCGCCGCCGCCGCCGCCGCCGCCGCCGCCGCCGCCTGGTCACCGCCGCCGCCGCCGCCTGGTCACCGCCGCCGCCCTTCTCGCGCGCCGCCACCATGTCCCAACCCACCACCACTACCACTATCATTTTCACCTCTCCCTCCGCTGCCCCAACCACCATCACATGGAGCTCATCCTCCACCCCACTTCCCGTCCTTCCTTCTCTCCCTGTCCACCCCACCCCTGCGCCACTTTCGGCTGTACCCACCCCCAACTCCTCTTCCCCTATCACTGTCGCCCCATCGACAGCTACTGACTTTCCGCCGCTCCCCGCACTGCCTCCGACAGGCTCCAAGCCAGCACGGATCTCTGCTCGACGTTCCACAGTCTCAGTGACACCCACGCCCCCACCGTCTGCTTCTTCCGCTGCTCAGGGTGGTCCTGCCCCCCGCCATCTCCCCCTGCAACCCGTCCCCCTGCCCCCTCCCCACCCAGTGGTGTCCACGAAACCTTCCAAGCGCCCGAATGCTGACCCTTCCCCCGAAATCTCCTCCAAACAAACCCCCAATCCCCGTGACCCACCCACTCCCATGGACGCGGCCCCGACCCCCACCCCAGCCACGCCTGCCACCCACACCTTTGTCCTCTCCAATCCTGACCCTCAATTCCTTGATGCCCGCTCCCTCACTCTCGCCATCCGGAAATACTGCCCCAATGCTCCCATCTCCCAACTGATTCCTCGCAAGGACTCGGTCCTCATAAAGTCCCCCAATGCTTCCTTCCACACCGACCTCCTCTCCCGCATCCCTCGTATCCAATTTGGCCAACGTGCAACCCTCACCCCCTACCACACCCCGTCCTCTCCCCGTCAGCCTCAACCTCCCCGACGTCCGCCGACCTTCACCGCTGTGATCACGAAGCTTAGCCCCGTGATCACGGAGGCTGAGGTGTTGGCGGAACTCAACTCCCGGCCCGACATCGAAATCCGCTCGGCCCGTCGCATCTTCAATGATGCCGGGCCGACTTTTCTCATGCGGATATTCACTGAATCCTCCTCCTCCATTGACCGCCTCCTCACCGAGGGAGCCCTCATCTACAATCAGCGCCATAAGGTGGACCCCTCCCGTTCCCCTGTCCAATCCTACCGCTGCCAACGCTGTCTCACCTACAATGACCACGTTACCTCTGCCTGCAAGAACCCCCCTACTTGTCCCCACTGCAAAGCCTCCCACTTCCTCAAGCATTGCCCCAACCTCACCTCTCCCCCCTCCTGCAACACTTGTAATGAACCACATCCTACCTACTCCTCGAAGTGTAAAGCGAAACCTCCACCAGTAACCCCTGAGCTCACCGTCCCTGTCCGTCCTGTTGATGACCCCATCCACCCCAACAACTCGCTCCGCCCTCCCCCTACTGCTGAGGACATCATCCGTTTCACCACCATTGTGCTCCAAAACATCCACCCCTTCCAGCGCTCCCACACTCTTTCCCAAATCGCCCTCGCTGCCCATTCCATCTTCCATCTTACCACCTATGCCACTTACTCCCACAACCAGGCCCACTTCACCTTCACCCCCCTCACCACCCTCGTCTAACTCTCCATTCCCATGGTACAACAACCGTACCGTATCCTGTACCACAACATTCGCTCCCTGCCCACCCACAAACTCCTCTTCCTCCACACCCTACGTCAGCACCGCGTGGATGCCTTCGTCCTCAATGAAACCTTCCTTCAGCCCCGTATCTCCGTCTCCACTGCCCCTTACACCCTACATCGTAGCGATAACCCGTACCCTCTGGCACGTGGCGGAGTTGTTATAGGCCACCTCAAGCACCTCCCTGTCCGGCCCCAACCTCTCCTTAACAATCCTGCCGAGCATCTCACCCTCAGCCTCTTCTTCCCCGCCCTTACCATCACCTGTGCCACCATTTATGTCCGCCCTCGCACCCCCATCCCGTATGATTTCCTGGCCCACATTGACCGCACCTTCTCCACCTACGTGATTGCCGCCGACCTCAATATCCACAGCCGCGATCCTGCCGACCTCCGGCGGTGGCATCAGTTTCTCACCACTCTCCAGGGAGACCTGGTTCCCCTGCCCCAGCACACCACTCCTGATGTAGTCCTTGCCTCTCCCAACCTCCTTGGGCGCATCACCGCGGATGTCCTTGACCTCATTGGCAGTGACCATGCTCCTGTCCTCCTCACTATCTCTAACGGTCGCCATCCCCGCCACGCTCCTCGCCCTGACGTCCCTCCTAAACTTGTCCATGATTACTCCCGTGCCAACTGGGATGCCTACCGGGATTCCATTCACACCCAGGTTGACAGCCACGACCTTACCCTCCAGTCTCCTGATGACATCTCTCGCACTGCTGCCTTCCTGCACCAGACCTTGTCTGACGCCGTCGCCACCCATATCCCCACCAAAGCCGTCCACCCTCACCGCCCCGCCCTGCCTCCACAGGCCATCCTTCTCCTTCGGGAGTCCCGCCGCCTCTACCGCTCTTTTCTCCGCACTCGTGACCGGGATACACTTACCCGCCACCGGCAATTACAGCGACACATCCGCAACCTGCTTGTTGCGAAGAAACGCCGAGCCTGGCGCCAGACATGTACCCACCTCAACACCACGCTCCCCATCAACTCTTCCAAGTATTGGTCTGCTTTCCACCGCCTTATTGGGAACCGCCCCACCCCCCAGTACCCTCTCCTCCTTAATGACCGTCCCTTTCCTGACAACCTCAGTAAGGCCAACCACTTTGCGTCCCACCTCTCTGATGTTTTTTCCATCCCAGATGATCCCCACTTTGATTATTCCCTCTTCCCTGATGTCATGGACCGTACGAATACCTCTGTTCCTCCCCTTGCTCCTAGCTTCCAGTACTTGGGCCACACCCCACCATCTGCACTTAACACTCCCATCACTACACAGGACATCAGCCTCACACTCCGCACTAAACGCAACACTGCTCCCGGTCACGACTGCGTTACCTACCGCCACCTCAAACACTGCCCTCCCTCCTTCCTTTCCCTCCTTGCCGCCCTCTACAATGTCATCCTTGCCACTGGCTTCTGTCCCGACCTGTGGAAAACCTCCCGTATCCTGATGTTCTCCAAACCCAATAAGCCTCCATCTGATGCCTCTTCCTATCGTCCTATCTGTCTCACGTCGGTGTTCAGCAAGCTCTTGGAATCCATCCTTTCCCGGCGCATCCATCTCCACCTCCACCAAAACCACCTCCTCCCAAACACCCAATGTGGCTTTCGACCTTCCTTCTCTGCTGATGACCAACTCCTCCGCCTCACTCATCTCCTCTCCCTCCAGCTTAACTCCCGTCGCTCCGCCATTTTTGTCTCACTTGACCTTGAAAAGGCCTACGACCGTGTCTGGCATCCCGGTCTCCTGTTTAAACTCCAAACCTACGCCCTTCCTATCAACTACATCCGTCTGGTGGCCTCCTTCCTCTCCCGCCGCCCCTCCTACGTTACCATCCATCATGCCAATTCCCGCACCTTCTACCCCTCTGCCGGTGTGCCCCAGGGCTCTGTCCTCTCCCCTCTCCTCTACCTCCTGTACACAGCAGATATGCCCCAACCCCCCCCCCCCCCTCCAGTGCACCTCTTGCAATATGCTGATGACACCGCATTCCTCGCCCTCGCTCCTACCCTCCAACGGTCCCAACGCCTTCTCCAGAATCACCTTGACCTTTTTGCTGCATGGTGTAACCAATGGCTCCTGAAACTCAATCCTTCCAAGACCCAGGCAATCATCGTAGGTCGTACCACTCGCTCCTTCCGGCTCCTGGATTTCTCCCTTACTGTCTGCACACGTCCTGTCCGTCTCACCCCCACCCTCACCTACCTTGGCCTCACCATTGACCGTCACCTCACCTGGATCCCTCATCTCCGATCCATCCAATCCAAAGCCCACAACCGCCTCCGCCTCCTCAAACTCCTCTCTGGCCGGACATGGGGGTTGCACCCCTCTACCATCCTCCACACCTACAAATCCTTAATCCGTCCCATCCTCTGTTATGCCAGTCCTGCCTGGATATCTGCCCCCCCCAAATTCTATCAGTCCCTCCAGATCCTTGAGCGTCATGCACTCCGCCTCGCCTTCCGTATCCGCCTCCCGTCCCCCACGCGGCTCCTCTATGATCTCATTCCTTTCCCCCATCTGCTCCTCTTCCTCGAACATATCCGCATCCTCTACACCTCCCGCCGTCTTGAACCCCCTCACCCCCTGGTTGCTCCTCTCCTCTCCCATCCTCGCCCCCTGCCCCGTCTTCACCGTTGTCCCCCCCTACCCTCCATCTCTACACCCTCCATCTCCTTTCCCAAGGTGGCTTCCGTCAACTCCCCCTCCCGGATGATGCCCTCTCTCCCTCCATTTATCCTTCCTATCAACTCTGATCCTCCCTTCCCCTCCTTTCCTCTGTCCTTTCCCTGGGCTCCCTCTTCCCCCCCCCTTCCGTCCTGTTTCCTCCCCACTACACCTCTCCCTACCTCCCTTCTCCCCCCCAGTCCTTTTGTATTCCCCTCCTCTGCCTACCCCCCCTCCCTGTCGCGTCTGCCCCCCACCCCTCTTATGGGTCCTCATCCTCCATCAGCTCCTTTCCCGGTTCCCCCCCCCTTCGCTTTTACTCTCCTTTCCCCCCCTTTTTGTTTTCCCATCTCCTGTTCAGTTTCCCCCCACCTGCTCTCGACTGTGGTGTCACCTTTGCCGACTTTTTCGTGCTGTGTTTAGTGACTATTCAGTGTTGTGTTGCGAACAGAAACCATGCTGTCGCTGGGTGTGCGTTTTATATACTTTGAGAACAGAGTCCAGACTGTCGCCGTGTTTTTTTAATTGTCTATTGTTTCCCCTGTCTGCTCCGTATGTATTTTTATTCGCTTCATCATCCCTCTGTTGTTTGTTTTCATTTCCCCATTTTCTTTTCACCTTGTTACTCAATGAGTCCCCGATTTTATCGCCTGTTTTTTATTCTTATTTATTCTCCTGCTCTTTGTCAGAAAACCTGTAGGCTGCAGAGCGGCGTCCTAAGCTGCTGCCAGCCCGCCCCCTTCGGGGGGAATTGAAATTCAATAAAGAAAAAAACAAAAAAAAAAAAAAAAAAAAAAAAAATGTTGGGTCCTCCGGCGGTACGCCGCAAGGTTACCGCCCTTCGATAGTGCCATTTTCGCGCTAATCGAAGTGCTAGGGGTTCCAGGTGCCAGCCAGCCAGCCAGCAAGCCAGCAGCAGCAGTTCCCGGTCCCGGCCTGCAGCAGTGGTCCCGCAGCCAGCCAGCCAGCCAGCCAGCCAGCCAGCCCTCCGGTGGCAGCAGCAGTCCAGCCAGCAGCAGCAGCAGCAGCAGCCGCCGCCGCCGCCCCGGCCCCGTCCGCGGCAGCAGCGTCCCTGCCTCTCGCCGTCACCGTCGCCGTCGCCGTCGCCGTCCGTCGTCTCCCAGTGTGTGTCCTGTCCTTTTAGTGCTGTGTTTTTTCTTTCTTCTTCTTGTCATCATGTCCGCCCCCACCACCACTGTCACTACTACCACCACCGCCATCGTGTATACGTCCCCTTCCGCCGCCTCCACCACTATCACTTGGTGTGCCCAGTCCCACCCCCCTCCTTCCATCCCTCCCCTCCTCTCTATCCCTTCGCCCTCGCTCTTTATCGCCCCCTCTCCCGCATCTTCCTCTCGTTCTGATCCTTTCCCCCCACTCCCCCAGCCTGTCACTGCAGCTCCGGCTAGGGTGGTGGCCCGCCGGGCCACTGCCCATGCCCAGCTCTCCCCGTCGCCATCGCCATCGCCATCACCGCCGCTTCCGCCACCACCGTCATCATCGTCACCATCACCATCACTGCCACATTTGCCTGCACCGTCACAGTCACTATGTCTGGCGCCGACTGCTGCGTCCGTGCCGGGACCTGTCCCTTCCCACCACCTCCCCATCGTTCCTGTCCCTCCTGTCACCACCCGCCCATCTGCCGCTGTCAAACGCCCTAGTGGCGCCTCCACTTCCTCTGCTCCTAAAAAGGCTCCACCCCGCCCCCATCCCCACCCCAAAATGCCATGGACGTCTCCCCACCAGGCCCCGCTCCCTCCTCCTCCTCCTCCTCCCCACCCGGTCTCTACAAATATCTCCTGTCCCGTCCCGATCCTTCCTTCCTCGAGGCCCGGAATCTCTCCCTCCTCCTCCGCCAACATTTCCCTGGCGCCCCCATCTCTCTCCTTACTCCCAGACGGGATTCTGTTCTTATCTCCTCCCCCAGCCCAACCCTCCATACTGACATCCTCTCCCGCCTCCCCATCACCCGTTTTGGTCCTCACGCCTCCCTCACCCCTGCTCCCTCCCCATCTCCTACCCGCCAACCCCAACCCCCGCGTCGCCCGCCGACCCTCACCGCCGTGATCACTCGGCTTAGCCCGTCGATCACGGAGGAGGAGGTGCTGGCGGAGCTGAAGGCCCATCCCACCCTGGAGGTGCGGGCAGTCCGCCGCATTTTCAACGCGACCGGCCCCACCCGCCTTATGCGGGTTTTCTCTGAGGATGCCCCCTCCATTGACCGTCTCCTGAAGGAGGGTGCCCTCCTCTTCAATCAGCGGTACAAGGTCGACCCCTCCCGTTCCCCCCCTCAATCCCTGCGCTGCCAGAGATGTCTGCGCTACAATGCACATCCAACAGCAGAGTGCCGCGAGGCCCCCACCTGCCCGCATTGTCGGCAAGCGCACTTCCTCCGGCAGTGCCCCAACCTCCAATCCCCTCCCTCCTGTAATACCTGCAGCCTCCCCCACCCCACCTACTCCCAAAAGTGTAAAGCCCGACCCCCTCCCACCACTCCTGAACTCACCGTACCTGTCCGTCCCCTGGACGCCCCCACCCCTCCTTGCAATTCCCTTCGTCCCCCCCCCCACTGCTGAGGACATCATCAGGTTCCTCACCATTGTCCTCCAAAACGTCCATCCCTTTCAGCGCCCCCACACCTTACAACAGATCTCCCTCGCCGCCCGTTCCATATTCCACCTTAAAATGTACGCCACCTTTTCCAATAACCAGGGCCATTTCACCTTCTCCCGCCTTGACACCCTCGTATAAGTCCTTATCATGGCGCGACAGCATCATATCCTTTTCAACAATATCCGCTCCCTTCCCGCCAACAAGAACCTCTTCCTGCACACCCTTGCTACCCACCGTGTGGATGCCTTCCTCCTCAATGAAACCTTCCTCCAACCCCACCACTCCATCCACACCTCCCCCTATCTCCTCCACCGCTCCGATAATCTCCTCCCAGTTGCGCGTGGCAGAGTTGACATTGGCCACCACCGCCAGATCCCCGTTCGGCTCCAGCCTCTCCTTCCCGACCCCACCGAACACCTGATCCTTAGTCTCTTCTTTCCCGGCCTTACCATTACCTGTGCCACCATCTATGTCCACCCCAACGCCCCTCTTCCTTTCGACTTCCTCTCCCACATCGACCGTACCTTCTCCTCCTACGTGATCGCCGCCGACCTCAACATCCATAGTCGCTCCGCTGCCCAGTTACGGCGGTGGCATCGGTTCCTCTCCTCCCTTCAAGGCGACCTCATCCCCATCCCCCAGCACACTCGTCCCGAATCCAACTCCACTCCCGATGTTATCCTCTCCTCCCCCAACCTCCTTGGGCGCATTACGGTGGATGTCCTGGAGCCTATTGGTAGCGACCATCTCCCTGTCCTCCTCACCGTTTCAGACGGCCGTCGCCCCCGCCCCGACCCTCGTCATGACCCTCCCCCTAAGTACATCCATGACTATTCCCGTGCCAACTGGAATGCCTACCGGGATACCCTCTCCACTCAGGTCGATAGCCACCCTCTCGCCTACCGCCATCCCGATGATGTCACCCATGCCGCCTCCTTTCTCCAGCAGACCTTGTCTGAGGCCGTGGAGGCCCACGTCCCTACTGTTGCCATCCACCCCCACCGTCCTACCTTACCACCACAGGCCGTCCTCCTCCTCCGTGAATCCCGTTGTCTCTACCGTGCCTTCCTCCGCACGCGTGACCCGGACAACCTACGACGCCACCGGCAACTACAGCAACACATTCGAAATTTGCTCGCGGCCAAGAAACGCCGGGACTGGCGACAGACATGCACCCGTTTAAATGCTACCCTCCCTATAAACTCGTCCAAGTTCTGGACCGCCTTCCGTCGCCTTACCGGAACTAAACCCTCCCCCTACTATCCTCTTCTCCACGATGATCACCCCTTCCCTGACGCCCTTAGTAAGGCCAATCACTTTGCCTCCTACCTGTCCGATGTGTTTTCCATCCCTGATGATCCCCAGTTCGATTACTCCCTCTTCCCAGATATCCGCGATCGAACTGACACCTCTGTCCCTCCCCTCGCTCCTGGTTTCCAGTACTTGGACAACATTCCACACACGGACCTTAATGCCCCCATCACCACACAGGATCTCATCAATACCCTCCGCACCAAACGCAACACCGCTCCTGGTCACGATCGTGTCACCTACCGTCACCTTCGTGAAGCTCCTGTCTCTTTTCTCTCCACCCTGGCCAGGCTCTACAATGTAGTCCTGTCCACCGGTTACTACCCCGACCTGTGGAAAACCTCCCGTATCCTCATGTTCCTCAAACCTGGCAAACCGCCGTCCGCCGTCTCCTCCTACCGTCCCATCAGCCTTACCTCGGTCTTCAGCAAGGTCCTGGAATCTATCCTCACCCGCCGCATCCACCAGCATCTCCGCCAGCACCACCTCCTCCCCGTTACCCAGTGTGGCTTTCGGCCGTCCTTCTCTTCCGACGATCTTCTCCTTCACCTCACTCATCTCCTTTCCGAACAGCTCAATTCCCGTCGCTCCGCAATCTTCCTCTCTCGTGACCTCGAACGCGCATATGACCGCGTATGGCATTCCGGTCTCCTCTTCAAGCTCCAAACCTTCGCCCTTCCCATTAACTACGTTCGTCTGATCGGTTCCTTTCTCTCCCGCCGTCCTTCCCATGTCACCATCCATAACACCGATTCCTACACCTTTTTCCCCTCCGCCGGTGTGCCCCAAGGCTCCGTCCTTTCCCCCCTTCTGTACTTGTTGTACACGGCGGACATGCCGCCGCCGTCACCCCCCGTCCACCTCCTCCAGTTTGCCGATGACACCGCCTTCCTCGCCCTTGCCCCCACCCTGCAACGCTCCCAACGCCTTCTCCAATCCCATCTTGACCGGTTCACCGCTTGGTGCAACCAGTGGTTGCTCAAGGTCAATCCTTCCAAAACCCAGGCGATCATTGTAGGCAAAACCACTCCCTCCTTCCGCCTCCTTGATTTCTATCTCACCGTTTATGGCCGTCCCATCGCTCTCACCCCCAACCTTAAGTACCTTGGCGTCACCCTCGACCGTCGCCTCTCCTGGACTCCCCATCTCCAGACAATCCAAGCCAAGGCACGTTCCCGTCTCCATCTCCTCAAGCTCCTTTCCGGCCGAACGTGGGGTCTGGACCCCTCCACCATCCTCCACACCTATAAGTCCCTCATCCGCCCTATCCTCTGTTACGCCCATCCAGCCTGGATCTCCGCCCCCCCTTCCTTTTATAAATCCCTCCAAATCCTTGAACGCCATGCTCTCCGCCTTGCCTATCGCATCCGTCTCCCTACCCCCACGCGGATCCTGTATGACCTTATCCCCTTCCCCCACCTCCTCCTCTTCCTCGAAAGGATACGAATCCTATACACCTCCCGTAAACTCGATCCTCCTCACCCGCTCGTCTCCCCGATCCTCTCCCACCCCCGCCCGCTGCCGCGCCTGTACTCCCATGTCCCACCCGGTCTCCATCTCTCCACCCTCCTAACCCTCTCCCAAGGTGGCTTCCGCCAGCTCCCTCTCTCTGATGATGTCCTCGTCCCCTTCATCTACCCCTCCTATCAACTTTGACCCTGCCCCGCCCCCCACTTCCCGTGTCCTTTCCATTCGGCACCCTCCCTCCCTTCTCTTCTCTTCCCTTCTTTTTCCATCTCCCTGTCCCCTCCCTTCCCCCTCTTCCCCCGGGCTTCCTCTCCCCCTTCCTCCCTCCCCCCTATCTCCCCTGCCCGTGGCATCTCTGCTCTCCCCTCTCGCTCTCCCACTCCCCTTTCTCCTCCTCCTCTCTTGGCAGGTCCCCGGACTCGCACACGTATAGTGAACATTCGCGCGCCGGAGATCGTCGCCTTTTGTGTCTCGTGTGTGTGACGTCGTATAGTGTTTTTGGTGTCCGCCGTCCCACTCCTACGTTCACTTGTGCCGTCGGACTCATCAGTGTTTTGTGCGCCGTGCCAACGTGTTTTCAGTGTTGTTATCGTCACATGTGAACGACTCCGTGTTTTTTATGTCTCTGTGACTTCTCTCTTTTGCCCGTCACTTTGTTCATTGTCATTCACCATGTTGTATACTCTTGTAAAACGCAATGGCTGAAGAGCGGCGTAGTGTGCCGCTGCCAGCCTACCTGAGTTGTACAGGCTTTAAAATAACAATAAAGTAAAAAAAAAAAAAAAAAAAAAAATGTTGGGTGTAACCATTAGTGAACTCGTTTGTTTTAATTTTTGGAAGGTTCGTGCCGTTAGGTGCGAACCGCGAATAACATAGATATACTAGTGATGGGCTAAACTGCGATTTTCCTATATCAGTGATTTCTGTGAATGCTACTTTTCAGTATCTGTTATTCTTAACTGAGATTTGTCGCAGTTAAGAGTCGCAGTTAAGGAACCTAAGTCGCGTATCCCTCCGCCACTGCTATTTCTGCTACTTCCGCGATTTCTGCGACTTCTGCTACTTCTGCGACTTCTGCGATTTCTGCTACTTCTGCGATTTCTGTGACTTCTGCTACTTCTGCGATTTCTGTGACTTCTGCTACTTCTGCGATTTCTGTGACTTCTGCTACTTCTGCGATTTCTGTGACTCCTGCGATTTCTGCGACGTACCACCGTATGAAAAAGTTACATCTGTCCACACAGAAAATTGCATCTCAACAAACCTGTCATTGGTAAGTATGTTTTACGTTTATTCTTCCGCTGGCTTTAATTTTGTATTAAAGAAACAACTGTGAAAATATTAATAATGTAATTAATATGTAAGTAGCCGCACAGTACCGTAATAGTTCGTGTTTAGAAAATGAATTCTAACATATTGTTATGTTCATAGGTACCTGAACTACATTTCAGTCACTCAGTAAAGAGATAATTCAAAATATCATTGTCAACAGATCTGAAGAAATTGCCAGTCTTTAGACCGTTTTCGTCAGACGAGAGGTTAGTTTCTATGCGTTTTGATGGACTTAATTACTTCAGTGAGATCGTTCTTGCGAATGTGATATAGCAAATATTAGCAATCTACTCTGTCAATTATATTGCTAGTAATTACTGACAGCAAAAATTGTTTAATAATCCTTGTGTTTTTGCAGACGCAGTTCTGACTGATTACTGGTTGCTGTACATATCTATCCACATCAAGGCTGTTGAGAGAGACTCGTGAAGATTCAAGACAGCTCTTAGAAGATTTGCAGTTTAAAAGTGAAATAATTATGAAATAAGTGTGTGACTGATTAAAGTGTTTTATTGAAGTTGTTGTGCGATTTTAAAGGAATAATAAATGTTAAATAAATTGAGTGAATAATAAAAATCTCATTTTCCACATGTTAAGTCGTCCTATATCCGTAATTTTCCGCCACTTATTTATTGGTAAACACTTGTTGGATACAGATGTGCCGCCCCCCCCCCCCCCCTTTCTCCACAATCTTGGTGTGA
This sequence comes from Schistocerca piceifrons, assembly GCF_021461385.2. Classification (NCBI taxonomy): domain Eukaryota; kingdom Metazoa; phylum Arthropoda; class Insecta; order Orthoptera; family Acrididae; genus Schistocerca; species Schistocerca piceifrons. The sequence goes on from NC_060148.1 coordinate 46,422,142, forward strand.
CACTGACATGTAACATATCCCAAAGTCTACAATATGCATTTTGAGGCTGTTGTTATGAAAGTGGGGAAGTACAGATCTTCCAGTTAAATCAGGAATAGCTTAAGTGCATTACTTGAAAGTGACACAGGAAAAGCTTACTTATGTAGGTGGTAGTAGTGTCGGCAAAAAGTTCTTGTGTGTGAAGTTGCCATGTAGAACACCAGGTGTAAAACTTTTCTCCCGAGTCTTGAACTGTGTCGGAACAAAAGTGAGGCATTCATATGACTGTTTTCATTTCTCTACACTTATACAGATGTCTGAGTTCTGCTGTGTTAACATTGCAAAGTCCTGTAGGCATGTGGAGTATTAACAAAAACTGTCATATTGGAAGCAGAATCAAACACATTTGTTACGTTACTTGATATTTTCAGGAGAAAAAGGCAATGTTACTTCTTATTAATATAATACATTCAGAGTCACAGCAGTATTTGACCAACCATAACTGATGCTGAATGTGCATGTCGTCATATAATATGAAGGGCTTATTTCAATAGTGGTACAAGTCCATTACCAACACTTTTCTGTCTATAATGCTTCTGAAATTAGTGATCCAAACAAACATAAATAAAGGTTCATCTCTAGCAAGAAGCCATATGCTTGAATATTTCTGGTATCTCAACTGCAGATTTTTCAGCGCTCATTTAACTTTACGACTCTATATCTCAAAATTAACAAAAATGGACTTGTACCACTACCGAAATAAGCCCTTCATATGCACACACAGCACATCGATCTCGTGAGGCACAAGGCTCTCATAACGAAGTACGTACGTCGGTCAACAGATGACACAAGGAAAAGTATGTTAACTGCGCTTTTTAGTTGCTACTTGCGACTCTTAGTTGCGATTTGTCACAGAAATCGCAGTTTGACTCGGTAGCGAATAGCGTAGTACGAACTTTGCTCAACAGATGGCAGTGGTAACTGCGCTTTTTAGTTGCTACTTGCGACCTTTAGTTGCGATTTGTCACGGAAATCGCAGTTAGACTCCATAGCGTACCGCAGAGATGGACGTAGTACGAACTTTGGCCAACAGATGCCACTGTTAACCGCGCTTTTTAGTTGCTACTTGCGACTCTTAGTTGCGACTTGTCACGGAAATCGCAGTTAGACTCCATAGCGTACCGCAGAGATGGACGTAGTACGAACTTCGACCAACAGATGCCACTGTTAACCGCGCTTTTTAGTTGCTATTTGCGACTCTTAGTTGCGACTTGTCACTGAAATCGCAGAAAGCAGTGCTAAATTCGACCAATAGATGGCTCACGTCTTTGAATATGAAATACTATTTGCGACTGCTAACTGTGACTGAAATCGCAGATTCTGTAAAGTTGCTACTGTGATATCTGTGACTTCTCAGTCACTGTGATTTCTAACAGATACGCGATTTCCTGCCCACCACTAATAGATACTGTAATGAGGCCTAAAGCAGTGATGCATGTTAGTCACAATTACGTGTTTGTAAGTAGACGGTCCTACGATTATTATTTACAATTTTTGGAGGGTTCGTGCCTCTAGGTGCGAACCGGCAAATACATTGATAATGGTATAAGGCGTAAAGTGGCGAGGGATGTTAGTCAAAATTACGTGTCTGTAAGTGCACGGTTTTATTTTAATTTACTGAATGCACTAGAGAGCTCCCCATTTCTCTCCAGCCACCATGCATGGAGAGCTGCATCGAGCCAGTACCAGGACTGAAGGCGCCAACAACCCTTGTCCTGAAAATGGTTGTTGCTGCATGTGTTATTTTTGGTCGTTTGATTGTTTTGTAATGTTTTAAATTTGCAACTACAGACAGCCGTTTTTTGTTGTATGTCTTTTTTTTGCTGATTTAATTTTCCTTAGTGAGATTTTTATTATATTTTGTCATGTTCCTCATTTAGATTTCCCGTTATGATGTCACCTAAATATTTAAATTGATTATCGATTTTGATTTCCTGTTCTTCCGCTGTATTTTTGTGGACCAGCTGGCATAATTTGTTTTTGCAAATGGTATTCTGAGGGCGAGTTTCTGTGCTATTTTTTTAATGATTTAACTACTTTAGTAGTTTCTTGAACGTTCTTGGCTAGGAGCATATTATCAGCAACAAATCCCAAGCAGTTTAACCTTTTATCAGTTTTCACACTTCCAATTCTTATGTTCTTTGCGTTGTCCTTGTACCATTCTCTCATTACATATTCCAGTGCTCAGTCGAACAGTAATGATAATAGGCATTCACCTTGTCTTACGCCTATTGTTATGAGGAATGTTTCAGAAATTTTTTCTCTAAGCCTTACTTTCAATTTAGTGTTGTTTAGAGAAAGTTCTACTAGTTTAATTAATTTTGGATAAAGTCTCAGATTTCTAAGAATTTTTAAAACTGGAGTTCCATGGAGACATTGAATGGCTTCTTAAAGTTTACAAACGTTATTGCCAGAGATTGTTCTGTCTCCTACAGCACACCATAATCAACTTTAAACTAATCACCTGCTCTGCACATTGTGGTATAATGTTCAGGGAATGGCTACATAGTCCATCTTTCTGTTAGTCATGTGTAACGAGATATTGACTGTGTGACTTAAATATATTCACATTTCAGCAACAGCCTTACCAGATTTTGATCTGTGAGTTCTCCTTCAACATCTAGGAAATTTTAAGAACCTGATTTGTTAGGTTTGGTTTTTGTTGTGTTATTTGCACCGATCTGTAAGATATATTTGCCTTTTTCACAGTCCAAACGTTTATGAAATGCTTCTGTCATGGTTTCAGCACTTTCTTTGTTACTGTGTGTCTTCTATCTTTATTCTCAAATATTACCGTTAATAGTTAGTACTACTGCAGTTGTTTCCCAAGGATTTTGCAGTAACTCCTGGAAGTTGTTTTGTTGTTTTGAGGCTGATAGTTTTTTGTTTTTTCTTGTAATAGATATCAGTTCACCTAGGTCATTTCTTAATTTGATGATTTGTTTTATTTGGTGCTACTTCTCATTTTTAATCAGCTGAGGTGGGTTGGAACTCATTTTCTTTAAAGGTGTGAATTTGATTTTAATTTCAACTATATAGTGGTCTGAGCCTGTGTCTTCTCCTCTCATTGAAGTCATAGTGTAATTTTGTAGATACAGGTCTACTCAATAAGCGGTGGCAGGAGAAAACATATACAAATATTGTAGAAATACTCAAGTTTAGGAGCCAGTGGCTCCTTCTTCTTGTAGAAGCATTGAAGGGGAAACAAGAGGGGTGAAGGATAAGGCTGGTGAGGTTTGGGAAAAGTGTAGTGTCTGAGAAAGCCACCCAGAACACTGGGTCTGGGGAGACTTACCCAGTGGATGAGAAGGAGGAAGTCTTTCCTTCCTCTGGTTCAATCTATGTCATACCAGGAAGAGAGAGCTGTGTTTAATGCAGAGAACTAGCTGTAATCAAGACTTTAAAATCGCCCATGGACAATATTGTAATTATCTTGACTTTCTCATCAAAATATAAAAAAAAAAATTATGGATTAAAACACTTGATCCCTCAGTTACCAAATGTGGAGCACTGTTACCCATGAAACAAATGGCATGTAAAACAAATGATGATCAACTCCTTAATCACAATAGCCACAAGGAACCACTTTTCTTGATGTTCATCTTATAATCTCTTTTCGAGACACTATTCCTTCCATTCAACTTACCCTGCAAGACCTTTGCCAACAGTGACAGAACTATACTGTCATTGGCAAACCTTAAACCCATAATTTCTTCTTCATGAACTATAATAACATGTCCAAATTTTTATCAGTGTCCTTGACAGCTTGTTCAGTGCACAGATTGAATGACACGGTGAATAGACTACAATCCTGCCTCAGTTCCTTCTCAACCACTGTTCTACTTTCACGCCCTTTGCCTTTTACAACTGCTGTTGTAGATTATGATCTATCTGTCCATTTATTGCCTAATAACTTACGAAATACAGCATATGCATAGCTGTAAAAAAACTACCAGGAAATATCTACAAGATGAGTGAATAGGCAGTAATACATGAAATTACTTTTGAATACATTGTGGGATTATGCAGTGATCAATGCTATTATAAATATTTAATATCAAAAACAGTCTTGATCACAAATTATTTATTCCAGAGACCAGTTTCGACCACAATTGTGGTCATCTTAATATCAATGAGTAATAACCTCCTCCTGCTGGTAAATCACTACAGTGCTCATTTACTACCAGAAGGAGGTTCTTAATCTTTGGTCTGAAAATGACCACAGTTGTGGTCGAAACCGGTCACCAGAATAAATAATTTGTGATCAAGAGTGTTTTTGATTGTAAATATTAGTAATACATGACCTCAAGAATGATCAGATCAGGTTTAGGAGTAAGGTAAGAACAGAAGAAGCAATACTGATTTATTTCGTAAATGAATGGGAATATTACAAAAACAAACACATCCATTTTTGACAGCATTGAGTTACATATGTGTTTGTGCTTTAAGGATGTAGCCCAATCAAGATGTAAAGAAATCCCTTATGTCCTGGAACATTTTGTATTGTTATACAGCCATTGTTATCACATTCTCTCGAAGTGAAAGCCCACAGGTACAAAAGATTTGGGCTCGCTAAAAATTTTGTACTATCAACTCAGTTTAAGGCAGGGAGAATAATCAATATTCCTCTTACTCTTTTATTAATCTATTTTGTTATTGGTGGTAAGATGTCAGACAGTCGTGATGTTAGTGACAAATATCAGGGAGTAACGGAAAAAGAAAGAATGCAGTGTAGGTTCCAAAACATATAGCCATATAATGATCAGAGTGAAAATGAAGCATATATAAATTGGAGAGGGAATAGATACCAACTAAAACGTAATGGTTATATCAGCACGTGTGTCTTAACCTGAAATTTAGTATTACTTCAAAATTAACGTTTAACTACCACAGCGAACATAATAATGTAGAACATTAAGTTCAACTGAATATGTCATTCTGTTTCCAGTTGTCAGATAAAAAGCATGGCAACTGGGATGACAGAGGGCAGCAAGATAGAACAAAAAATGAACAGGATGGAATCGTTCAAAGCCTCATAGAAGTAAAACAAGTGCAAGAAAGAAGCCTAGAAGTGATAAGGAATTTAGTGGGAAGAAACCAAAATTGTAGTGATGCATTTGTTGGCTATCAAGGTCTGAAGGAAAGATTCAAGTTTGTAAAACTGCCTTCCAAAGTTGTTGGTGATGTCAGCAATGGGTGAATATAGCAATATGTTAAAAGAAGGTAAATCTCCAAGAGGTAAAGGAGGAAACCTGGAATGAATTCACAGTTGCGAAAATGGACAACCAACACCTGTATAATGGAGTGATGACAATGAAAATTTTTGCCAGAGTGGCACTCGAATCCAGATAACCCACTTATCAAGAGGGTCCTTGTCCCATGGAACATTGCATCGTAATTCAGAATAACACAGGCACTGGTGTGTTGTAAGAGGGGAAAATGTAACCCTGGTCATGCAGAACCAGTGGCTTAAGAAGTGGAAATAAAAAGCACATCGAATCGTTTCCAATCCGGGAAGCACATTACGCCAATGAAGAATCTAATTATCTTGACCCCAAACATGTGCAGATTATGTGGCACATGTTCAAAACTATTAAAATGGATATTCACGTTGATTGTCAATTTCATTTGAAAACTTTCCACTTTAATTTAAAATCTGGGGAACCACAGGTGTATACGAGCAGTACATGTGAAGAGATTTGGATAAAAATCAAAAGTCCATCTCTGAATGATGCTGGTAAAAGGGCAGCAATAGCTGAGTTAATAGTGCACAAGAGGTGTGGTGATTAATTCTTCAAGAAATTACACACAGTTACAGTAAAAACTGACACTGATTCTAGCATTGCAGGCCTCTCGTTTGATTGTATGCAGAATTTGCAATTACCTCAAGTACCAATTCAATTTCCATTTAACTTGGGTCAGATATCATTAAATATCTTTAATGTGCACGAGTTACAGAGTGCAATGGCCATATGTTACCTCTATCACGAAAAAGCTCTGATGAAGCCTGTTTTGGAGGCAAAAATAAAAACCATGCACTGGTGAGGTTTGTTTAATGCTTGTGGCAGAGTGAAGGTTTCAATTCATCACCCATTACTTTCCAACAGGAGGGTAGTGCTACCTTGCACGTGATAGAGATTTCAACAGATAAAGGGGAAAATTAGGAAGATGGATAGGATATATTTTGTGAAGAAAGATGCAGAATCAATAATTGACTCCCACAAAAAGATGAATTTTGAAATGAAAATATCAAAAACAGGAGAGGTGCTAACGTTTAAGGAATGGTGGCCAAAATTCTACAGAAAAAATAATATTTCTGTTGAAAGTAAAGGAAGGGCTTCACACAGAAATAACTAACAGCACTGCCAGGTAACACAATTTGTGCAATTCTGTTGTTCACAAGTTAGCCCTTTCATTGATGCATCTGAAGATCACACATTCCAACTGTCTGATTAGACTGGAGTTCCACCAATCCCAATTGGGGTCATGTACCCATAAATGAGAAGAACATACCATCTAAGGCGATTTGTACCATTCCTACCAAAAGAAGGAATCATCAAGAGTTTCTAATCTAATGTATACAACTGACGATAAGTCAAAGAATGAACCATGAGTAGAGTATAACGCCAAAGACACTGGGAACTAGCCATAATTTGTACGATTTTTGCTTCTATTGGCAAGAAACTCTGAGTTATGAACTGAGTTATGTGCATTTATTACAATATATTCAGAAAGGCCATATGTTCAATTCATAAATTTTAACAGAACATCCAGAAAATATATTAGGATTACTGGCAGAGCATTGGCATTCATTCCTCCACATTCATTTTAATGGAGCAGAAAAACATAATTTAAGCATAATATTAAGACATAGAATAATATCTGAGTTATGTAGTGATTTATGTGCATTTATTGCAATATATACAGAAAGGCCATTTTATCAAAATGTTAAGCAAACATATTAGGATTTGCTGCAGAGCATTAGCCTTAATCCCTCCACATTCATCTTAACGGAGTAGAAAAAGAAAATTTTAGCATAATATTAATACATGGAAAATGTATTGTATCGTCTGAAAATTTTAGTATCTTGAAGATGTGGGATATTCCAACATTCCAATTCAAATGTGGAATTGCATTTCTTCAAGGTACCAGATGAGTCATGTGATGCTCTTCCACGTTTACAGTTTCAAATAATGACAGCATCTGGAGTAAGTGTAGTTGCTGGGATATGGGTTGTTGTGGGAATGAAGAGAAACATGTCTGAAAATGAACTGAATAATGGGAAATACTAATTGTGAATTTATCGTACAGCCTTGTATATACGTTTCTGTGTTTTCTAAAATGTGTTTTGTACTTGGAATGCTTGAAGTGTAACAAGTATACTAAAGAGATTGCTTATAAATCAATTATGCGACCCATCTTAGATTACTGGTCAAGCATGTGTACCTATACTAGATATACTTATATACTGAACTTATACAGAGAAGGGCAGCATCTGTGACCACAAATTTGTTTAATTCATCGGAGAGTGTCATATACACACTAAAGGAACTGAAATGGCAAACTCTTGAAGACAGACATAAACTACCCCAAGAAAATCTGTGAAAGTTCTGAGAAAAAGCTATAAACGATTACTCTAGAAATATGCTACACCCCCCCATGTATTGCTCATGCAGGGATTGTGAGTGTGTCAAACAATGATTATTCCCATGCTCCATTCGAGAAGGAAACAGGAACACTACTATAGTGGAGCATACCCTCTGCCATAGACCCCATGGAGGTTGGCAGTAGGGCTACACAACCCGAAACTTTAAGTTGACAAACATTTTCAACTACAGTAAGCACATTAGACCATAGGAGCAATACGTAAATTACAATTCAAGGCACAAATGACAAATATATTTAGCTATTCGGAAAGTATATTTGTTTAGAAATGTCAACTTGCATGATGGCCAGAGATAATGGACTACCTTAGTGGTCATAGTTAACGTTTATGACAATGCTGTGTACAAATTATCCAGTTAATAAGCACTTTAAAACAAATAAAAAGGCATTTGTGATAACATTGTATAGAAAGACCATCTCTTATTTGTGATTAATGAATTAACTTCGTAAATTAGAGGTATGAACCTGGACATCCATGACGCCCTTTTGCCTACAATAGCTAAAAGTGTCTTTTTTATTAAAATTTTCAAAAAATAGTAAGTCATGGCACAAAATGGTATGCAGTGCCAAATAAAACTCTTTCTAGTGATACCACATTTGGCTGTGTACAATTAGTAAATGTTCACAAGAGATTTGTTGTCTTGAGAAATAACATATTATGCTCTTCTTCTCATAGCATTGGCTGATTTAGAAAGAGATTGTAACAATTTTTACTTATATACACTCTTTGAAGTTTGAAGGTATCACAGATTTTTAGAAAATGGAGTGAACAATTATTCAAGACTGGTACAGAAACAAGACTGCAGTTGCAAGAGTCACAGAATGTGAAAGGAAAGCAGTGAGTAAGTGGAGAAAACTGGGTTGTAGTGTACCACTGGTGTTACTCAGGCTGTACATTGAGTATGGAGTAAAGGAAATCAAGGAGAAATTTGTGAGGGAAATTAAAGTTCTGGGACAAACAACAAAGGCTTTGAGGTTTTCTAATGATATTGTAGTTCTCTCAGAGACAGCAAAAGGCTATGAAGAGCAGTTGAATGGAATGAACAGTGTGTTGAAAAGCGGTCATATGAAGAACAGTGACAAAAATAAAACTAGGGTACAGCTATGTAGTTGAAACAAACCAGCTGATGCTGAGGGAATTAGACTAGAAAATGACACACTGAAGTAGTATACGCCTTTACCAAATTAGGTGGCAAAATAACTGATTCTGGCTGAAGTGAAGAGGATATAAAATGTGATAACAAAAAAAAGCATTTCTTGTTGCTGAATGATACAGCTAGCTATGAATACTTCCGAAATGTTACAAAATAACTTCATGTACTGAGACACTATATTGACATCAGCCATTTGGACCAGAAGAAAATTTGTGCCAGTCCGGGATTCAAACCCAGATTTGTTGCTTACCACAAGCGCTCACCTTAAGAACTGCAACTACCTGAGCACACTTTCAGTATCAATCGAAACTTACACGTGTCACATAGTCACAACCCTTATACTTGCACAATTCATGATTCCCACATGGGGAAAAACCTCTAAGATAGAAAAAAAACAACTCACCTTGAAGAAATTGTCCACAAGGGGCCGAAATTGATGAATGTTATATACATGTACAGTCAACCAAATGATCACAAATGCAGAAAAATTTGGACGACTTATTCAAGAGAAAGAGCTTCACAAAAGGAGCAAGTCAGTAATGTGTTGATGCGCCATTGGTCCTTATATAAGCTGTTATTTGGCTTTGCATTGATTGATAGATTTGTTGGATGTCCTCTTGAGGGATGTTGAGCCATATACTGTCCAGTTGGCATCACCAATAATGTTACATATGTTTTCAGATGAGGAGCGATCCTGTGACCTCACTGGACAAGGAAGGGTTTTTAAGCATGAAGACAAGCAGTAGAAAGTGTCGCTGTGTGGAGATGGGCATTATCTTGCTGAAATGTAAGCCAAGGATGCTGCTCTATCAGCCACTGCAGATCAGATGGTGACAGGAGACAGGTGGTAAAAGGATCGCCATATTTTTCCCGGCATCGTGTCGAGCTCACGTCGGTTAGTGACACCAAGCACCAGTGCAAGCAATGGAGAACCTTTTATTTGATGTCACAATTAGAAACTTTATCTATGTTTATTGCTTACTTATAGTTTGTTAACAAAGTTGGTATAAGTGCTGAAGTTTATTAATTATTTGCAAAGAGAATTCTTCACACTCAGCAACACTTGTGGTGACGCATTGATTAAAAAAATTAAAAAAAAAAATCCAATAGAAAGCTCACAACCGCCTCTGACACATTCAAATCCTTTCTGGCTGGACATGGGGTTTGAACCCCGCTACCATCCTCCACGCCTAGAATTCCTTAATTCATTGTGTTGTTGTTTTTGTGGTCTTCAGTCCTGAGACTGGTTTGATGTAGCTCTCCATGCTACTCTATCCTGTGCGAGCTTCTTCATCTCCCAGTACCTACTGCAACCTACATCCTTCTGACTCTGCTTAGTGTATTCATCTCTTGGTCTCCCTCTACGATTTTTGCCCTCCACCCTGCCCTCCAATACTAAATTGGTGATCCCTTGATGCCTCAGAACATGTCCTACCAACCGATCCCTTCTTCTAGTCAAGTTGAGCCACAAACTCCTCTTCTCCCCAATCCTATTCAGTACCTCCTCATTAGTTATGTGATCTACCCATCTAATCTTCAGCATTCTTCTGTAGCACCACATTTCGAAAGCTTCTATTCACTTCTTGTCCAAACTATTTATCGTCCATGTTTCACTCCATACAAATACTTTCAGAAACGACTTCCTGACACTTAAATCTATACTCGATGTTAACAAACTTCTCTTCTTCAGAAACTCCTTTACTAATTTAAGTGTCTCATTTCCTAATCTAATACCCTCAACATCACCCGACTTAATTCGACTACATTCCATTATCCTCGTTTTTCTTTTGTTGATGTTCATCTTATATCCTCCTTTCAAGACACCATCCATACCGTTCAACTGCTCTTCCAAGTCCTTTGCTGTCTCTGACAGAATTACAATGTCATCGGCGAACCTCAAAGTTTTTATTTCTTCTCCATGGATTTTAATACCTACTCCGAACTTTTCTTTTGTTTCCTTTATGGCTTGCTCAATATACAGATTGAATAACATCGGGGAGAAGCTACAACCCTGTCTTACTCCCTTCCCAACCACTGCTTCCCTTTCATGTCCCTCGACTCTTATAACTGCCATCTGGTTTCTGTACAAATTGTAAATAGCATTTCGCTCCCTGTATTTTACCCCTGCCACCTTTAGAATTTGAAAGAGAGTATTCCAGTCAACATTGTCAAAAGTTTTCTCTAAGTCTACAAATGCTAGAAACGTAGGTTTGCCTTTACTTAATCTTTCTTCTAAGATAAGTCATAAGGTCAGTATTGCCTCACGTGTTCCAGTATTTCTATGAAATCCAAACTGATCTTCCCCGAGGTCGGCTTCTACTATGTTTGCCGTTCGTCTGTAAAGAATTCGTGTCAGTATTTTGCAGCTGTGGCTTATTAAACTGATTGTTCGGTAATTTTCACATCTGTCAACACCTGCTTTCTTTGGGATTGGAATTATTATATTCTTCTTGAAGTCTGATAGTATTTCGCCTGTCTCATACATCTTGCTTACCGTATGGTAGATTTTTGTCAGGACTGGCTCTCCCAAGGCTGTCAGTAGTTCTAATGGAATGTTGTCTACTCTGGGGGCCTTGTTTTGACTCAGGTCTTTCAGTGCTCTGTCAAACTCTTCACGCAGTATCGTATCTCCCATTTCATCTTCATCTACATCATCTTCCATTTCCATAATATTGCCCTCAAGTACATCGACCTTGTATAGACCCTCTATATACTCCCTCCACCTTTCTGCTTTCCGTTCTTTGCTTAGAACTGGGTTTCCATCTGAGCTCTTGATGTTCATACAAGTGGTTCTCTTATCTCCAAAGGTCTCTTTAATTTTCCTGTAGGCAGTATCTATCTTACCCCTAGTGAGATAAGCCTCTACATCCTTACATTTGTCCTCTAGCCATCCCTGCTTAGCCATTTTGCACTTCCTGTCGATCTCATTTTTGAGACGTTTGTATTCCTTTTTGCCTGCTTCATTTACTGCATTTTTATATTTTCTCCTTTCATCAATTAAATTCAATATTTCTTCTGTTACCCAAGGATTTCTACTAGCCCTCATCTTTTTACCCACTTGACCCTCTGCTGCCTTCACTATTTCATCCCTCAAAGCTACCCATTCTTCTTCTACTGTATTTCTTTCCCCCATTCCTGTCAGTCATTCCCTTATGCTCTCCCTGAAACCCTGTACAACCTCTGGTTCTTTCAGTTTATCCATGTCCCATCTCCTTAAATTCCCACCTTTTTGCAGTTTCTTCAGTTTTAATCTACAGGTCATAACCAATAGATTGTGGTCAGAGTCCACATCTGCCCCTGGAAATGTCTTACAATTTAAAACCTGGTTCCTAAATCTCTGTCTTACCATTATATAATCTATCTGATACCTTTTAGTATCTCCAGGGTTCTTCCATGTATACAACCTTCTATCATGATTCTTAAACCAGGTGTTAGCTATGATTAAACTGTGCTCTGTGCAATATTCTACCAGGCGGCTTCCTCTTTCATTTCTTAGCCCCAATCCATATTCACTTACAACGTTTCCTTCTCTCCCTTTTCCTACACTCGAATTCCAGTCACCCATGACTATTAAATTATGTCTCCCTTTACTATCTGAATAATTTCTTTTATTTCATCATACATTTCTTCAATTTCTTCAGCATCTGTAGAGCTAGTTGGCACATAAACTTGTACTACTGTAGTAGGTGTGGGCTTTGTATCTATCTTGGCCACAATAATGCGTTCACTATGCTGTTTGTAGTAGCTTACCTGCATTCCTATTTTCCTATTCATTATTAAACCTACTCCTGCATTACCCTATTTGACTTTTTGTTTATAACCCTGTAGTCACCTGACCAGAAGTCTTGTTCCTCCTGCCACCGAACTTCACTAATTCCCACTATATCTAACTTTAACCTATCCATTTCCCTTTTTAAATTTTCTAACCTACCTGCCCAGTTAAGGGATCTGACATTCCACGCTCCGATCCGTAGAATGCCAGTTTTCTTTCTCCTGATAACGACATCCTCTTGGGTAGTCCCCGCCCGGAGATCCGAATATGGGACTATTTTACCTCCACTGCCTTTCCCACTTCTTGCGTCCACCCAGCCCCCCTTTTTCTATGTCCCCTCCCTCCATTGGCTCCCCTCTTTTTTTCCTCTCCTCCCGCTTCCCCCCTCATACAGTAAAGCTGCATGCCCTCAGGAAAATTACGGCTGTTGTTTCCCCTTGCTTTCAGTCAATCATCCAGACTGTTGCCCTTGCAACTACTGAAATTCATTGTATCCTCTCTTATTCCAGTCCCACCTGGATATCCCCCCCCCCCCCCTCCCCCCCAAATTCTACGAGTCCCTCCAGATCCTTGAGTGCGATGCACTCTGTCTCATCCATATACACCTCCTGTCCCCACGTGGATCCTCTATGACCTGATTGCTTTCCCCCATCTGCTCATTTTCCTCGAATATATCTGGATCCTTTACACCTCCCGCAAACTTGATATCCCTCATTCCCTGGTTGCCCTTCTCCTCTCCAACCCTTGCCTTCTCCCGCACCTTCACCATTGTGTCCCCCCTACCCTCCGCCTCTGCACCCTTAATCTACTTTCCCAAAGTGGCTTCCACCAACTCCCGCTCCCAGATGATGACCTCTCTCCCTCCATTTATCCCTCCTATCAACCCTGATCCTCACCTCCCCCTCCCTTCCTCTATCCTTTTCCCGGGTTTCCCCTCCCCGTCCTTCCATCCTGTTTTTTTCCCTGCCTACCCTCCCTCTTCCCATCCTTCCATCCTGTTTTTCCCCTGCCCGCCCTTGCTCTTGATTCCCTTCTCTCCCCTGACCCCTTTTGCTCTCCCCTCCACTGCCTTTCCCACTTCTTCCATCCACCCAGCCCCCCTTTTTTCTATGTCCCCTCCCTCCATTGGCTCCCCTCTTTTTTTCCTCTCCTCCCGCTTCCCCCCTCATTGGTCTGGTTCCTCCCTCCCTCCATCTGATGTCGTGTCGCCTCTATAGTGCTGTTTCAACTGAGTGTTCAGTGTTGTGTGTCCCCTGACAGTGTTGTGAACAGCCACCATTCTGTCGCTAGTTGTGTTTTTTATCTCGTGAAAACAGAAACCAGACTGTCGCCATGTTTTTTTTAAGTTGTGCTTGTCTATTTACTATGTGTTTTAATCAGCATCGCCGACTGTTTGCTTTTATCTTTTCTTCACATCTTTTTCTCCATGTTTCAGTTTATAACAGTCCCCATTTTATCGCCTGCTTTTATTGTCCTCATATCTCCTAATTCTGTTTGTTAACTTATCTGTAGGCTGCAGGGCGGTGTATTGTGCTGTTGCGTCTTTTCATATTTACTGATACTGCTACAAACACATGGACAAACCCATGAAAAAGGAAAATTACTTTTCTTTCATAGAACAGTATTACAAATGTTCAATTATATTAGTACGACATTGCATAAAACAAATACACAGAATTTGAATGAAAAGAAAGAAGTCATTGTATGAGAGTCTGCCAGAACAAGAAAGGAACTGTGGTTTTTATATGGGTAGTTCTGAGCAAATTGCTTTATCGGGAGCATCTGCATTCAGTGCAATCAAGGAGGTATCTGCTGTTGTATGTATGCAATCTCCTCTCAATAGAAGACTGTGTATAAAGTGAAGACAATGATGAGCTGCTGACTAAGAATCCACCTTTACCATTTTGTGGTGATGACTCATGATTATTCTGGTATATAAATGTCAGGTCATTAAAAATGAAATTTGTAATCTTAGTAGTCTATTAGGTGTAAACAATAAGACTACATTGTGTGTTAATAAACACTGGCTCAGTGAAGGTAAGCTACAACTGAACATATCACAGGGGATGATCGTGGCATACTGTGGCAGATCGAGCTGGCTTCCGCCACCTGCACTAATTACACCGCAACTACTGCCAGTAATTTTTTTCTCTCTTTTCTGACCTTGGGCGTCTTTTGGTTCTGATTTTCAGTAATATTTGTATGTGATGTAGGCATAAATCTGCCCATTTGTTATTTAGGTCAGATTTCATTGTTACAGTTGTAATCTCAGTATCTGACAGCAAAAATACAATAAGTTTTGTTTAAAACCATGTTAATTACAAGTTATGTCTGATTTAAAAATTTTACTATAGTAAAAAGCAGTGAAAATATTTTGAGCTAATAAATAGATTTGTTAAAGATGATACCACTCATTGTAAAGACTAGCACTCCAACTTGTCATTAACATAGTTAAAGTTTTATGGAAAAAATTAACTTACAAGAAAATTATCGTAAGGGAGAGGGTAAGGAGTCATTCCAATCCCGGGAGCAGAAAGACTTACTTTATGTGGAAAAACAGACAGGTATACACTCGCACACACACACACACACACACACATATCCATCCACACATATACATCCGCACATACACAGACACAAGCAGACATTTGTAAAGGCAAAGAGTTTTGGCTCTCTGCCCAAACTCTTTAGTTTCCTTAAAATGGATGATTTGTATTGCATTAATGATAGTTCATAATAATTTTTCTGTCATCATCAGGTTTCATTAACAATGCTTCAGAGAATGACAGGGTTTCGACTACGTCTCATCATGTCCTGAATTGAAAAATATCCCTCCCTCCCCCCCCCCCCCCCCCACACACACACACCAATTGTCCCATGGGGCTTATCTGTAATAGATGCAAAACCTGAACCATATGACAACATGCTCCAGTCCTGTCCCAGGCATCTCCCATCCCATCAAAGGCAGGGACAAATGTGAAAGCAGTCGTGATCTACCAAGTTATCTGCAACCACTTTCAGTCATTCTACATGTCAAGACCACTGCCAAGTTGTGTGCCCACATGAATGGCCAGTGCCAAACTGGCCAAGGACAACTGGATCACCCATTTGCTGAGCATGCCACCGAACATGATATGCCCGAAGTCAATGACTGCTTCACTGACTGGACTCTTTCCACCCACACCACTGCCTGATCTCAACCTACACTCCTTCCACTCGAGCCCTACACAACCGTCTATCCCACCGGCGCAGTGGCAGAATCCTTTTACCTTCTCTACTTTACTCCACTTCCCCCACAGTCCCAGCATAGCCTGCAGATGCTGCAATTAGCAGCTCATTATCCTGTGTCTAGTATGTCCCAGCATGCTCGCTCACTCACTTGCTCGCTCGCTGTGTCAATGAGTGCACTGTACAGTATAGAACTTAGTATTGCAGTTATGGGCACCCTGTTTTTTCAGTTGGAAAGGAAGTTCCTTACAAAATGCTTTTTTTTAATGTGCACTGCTCTCATACTCAGTTGTATGGGTAGGCACATTTTATGTTTAAAGCATCCTTAGGAAGCTCTTCATCGTCATTAGGTATTCTCAGTTGCCCAGTGAAAAGCTAAACATACTACGTAGCATTACTGACCTGGTTAAATAGCTGGTATTCTTTCGTAATGCTAAACTTCAGAAGTCTCATTCTCTGAAATTGGTTGAAATTGTAATCTGATATTTCAGTGATGGACATGATGTCATTGATTTAAACTTGAGATTACTTCACATTTCTTGGTGCCAAAACACACAATGATGATTAACTTCTGCTATCAACTATTTTTATAATTCAAATAAACCAAGTCAACTACTACACTTTATGAACCCTAAACAGTGGCAGGTTCTTTCCGTGGCGAAGTCATCATCCAAATCTACAAAAAAGTAAATCTTCAGAAAATAACATTTCAAAGAACTTTGTCTCCAAAACTTTACTAACACTTTAATACAAAGAAGTTATGCGGACGACTAGACAGATTTTCCAAACAAGTTCATTAAATAATCACACTGAGTGACTGTAAAAGTAAGATCTGCTCAAATTAGTGACTGACATTGGAATGTGGAATGTTCAAGTGAACTC
Organism: Schistocerca piceifrons; assembly: GCF_021461385.2. Classification (NCBI taxonomy): domain Eukaryota; kingdom Metazoa; phylum Arthropoda; class Insecta; order Orthoptera; family Acrididae; genus Schistocerca; species Schistocerca piceifrons. The sequence continues at coordinate 46,438,882 of NC_060148.1, forward strand.
TATGAATGTTCACATCGAGATATTAAGGTGAAAGTAGCTAGTTGTGACTCTGCCGTGCAGAAGTTCCTGTATCTTTTACTAGGACCTGAATTCCTGTTGCTATATAAAGAGAGCAATTTCGAAATTAGTGGCAATGACATTATGGGGAAGAAAATAATAATTTGGTTTATGTATGTGATAGATGATTGGCAAATAATAAAGTTGGTGGATTACTTTATTCATACCATGTGCACTTCCATGAGAATTTACTTACCCACTTGTACATTTAACAAGATAGTGTTCTTCCTTTCTTAATTGTCAAATTACTCTGATAACCAAAGCTATTTTCTAGTTCAGAAAAATTACAGCAAGAAATTATTACAGCTATGATTTTGTAAACATACTTAAAGGTCCAAATAATATTATTTTCTGGGTATGGAAACTTTAATTGCGAACAACATTTTAGTTAATGACTTTTCACAAATAACAAGATATTTACTGATAGAGTGAAATGAGTGCTTTCAAATAATTTGTCATTCTTGTAATATTCAACTGCTAGCTCACAATATGTTCCTGAGCATATGGCTTCTCAATAAAGCAAATTAAATATTTCTCTTAAAAGAACATGTACAGTGAAAAATTAACTATACCATTGGCATTAGCAGAACTCAGATAAATTGATGAATAATTAATTTTACTGATACATTACCTAAATACAACTTTTTACTCGAACTTGCTAAGTTTCAAGTTCCTCATCTGTACACTAGAAGCTTGTATTCTGGTGCCCTCTTCTACCAGATTTGGGATATATTTAATCCAGCACACAGCTGCAAGTTTGAAGTGAACACAGTATTAAAAAAAATAAAATGCTGTGAAACAGTAATAGAGCACTTGTGTACATAGAACACAGATCTACAAAAGCAAACGTAAGATAGAGTAGCTTTCAAGGGCAGTGAGATTAATACGAAAAAGATGGGAAAAAAGTAAGTAAACTATTCATTAATACAGAAATACTTGCCATAGTTGTTAACACATTTACAACGGTCAATGCCTTGGTGGAAAAATGTTTGCAGTTGCCAGGCACGTACCTCTTTATCTGAACCAAAGGGACAGCCATGAATACCTTTCTTCAGGGCTCTAAAAATATGGAAATCACATGAGGACAGATTGGGACTTTATGGATAATGTGTGTTTCCCAGCGAAACTTCTACAGCATACTCTGTACAATCTTGGCAGGCACTTTATTGCCAGGTTGCTTAAACTGTGCCGCAGTTTTGTCTGGGAGGCCTTCACACAACCTCCATAGCATCCCAGTCTCTCCTCGTGTGATTTCCATATTTTTGGAGCCCTAAAAAAACATTCTTGGCCATTCGTTAGTTCACACCAAGAGGTGCACACATGGGTACAATTATGGTTTCATAGATAACCGCAAACATTTTTCCATGGAGTGATTGACCATCTTGTCTCACAGTGGCATAAATGTATTCACAGATATGGTGATTACTTTTGTAATACTAAACATTTTACTTACTTTTTCCATCAGTCTTATTTTCATTTGACAGCCCCTTATACATGGAGCTTTTATCTTGTGTACTCTTTCTGAAGTTTTGCATCAGTGTATCCAAATAGATTACGACAAAAAAGATGAATATATTAATTCTGCTATGTTGACTCAATGATAAATCTATAATGGCAGATCCATGATGAGGTTGGGATTTCTTAATTAACACATGCTAAGAGAGATTTTTCCATGTGAGCAGTGCAAACCATACCCTCTGTTTCCACCCTCCCCCCTCCACCACACAAAAATTCATAAGATCAATTTCATTTATCAGTTTCTTTGGGGGGAACAAGGACATAATTCAAAGGAAAATTTAAAACATATATCATTAGTGACTCCTTCTACTGATTGTCTTACAAGGAGATGGCACGACGGTGGACGTTATAACAAATCCAAAGAGGAAAGGCCGCTGGACCTGATGGGATACCAGTTCGATTTTACACAGAGCACGTGAAGGAACTTGCCCCCATTCTTGCAACAGTGTACCGTAGGTCTCTAGAAGAGCATGCTGTCCCAAAGGATTGGAAAAGGGCACATGTCACCTCTGTTTTGAAGAAGGGATGTCGAACAGATGTACACAACTATAGACCTATATATCTAACGTCGATCAGTTGTAGAATTTTGGAACACGTATTATGTTCGAGTACAATGACTTTTCTGGAGACTAGAAATCTACTCTGTAGGATTCAGCATGGGTTTCAAAAAAGACGGTTGTGTGAAATCCAGCTCACTCTATTCGTCCACAAGACACAGAGGGCCATAGACACGGGTTCCCAGGTAGATGCCGTGTTTCTTGACTTCCGCAAGGCATTCCATACAGTTCCCCACAGTCGTTTAATGAACAAAGTAAGAGCATATGGACCATCAGACCGATTGTGTGATGGGATTGAAGAGTTCCTAGATAACAGAACGCAGCATGTCATTCTCAATGGAGAGAAGTCTTCCGAAGTAAGAGTGATTTTAGGTGTGCCACAGGGGAGTGTCGTAGGACCATTGCTTTTCACAATATACATAAATGACCTTGCGGATGACATCGGAAGTTCACTGAGGCTTTTTGCGGATGATGCTGTGGTATATCGAGAGGTTGTAACAATGGAAAATTGTACTGAAATGCAGGAGGATCTGCAGCAAGTTGACGCATGGTGCAGGGAATGGGAATTGAATCTCAATGTAGACAAGTGTAATGTGCTGTGAATACATAGAAAGAAAGATCCTTTATCATTTAGCTAAAATATAGAAGGTCAGCAACTGGAAGCAGTTAATTCCATAAATTATCTGGGAGTACGCATTAGGAGTGATTTATAATGGAATGATCATATAACATTAATCGTTGGTAAAGCATATGCCAGACTGAGATTCATTGGAAGAATCCTAAGGAAATGCAATCTGAAAACAAAGGAAGTAGGTTACAGTATGCTTGTTCGCCCACCGCTTGAGTACTGCTCAGCAGTGTGGGATCCGTACCAGATAGGGTCGATAGAAGAGAGAGAGAAGATCCAGCGGAGAGCAGCGCACTTCGTTACAGGATCATTTAGTAATTGCAAAAGCATTATGGAGATGATAGATAAACTCCAGTGGAAAACTCTGCAGGAGAGACGCTAATTAGCTAGGTACGGGCTTTTGTTAAAGTTTTGAGAACATACCTTCACTGAAGAGTCAAGCAGTATATTGCTCCCTCCTACATATATCTTGCGAAGATATGATGAGGATAAAATCAGAGAGATTAGAGCCCACACAGAAGCATACCGACAATCCTTCTTTCCACGAACAATACGAGACTGGAATAGAAGTGAGAACCGATAGAGATACTCAAGGTACCCTCCGCTACACACCTCAGGTGGCTTGCGGAGTATGGATGTAGATGTAGATGCAGATGCAGATGTAGATCCATAATGGAGGTGCTGAGTTATAGATACATACAATAAAAAGACTGTCACACAAAGCTTTTGGCCAAACAGCCATTCATAAGAATCTCTCTCTCTCTCTCTCTCTCTCTCTCTCTCTCTCTCTCTCTCTCACGCACACACACACACACACACACACACACACACACACACACACACACACACACACACACAAGCAGCAGTACTAGATGCTCAAAGTCTTTCCTTGGCAGCCAGAGCTACAATAGTTACAGCGACAGAAACCAACCAACCAGAATCATTAGCAGTCACAGCAACATCAGAAACAGTAGTTCCAACATCAATAACCAAGCAACCAGAATCACTGACATTCACTGCAACAGCACACAGCAGCAGCAGTGGAAATCGGAGCAGTCATCACACCAGAAGAAGGCAGCCACCCTTTAGAAGCCAGGATTTCTGCTGGGGCAAAACAGTGAACAACAGCACATAACAGGGAAACAGGGAAATGTTTGCAAGCAGAGGAATCTACAACAAGGTATGGAATCTTGTAACAGTGTAAGAGAAAATGCATCAACAGAGTGTAAAGTCACAGGTCAGTTGGATTGTTCAAATCAGCTAAGAATTATGAGTCTGAACATTCAGTGTCTTAAAAACAAGTACCTTGAACGTGAGGTAGCAGCAAATAGTGACCATATTGATTGTTTATGTGTTATAGAACATTGGTGCAGGGACAATGAACTAAACAGCGTAAACTTAAGCCAATATAAACTTGCCAGTCAGTACTGTAGGCAAAATGCCAAAGGTGGTGGTGTATGCATTTATCTAAATCTCAAGCTTAAATTTAAGTTAAGATACGAGGCTAAACCATTAATCATAGAAAAGGATTTTGAGGCAATAGCCATTCAGTTATATAGTTTAAAGAAGAAAATAATTGTTGCAGCAATATACAGGTCACCATCTGGAGATACTGAAGTCTTTCTTTAGAATTTGGAAGAAATGCTCAACATTTTCTCAAATGAGAACTCTACCATAATTCTTTGTGGTGACCTTAATATTAATCTATTGGTCCAGAGTCCAGTAAAAAACAAGTTTTTGGACATACTAAAAAGCTTCAACATGTTCCCCCACATATCAGCTCCCATTAGAACAACAGATTCCAGTGAAAGCCTAATAGATAACATCTTCTCAAATGTGGACACACATGAAGTTGCAGTTACAAATGTGTATATAGGATTATCAGATCATAATGCACTAACCTTTAATCTCACTGCAACTCCCAAGGAGGAGGAAAATAAAAATGATTTTTCTCTACAGAAAACTGTAATCAGTTCAAAAATAATTTTAAAAATGCAGTTTGGTCAGAGGTCCTGGCACAAACAAACACAAATGATGCTTACAATATATTTGCTTCCACTTTTATGACATACTTTGAAATGTGTTTCCCAAAAAAGCTTTTGAGTTATAGATCATCTGGATCCAAAGGGACCTGGATTAAACCCGGAATTAAAAAGTCAAGTGAAACCATGAAATTACGAAGTTTAAAGTTAAAAACATGTCATGATCAGCAGTTTGTTGAGTATGTGAGGACATACAAAAAGACTTACCGCAAAGTAATAGCAAAAGCAAAATTATTAAGTAATGATAGATTAATAAGACAGGCTAGTAACAAGTCCAGAATGGTGTGGAAAATGGTTAAAAAAACTGGGAGTCAAACTAAAGAACAGGAAATCAATCTTAAAAATAATGAAAATATTCCCATAGAAAAAGATGCTATGGCAAACTATGTAAACAATTATTTTGTAAATATTCCCCTTACTTTAAGTAGTAAATTTAAGCAGCAACCAACAGTGACAACTCCAATGGTAAATACCAGCATGATGGCAATGCCAACAGACGAGCATTAAGTTCTAAAATTCATTAAATGCTTGAAATCCAAAATGTCCTCTGGGTTGGATGATGTGCCTGTATCAATAATTAAGAAAATTGCTCCATGTGTTGTCAAACCTACAGTGCACATAGCAAACTTGTCCCTTAGTGAAGTGATATTCCGGACAAACTTAAAATCTCCAAAGTGATTCCTCTATACAAAAATGGTGACAGACATAAAATAGAAAATTATCGACCTATATCTCTCCTCCCAGCCTCCTCCAAAATACTTGAGGAATTTATGAAAATCAGGGTTACAAAATATCTAGAAAAACATAAACTAATAAATAACAGTCAACATGGCTTACGAGCAGGGCACAATACAGAAACAGCCATATTGGACTACACAACAGAAATAGTAAGAAATTTGGAGTCAAATAAACAGATTGTTGGAATTAATCTAGATTTATCCAAAGCCTTCGATACTGTGAACCATGTGATATTATTAGAGAAACTTGAAGCAATAGGCATCAGGGGTACTGTTACAAGATGGTTTGAATCTTATCTGCAAAACAGGTCACAAGTTGTTGAGCTGAGGTCATCCAACAATCTTCACAATTTTAAACTCATATCTGAACCAAAACAAATTGAAATAGGTGTTCCACAGGGCAGCATTCTGGGCCCATTGTTATTTCTAATTTATATCAATGATGTACAAGCTCCAGACAGCTCAGCCAAAATTCTACTATTTGCAGATGACACGAGTATCATAATTAGTAACATAAAAGAATCATTGTGTACTACAGCAGAGAAAACGCTCTCATACATACAGTCATGGTTTTATTCATAAGCTGACATTAAATACAAAGAAAACAAACCTTATACAGTATGGAAGCAAGTGTCAAGGGGAAAATATGTGCCTTATGCTGGATAGCAAACAAATAGAAAAAGTGTGCACCACAAAGTTTCTGTTTCTGGAAATGCGAATTGACCAAGATTTAAACTGGAATGAACACAGTGTATATCTTACTCAGAAACTTAGCTCAGCATGTTTTGCCTTAAGAATAATATCCAAGGTATGCAGCAAAGAATGTATTAGAGCAGTGTATTTCAGTTATTTCCAATCAGTTGCAAGCTATGGCATAAGTTTTCGGGGAAAAACCAGGTCAAGACTAAATGACATTTTTGTTATGCAAAAAAGAGTTATTCGTATCATGACACACAGCCCACCACAAACTCACTGAAGACCCTTATTCAGACAACTAAAGATACTTACAATACCATCAATATATATTTTTAAATGCCTGGAAATGATAAGTAAAAATAACTGCGATCTCCAAACCAGCTCAAGCTACCATGATCACAATACAAGGCATTGTAAAGACTTCCACATTCCGTATGTAGCAAAAACTAGAAGTCAGAAACATGTTAGCCACTTAGGAATAAAGCTTTTAAATGCACTTCCATCTCAAACTAAAGAATTGAAAGGCAAAAATAATTTCAAGCATGAAGTAAAAAAATACTTGATGGAAAAATGCTGCTATAGTGTAAATGAATACCTGTCTCAGACTGTGGATTGAAACCTGTAGCCTACTTATTTTTTAAAAATTCAGACTAATTAAATGATGTTTTCAACTTTGTAATTATGATACTTAGGAAAAATCTGTTAAATATCTGTAATACAATTTGTGTACATCCGTAACATGTTTTGGGTATAAGGCATAGTTCATTATCTAAAATTGTTTATCGTGAGCATGTACTTTTGTTTTTTGGGTAATAAGTTCTTGTACACTACTTATGTACTATGTATATGTAATTTGTTTGCTGTTTGTATATGTTTGTCAATTTATTATGTGTATGTGTTGTTATGTGTTACGTGTAATCAAATGACAATTCCTATATCACATGTGTGATCTACTGGATGCTAAATAAATAAATAAATAAATAAATAAATAGAATGTGGCCACATCAGCACACATTGCATTTGTGTGTTGTGTGCAGTCTAAATCTAATGAAGACTTACTGTAGCCAAAAGCAGTGTTTGACAGTCGTTTTGTTGTGCTTATCTGTGAATCAGCGACTCCCACTGTATGGTGAGTAGCAACTATTCTTTTCATAATACTGTCAAACATAAATCTTCCTTTTTTTATTGCTGTGAGATGACAAAGGAAAACCAAACAATTGCTTTTGTTGTTATAACCAGTCCTCTATTTGTGATGTTACGCCATATTGATACCTCTGGTAAGTCACAGTACTAGTACCTTTTCTATTTTACAAATCAAGCACTGGTCGTAACTGTTGCTACTCCTACTTGTTTTATTCCTTCACGATCATGTTGCATCCAAAAGGTCAAACCAAACTGCACATATCTAGAAGAAACTGTTGTAAATGATGGTTCATTTTCATAGCCCATTTCATACTCTCACGGACTGATCAATCTGAAGTTACAAACAGAGGAGAGGTGATGTGTGGAAAGAATCAAGGAAAAAGAACTGAATACATGACAAATAAAAAGCTGTGTATCATTGGCTGAATGTGTTACAAGTGGCTCATTATACCTTATTCTAAACATATACATGGTGAATCTCTGACGAGGTTCCTAGGACAGATGAATATTCAGTATTTCTTCATCCCATAAAAATTCAGATTGCTGGAAGTTATGCAGTCAAAAGACTGGTTCAGTAACAAAAAATGGATCTGAACACTATGGGAATACATCTATGGTCATCAGTCCCCTAGAACTTAGAACTACTTAACCCGAACTAACCTAAGGACAGCACACAACACCCAGCCATCACGAGGCAGAGAAAATCCCTGACCCCGCCGCAGTTCATCTGACTGCAAACCCAGAACATCTATGATACTACTACAGACCATGACATAACATTAATATATTACCCGACATATTAATTTGGCACAGATGGTAAAATAAAAATAATGATCTTGGGTATTTTCTTTCGCCTATCCCTAGTAACCATCCCAGAAAATATAGTGTTGTGGCAGAGAACATTTGGTTGCACAATCCTGTAGCCATTCTGTTGTGGTACTGGCTTTGCAATGTGTTTCTGAAAATAAATCAAAGGTATATTGAATGAATTATAGAATATTTTATAGAACCTGGCGGTATGGAAAGAACAAACATAAGCAGAATAACATCACTAGATATCAAATTAGAAAACATCATTAGAATAACATCACTACATGTTGCGAAAGTTCTACAAAGTAACGTTGGACGGATGAAGGAAGACAGACCTGGCATGGAAAAGGACAAAGAGGATGGAATACAAGTAAATGAAGGAGGAAAAATTAGGAAGAAGGAACTATAAGGTGTAGATCAGATCTATATACTGGTACTTGGAATGTGAGATGCCTATATCGACCAGGAGCACTGAAAGTAATGCTGCATCAAATAATGAGTCTGAAGCAAAGTATAATAGCACTACAAGAAATTAAATGGACAGGGAGTGGAGTTTTAGAAAAGAAAGAGACGAATATATACTATAGCTGCAGTGAAAGAAATCACCAGCTGGGGACAGTATTTGTTGTACATCATCAATTAAAGCATTTGGTAATAGGATTTACACCCATTAGTCCAAGATTATCAACACTCAGGATAAAGGGGAAATTCTTTACCCACTCCATAATTAATGCCAATGCGCCAACAAGAAGAATCTGAAGAAGAAGAGAAAGAAGTATTCTATGAATCTTTGGAAAGAGTATATGATGAGTGCCCAGGGCATGATATTAAAATAATAGCTGGAGATCTAAACGCTCAGGTGGGGAAAGAACAGATTTAGAGACCGATAATTGGCCCCCACAGCAAACACGCAACACGTAATGATAATGGAACAGCCTTATACTGTTCGTAGCATCTAGAAATATGGTAATAGGATCAACACTGTTCCCACATAAAGAAATTCATAAGGGAACATGAAACTCATCCGATGGAAACACAATAAACCAGATTGACCATGTGTTGATAGATGTGAGACACAAATTGGACCTATTGGACGTGAGGAGTCTCAGAGGCCCAATCATAGATACAGATCATTTTCTGGTATGGGTATGCAGCGAAAAGAGACTGACCCAGGGCACAGAAATATGAAATAACAACTTTAGAATCAGTGGAAGTAAGAGAACAGCATCAGGAGAAGATAACTCAGATTCTGGAAAATGCTGAAGAATATAACAATATTAAAGATCAGTGGGAAGCGATAAAAATGACAGTGAAGACATTGGCAAGAGAGATACTTGGAATTGGGACAAGAGCAGTAAGACCATCATGGTGTGACACTGAATGTGAAATAGTAACTGAAGCAAAGAACAAAGCATATAGAAGGACACTGCGATCACACTGTACGAGGAGGATAGTAGGAGAATACAAAGAAAAATGGAGGATTGAAAAGAGGACTCACCAAAGAAAAAAAAAAGAGAATGGATGAAAGCAAGTGTCAAAGAAATGGAGCTCATGAGAAGCAAAAATGAAATAAGAAAATTCTATAGAGAGGTGAATGCGGACGGAAGACTTTTGGTAGCAAAACAAGCTTAATAAAAAATGAGACAGGGAATATAATAAGTGAAGGGAAGGGAATATGAAAAAAATGGCGCAGGTACTTTGGTAGTCTCCTCAATCCTAGAAGAACTATGCCAGAGAACCCAAGAGACACGAATGGGGAAGAGGATCCAGACAACAACACTACCCCACCAAATATAGAAGTGAAAACTGCCATGAAGAAATTGAAAAAACAAGAAGGTGGCAGGGACAGATGGTATTCCAGCAGAACTGTTTAAGCAAGGAGGCAGAGAGCTGGAACAAAGCCCTCTGAAAATGGTCACCAGAATATGGGAAGAGGAGAAAATACCCCAACAATGGAAAGAGGGTATCATGTGTCCCATATATAAGAAAGGAGATAACATGGAGTGTGGCAGTTACAGAGGGATCACACTACTTAATTTGGGATATAAAATACTCTCTAATATACTATTCGACAGAATACTCCCAATCATACAGAGGGAGACGGGGCCGTACCAATGCGGGTTCCTTCCTGGGAAGTCAACCATAGATCAAATATTCACCGTAAGACAAATCTTGGAAAAAACAAATGAATACGGAGTTGGCACGCATCCCCTCTTTATAGATTTGAAAGCAGCTTATGATAGCATAAATAGAGAGCAGTTATATCAAGCTCTAGATGAACTGCGAAACTGTAGAAAGTTGGTAAGGCTGGTGAGAATGACAACGAGCGAAACACAAGGTAGTGTAAGAATAGGAGGAATGATGTCCAACACAATGAGTATTAAAAGTGGAGTGCGACAAGGGGATGCTTTGGCATGCCTTCTCTTTAATGCCGCCCTGGAGAAGGTGATGAGAAACGCAAACCTTCTGAACAGAGGAACAATCTTCTATAAATCGATGCAGATACTGGCCTATGCAGATGACATAGATATAATAGCAAGAACCCAAAAAGCAGTGGAAGAGACATTTACGGCTCTTGAACAGGCCAGTAGGAACATGGGGTTAATTATTAATGAACAAAAAACAAAATATATGGCAGCTGGAAAAGCACATAGAGAAAATATGCCAAATGTAATAACAATGGGCAATTATACATTTGAGAGAGTTGAACATTTCAAGTATCTGGGCTTGACAGTTACACATCTAAATGATACCTCCTTTGAAATTAAGCAGAGATTAATACTGGCCAACAGAGCCTACTTTGCCATAACAAGACTTCTATCCTCAAGGCTACTGATTCGTACCACGAAATTAACTATGTATAAATCACTTATACGACCAGTGCTTACATATGCCTCTGAAGCCTGGACATTAACAGCTAAAGATATTGAAACACTGGATGCATTTGAAAGAAAGGTACTTAGACGAATTATGGGCCCAATCTGTGAAAGAGGAAGATGGAGGAGGAGATACAACCATGAGTTGTATACCATGTACAAAGACCAGCCCATCAGAAGGGTAGTGAAATTGTCCAGACTGAGGTGGGCGGGACATGTGGTTCGCTTGAATGATACAGAAGTAGCAAAAAGAAGGAAAGCCAGGAGGGCAGAGAGGACGTGGTCGGCTAAGAGCCAGATGGGAAGTTGGAGTAATCGAAGATCTTAGGAAGATGGGCTATAGAAACTGGAGAGTATTGGCAAAGAGAGATGGAAGGAAATTGTAGAAGAAGCCAAGGCTCATCACGAGCTGTAGAGCCAAGAATGAAGAAAGACATGTCAAATTAGAAAAGAATTAAGAATGCAGTGATCAGTAACATGTATTTTGTACATAGATTGGCTTGATTACAACACTCTGTCATCAATGAGGTGCAAATCAATCACAAAAGAAGTACCTAGAAGTAAAAACTTCTACTTTTGAGCACATATCAAGTTGTCAAATGGTGAAACATATAATCAGCTAATCTGATAATGTATTGCATTCACATTGCAAGTGGGCAGCTGAAAATAGTGATGCTGCAGATTTATCGACAGTCATTATATAGGTGCATGTTCAAGGCATTAAGCATTCTAACAGCACCTTCACATTATATACATTTACTAATGTGGCTTGATATAAATAAACCATCACAATTTCAAAAGGATAGAGACTACTTCTACTCATTCATCACATTCTGTACATCCCATAATGAAGGTGAACCTACAAGGCCAAGGAACATGTGAGGGTTCACACTAAAAAAAGACAACCAAACATTGCTTAAACTGTACACCATATTAACAAGAAACTATCACAATACTGCTTACTATTAGTTCTGTTTTTGTGCCGGTTAAATGTTTTCTAGTGAATTAGAAAGAAAGCTGCTGCTACTTTAGTTATATTAGGTAGCTGCAGGCTGTCTTATCACAAACTTAATATTTACTTCATTAATCAATTAATTTTTCAAAGAAAACAGTAACCTAAATAAGTAATTACACAGGACAGTTTACAACACAGTTCTTGCCACCCATCTAAAGAAGGAGTCAAATTCTTCCACTAAGATAGTCAGTAGAAGGAGTCACTAATGAGATATGTTTTAAATTTTCCTTTGAAATGGCTGAGATAACTAATTACTTACTGTATGTTAGATGTGAACTGCTCAAATATCTTCATACCATAGTACACAACTTTGTTAAACCCTAGGTAAGGATGCAATGTCTACACAATAGTTATTTTTGTGTCTTGTATTTATAGTGCAGATCACAGTTCAGCTTGAACTGATTTTTTACAGCCACACTACACCTTGACTAAAATAACTCTGTGAGTGTGGCAAAGGCTGGGAGTCAGCCAACTGCAGTTCTTTCTTGACACCTATGTGCCCAGTATAATGTCTGATTTTTTTAGGCACCACACAGCTTTCCCTTGCACAGTACAATGCACAGGAAGGGGAGAGCCAGCTGTTGCCTATCCACCTTCCCCACTCATGTACTTCCCACTGCTGCTGACAACGACAACAATAAAAGTAATCTGAACATATGTTTTGTTCTATTTGCATTGCATGTGCAGCTCTTGCTCATTCTAAGTATGTGGAATGATGTATATAATAAACAACCCAGTGTCACCATAGCTGTCTGTCAACCAAGAGATTATTTTAACCAAACTTAGAAGAAAATATAATAATCGTTTATCACTAAGTGGGCCAAAGGTTCATGAAAACGTTCAACACCAAATTTTTCTATTATTTTCCCACTAATATGATCTGACAGGTGCCAAAAATTTTTTTAACTTTTCAGAAATTACTGCTATCAGCCACCTTTTGTATTATTTTTCAATCTTTATTTGCCAAGACCAGTTTTGAATCACTATCAGCAGATGGTGCATATTTATTGGATGTTTGTAGCTTTGTTAGAATTGTGCAGTTGTGGCCAGGCATGAACTGTTCTCTTGCCATATCTACATGAGCCACAAGAATGCTGCAAATATGCAATAAATATGTCCCATCTGATGACACATCACTTGTCAACTGAAAATCGGTCGTGGTAAATAGAAACTGAAGAATAAAACTGAAGGTAACTGGCTACTGTAAACCTTTACACAAACTTAAATCTGAACTCAAATTGCCTCTTCTGGTGGCAACTTCTGCTCTAAATATGGATATTTAACAGAAAACTTGTGGTGTAAAAGACTACAATTATTGCTTGTGCAATTTAGAAGTAGATCTAAACATTCTGTAACAGTAACATGAACAGTGACAGAGTCCAATGTGTTCATTATCATTACTTTTCAGGAAATAAGCTGGCTGGTAATCTATAAATAACCAGTATGTAGCCATAAACACAAAAAAGACAAAAAGTGTAAAACCAATGTAATCTACGTCATTTTGATAGAAGCAGACCGATGATCCTTGGAACATAGCATTATTTTTAATTAATCAAAATGCACACAAACTATATCTGAAGAACAAAATCAGTTTATATAAAGTGATCCACTTCTCTATTATAAGATGTAGAGTGGTGTAAAGTCATGACTCCACCTGGCTATTTTGACTAATAATGCCATCGACGTGGTGTACACTATTTCAAGCACATACAACATGGCGACCATGACATCAATCATTACACTGTGAACGTGAACAGAATGAATCCAAACGGACAACCAAATGAAGAGGGAAAGCTTAATAAATGATAGTAAGAATAATGACATTGCTACAAAACAAATATTCATCTAAAAATCAAGCACATGAAATCCTCACAATTTAACACAAAAAAGAAAACTTTTGGTTTTGTAAATTTTGTGTGATGTTTATATCTGAAATGAAGTACTCAGAACCAGTAACCTATACAGAACTCAAAAACTCAACACAATTTTCACTTGACCTACATAGCTCCAACAAAGCCATGAAATTTCATTTCACCCACATAGCTCAAGCAAAGCCCTAGATACCACACTTTCACATTCTCTATCTAAACCAAAGTTCTCAGTACAACACACCAAACCATGCTCACATGACTAATATCAGAAATGTATCCTAACCAACGATGGTACGTCAGTGATACCTACCAATAACAATCCAACAATTGCCAAATCCTAACAAGGAAATCCCCAAAATTCATGAAACCTTTCATCACCATTGATATCAATATACACAAACAACTTTGCCCATTGCAACAAGCAATGAGCTACTTATAAATACCTGTATCTTCTTCACAATTGAAGGAAAGAGAAAAATATTATATCTCCAACCACAAGAAACACATGTCACTAATATTTCCAAACATAAAAATGAATCCATTACCCAAAATATGCAAATTCAAAGTACCTCACCAGAAAGCCAGCACAAATCCTTTCATTAGCAACCTGAAACATTCAATTCATGTCAAACAACTCACTGCCAGACATCCAGCACAAGACAGCACCACAAAATACTACAACACACAATCTACAAACACAAAGACTCAAAAACATCAAGGCTCATGGACCAAAGCAGATGGGTTTAACATCAGCACCTGACCTTGTGCGAATAACATCACGTTAGGTAGGAAACAGTGTTGAGACAATGACTGCCAGTTGGCAAGAAAACAGAACTAAATTGACAGAATGAAGCTTAATTACTGTAGGACATTTGTTCAGAGTTTGCATCTTTTCGGTACTACCCAAAAAGGCCAATACTGCCTGCTTTGCACTTAGGGGATCTTTCTCACTGTACTGGCCCACAAACAGGACTGACAGCATATGTTTATTCCATCTGTCCTACAGCATTTTCTTTCTAAGCAGCGCAGCTAAGATCTAAAAATAGTCCATTCTAACACTGAAGCTCTAATACTTACATCCAAAACCATTTACTCCCTAATGGTACATGTGTTTAATAATAAATTTACTAGTCACTGATTTGATTTACGAATTTTCTGAATGTCCAGCGAGACATTCATATAAATCCTTCTCTGCTATTTCTGCATCTTGTTTTGCAAATGCAAATTTTCCACAGTATCTCCAATTTTGCTGCATTCTCTTCCTGTTTTTAGCGAGTTTCATTGCTATATACTTGAGAGACTAAAAATAAAGTTAAACTCAATTTATTAACGTCTTGAGATGTTTAAATGAGGGTTACTTTTGAAGAACCCTTCCAACAGCCACTACAACAGTACTAAGTTGCATACAACACAGCTATTAAACTAAGTCTGTCATTTATAATGTGCATGAGTACAACACTACACATGCAGCTTGAGTACATACATCACAGCATTAAATAAAGCTTATACATTTATATTCTATGGGAAAATACGTTATGCTAACTAAAATCATTTTGACTGATAAACTTACTTGCCTCCCAGAAATGCGAATGCATATTATGATTCCTGTTTTCTCTCCAACAATTTTGCATTCCATTTTTCGTCTCTTACAAACCACAATAGCACAAAGCCTATTACTCAGTTATAACAACAATTCCATGCAGCATCTGCCACCTTGACGAAAACAATAACAAACACAGACCTTTCTGTCAAGTGTCAACCCAAAATTTTATCTTCAAAGTTATTAGTCGCAACGACATTAACTGGATATGGTAACTTCTTTTAACTATGTCAATTCCGGTGTTTTGCTGTCGCTAGAGTCTTCCAGTTGAAGGCGTTGTGAGTATTAAATTTGAAGACGAAATTTTTGGCGGACAGTTAGATCAGTGTTTGTTATTGTTTTCATTGAGGTGGTAAATGTTGCGTGGAACTGTTGTAGTAACTCAGGGAAATACGGAAGCATCCGATCCCACCCATCTACTTTGACCCATGACGTCATGAATATGGCAGAAACGACCATATACTACGATTCGAATATGGCATATGTAAAGTCGTTACGTACACATTATAAAGACAAAAATGCATCAAAAAACAAACATACACACGTTCCAAAAAAAACCTAGTGACACTAACGGACACATGCGTGAAATTGGGGGGGGGGAAACTAAATATAAAGATTAGACACCCACCCCCATACAAAACCATGCAAAACGGCCAAAAAAACTGACATCACAAAACTCCCCAAATTCCACTAAACACGATATCAACTGGAATCAGACACTACCCTTGACCTATATAGCTTAACAGCAGCTCCCGATCCCATAAATTGGGATCAAACACTTCCCTTGACCTATATAGCTCAAAAACATCTCCCAATACCAATTCACAGCCACACATTGGGATCGAACACTTCCCTTGGCCTATATAGGTCAACAGCAGCTCCAGAACCCATAAATTAGGATCAAACGCTTCCCTTGACCTATATAGCTCAAAAACATCCCTCCACCCCCTCACAAACACTCTAACATGAAATAAACCACCCACCCCACCCTGAGCCGCAGCCACCCACCCACCCACCCGCCTACCCAAACCACCCTAACTAACCACTTCTTGCCTATACATTTTACTAACAGCCCTTAAAAAAACCCAAAAAACACAATAGCCCTCAGGGCACTCTTCCGCCAACAGTACACATCTAAATGAGACTGAAGGTTGGAAGAGCGCCACTTCCCCCTCCCAAGAACTGACTTAACAGAGCCCCCACATTCCCCCTATTGTATTTGTACAAGCCCCTGTCTCATAATTTTTGAACTCTAAGCTATGGTTAATGACTAATTGATTAAATCCCCTCTCACCCAACCCCCTATATGAAGAAAATGCATCTGAAACTACTGTGGATCCCGGTTGTATGTACTCCTCAATTATCCCCACTAATTCCACCTTAGACCTCCCTTCCACAATCCTAAAAACACATTCAGAACACCCACCCCCTGGAACAACAGCCCCCCACACCCAGAAACCAACCACAGGCTTACCCCTCCCATACTTCCTTTTCCCAAACTGCGACTCATCCACCTCCACAACAACCCCATGCCTCCCCAACTTACCCCTGTACTTAATAAACTCAGAACACACTTCACGGCAAAAAGAAAACCAATCAGACACACTCCTCTCACGCACACCAGTCTATTGAACACAAAAACTGTGTGGGGATCTATAACAAAAATAATGTCACCAGTACAATCTTGTACATGCCGAACTTAGACTTCTCGAACCAGGAACTATGCCGTATGGAACGCCAAATGTCATCCTTTCGACAACACCACATATAACAACTGTCCCTGGTTCGAGATGCCAGGACATTAGCCACCTTCCTTTCTTTGCCACAAATAGAGCACTTCACGATCTCGGCAATGAAACCAAACAGCTGCAAAAACTTTATCAGTTCCAAAGTGGAGTTTCCCATCATTTCCCACAGACACGCACTATTAATTTTATCCTTCATATCCATTCTTGAACAAAAACAACAACCGATTAATTTCCTAAAATTATCACACGACCTACAGCGAACAATACTAAATCTACCTTCACACAAAACCAGTAAATTGTTGACTCACTGAAACAAATTCCACTACAAACACAGCCAGCACTCAAACAATTCTGTATAATGAGCAAGATCAAACTAAGTCCATTTCACCACACAAACAAAAGCCTTGAACATACCACCAGAGAGCACAACAAACCACAACACGCTGACATCTACAAACACGCCATACTCACAAACCAAACTCTGCGCCGTCATGACATCACATAACACAACACTCTTATGTCACGGGTCAAAGCCGACACCTGGGATCGGATGTTTCTGTCGACCCTAACTCAGTAATAGGCTTTGTGCTATTGTGATTTCTAAGAGATGAAAAGTGGAGAGAAAACAGGAAATGTAATATACAATCGTATTCTGGGAGGCAAGTAAGTTTATCGGTTAAAATGATTGTGGTTAGCATTTCGTATTTTCCCATAGAATATAAATGTGCGGGATTTATTTGATACTGTGACGTATGTACTCAAGCTGCACATGTAGTGTTATACTCATGAACGTTATAAACGGCAGATTCAGTTTCATAGGGGTGTTGTATGCAACTTAGTACTGTTGTGGCTGTTGGAAGGCTTCTTCGAAGGTAACTCTCATCTAAACATATTGATATGTTAAGTAATGGAGTAGTAGAACTTTATTTTTTATCACTGAAGTATGTAGTGATGAAACTCGATAAAAACAGGAGGAGAAATGCAACAAAACTGCAATACTGTGGGAAATATGCATTTGCAAAACAAGGTGCTCAAATAGCAGGTAACGATTCATATGAATGTGTCGCCGAACATTCAGAAAATTCATAAATCAAATCAGTGTCTAGTACATTCACTCTTTATTATTATTCATAAGTACTATTAGGGAGTAAATGGCCTAGGATTTAAGTATTAGAATTTCAGTTTAGAATGGACTATTTTTAGATCTTAGCTGCGCTGGTTAGAAAGAAAATGCTGTAGGGCAGATGGAATAAAAGTATGCTGTCAGCCCTGTTTGTGAGGTAGTATGGTGAGAATGATCTAAGTGCAAAGCAGACAGTACTGGCCATTTTGGGTGGTACCAAAAAGATGCAAACTCTGAACAATTGGCAGCCATTGCCTCATCACAATTTCCTACCTGAGGCTAAGATGAAGCTATTCGCACAAGCTAAGGTGCTACACCCATCTGCTTTGGCCCATAATGTCATGGTCAGCCTTGATGTTTTTGAGTCTTTCTATTTGTAGATTGTGTGTTGTAGTATTTGGTGGTGCTCTCTTGTGCTGGAGGTTTGTCAGTGAGTTGTTTGAAATGTATTGAACGTTTCAGGTTGCTATTTAAAGAATTTGTGCTGGCTTTCTGGTGAATTACTTTGAATTTGCATATTTTGGCTGATGGATTCTTTTCTATGTTTGGAAATATTAGTGCTGTGTGTATCTTGTGGTCAGAGATTTTATATTTTTCTCTTTCCTTCAGTTGTGAAGAAGATACAGGTATTTATGAGTAGCTCATTGCTTGTTGCAATGGGCAAAGTTGTTTGTGTATGTTGACATCGATGGTGATGAAAGTATTCACGAATTTTCGGGATTTCCTTGTTAGAGTTTTGTAATTGCTGGATTGTTATTGGTAGGTATCATGGGTACTGTTGTATTCTCATTGGTTAGGATATATTTCTGATATTAGTCATGTGAAAATTGTTTGATTTGTTGTACTGAGAACCTTGATTTAGATAAAGTAAGTGAAAGTGTGGTATCTTGGGCTTTGCTTGAGCTATGTGGGTGAAGTGAAATTTGCAATACCATGTTTTAGAGTAGTTGGTTCCTGGTATTGAGAGCTACTAGTATTGAGGTCTTCCCAATCTGAGATATGTAGGTCACATGAAAATTACGACACCAATAGTTTTCATTTTTGTAATTATTTGTAAAATTTTGAGGATTTTGTTTGCTTGATTTTGGGTGAATCTTTATTTTGCAGTGAGTGTAATAAATCGCTACTCTTTTGAAATTTTGATTGTTTATTTATGTCACACCACATTAGTAAACGTTTATATTGTGTAGATGCTGTGATGAGAATGCTTAATGCCTTGAAGATGCATCTACAAAAATCACTGTTGTTAAACACCAGCGCCACTATCTCCAGCTTCCCATTTACAGTGTGATGTAATATGTGATCAGATTAGCTGGATATGTTCTTCAGCATTTGAGAACTTAATATTTGTTCAAGTGCAGGAATTTTTACTCATAGGTACTTCATTTGAGGTTGTTTTGGATCACATTGGCAACAGAGTGTGTACTCTACATACAAAATTGATGTTACTAATCACAACGTACATAATTTTTTCGAATTTCACATGTAGTGATAATACTCTACTTATGTTTGTTCTTTTCATTACTGCCATGTTCTGTCAAAAAGTATTCAATATTTCATTCAGTATACCTTTGATATATTTTCAGAAACATATCACAAATCCAGTACCACACCAGAACTACAGGATTGTACAACCAAACGTTCTCTGCCACCACCCTATATTTTCTAGGATGGATACTAGGGATAGGCCATGGTGAATACCCTAGATAATTATTTCATATTTTACCACCTGTGAAAATTAATGTGTCTGGTATTATTTTAGTGTTATGGGGCTGTCATAGATACACATTAAGAAAATGAAATGGTTTACATTCCACTGTGAAAACCCACTGTCATAAAATGTTTATTGAAGTGGATGACACTTGTATCTCTTATGTTGGAGTTACTGTTGCAATGAATGTGATTTTTTAGTATGAAATCTGAAAAACAACTGCAGTAAAATTAGTTTGTTTATTGGAAAAGGAGTTATGTCTCTTACATATGTTATATTGTCCCATTTTATATGTCTGTTGTTCACAATCCCTGCTCCCATCCCTGACCAGAGAAAGCAATTACAGAATCATTGCATAATGTTACATCATGTGTGTGTGTGTGTGTGTGTCTTGGAAGGGTGGAGTAGTGCACGCACTTTTGGGAAGAGTTTATTGGTCGATCCACTAATGATTACAGGTCCAAGGATAATATTTTTTGATGGAGTAGCTTACATTTCTTCATAACATTGTCATTATTACATAAGGGATATTTGTATTAAGATTAGTGTTTAATGTCCCATTAACCACAGTAATAAGGACAGACTATCAGGTTTCTAACAACAGACAGTACATGCAATTTTTATCTTGCCAAGAGTGGTGCTTACCTCTTACTCTGTGGTCTCTATGAAGATGGACACAATCTCCCTCAAGGCTTTTCGCTTCAGATCTGTGGCTGACTATCAGCCAACTGAATGTTGCCTCAAACCGAATTAGTGATAAGTAAAAATAAATAAACAGACAGGAAATTTGTTCAGGGCATAAACTTGAAACTGATATTAAATTGACAGATTCTTTGACCAAAAGTTCACTTACACTGCACAAAACATTTTTGCAGTAGAAGTTTTCTTCATAACTGAACTTCATAACAGTTTCTCTTCATAAGTATTTTTGGGAATTATTTCCATACTAAAAATATATATAAAAAGATTTTAGTGCCAACTGAAATATAGTAAGTTTGATTTCTTGGCTATTATTTATTTCCGTTTATCTGCTTTCCTTTTCTGATTTTCTTCAGCTGGCATACGTGGCACAGCTGTTTGCGCCAGAATGATGGATTTTCATTTCCTAAAAATGCAACTGAAGGTGGAAAAAAATACTGTTGTGGTCAATCAAGGTAAAAAGTAGGAAATTCCATGTAACTGCAAAAGAATTGTAGTGTCGCAGAATAGTAAACAGGCGGAAACGTGGAATATTGTCAAAGTTTCATTGTCTATGCCGAGAGCAAGAAGCAGTAGGTTAGCCAAGAGGTAAGAGAATTGCACACATATTGGAATGTGTCGGCACACAGGGGCAGTGACCCGGTTACACACAATAGGCGAGAGAGAATTGCTTAACATGTGAGTTTGTGTTAGATGGAGACTTTCATAGAGTGTAAGACAGAGGTATAGCATCAACTGTACTGTATTTAACAACTTCGCATAAGTCTGCTGTAACAACATGTAACTCTATCGCAAGAGCACCTAAGGGGCGAGTACGGCAGATAAGCCAGCAGTATAAGTGGAATGAATGCATTCATTACAAACGAGCATGACGTCAGGACGTCACTCGTGCTTCCTTTAAATACGCCAGCTTTGACAGCAACAAGCACCCACAGTTAGACTTGCAGTTAGATGTGTACTGGGTCGCTGCGTAGCACTCAACTCGGTGATCGACATGTTAATCTATATTAAGGAGATGTTGCAGAAAGGGCGGTCCATCCAGCAGCAGACGTGAGGGGACAGTAGCAGCTCTGGTTCTCTCTTCTGCTGCCGCTGTCAATCATCGACCCAGGATTAGCATACATCACAACAGACTCACTCGCTGCCAATGCTGACCACATCAGTGAGCTGTCGTTGAGATCGTGCAGGGCCTAGGCCCTGTGCATCCGCCATCACGACCGGGTGAGCCGACGATGCTGGGGGACTGCAGCTGCTCCTCCCTTCCACCACAGACGAGCCACCAGGAGGAGCAGGGAAGAGGACGGAGTGGGATAGAGTACACTCCACACTACGAGAACGCCTCTGGTGCCAACAGCGCCAGGACTCCAACCTGGAGCCTCTTACGTGCAGCGGCTTGCTGTCCGCAGCCAAGCTAGCTGTCCAGCCGGGTGCCACCAGCTACGCACAGCTGAAGTACGATGTAAGGACATTTTGCCGCTACGTCAGAGTGTGCGGCACTGCGCTAGCAAGACTAGTGTGGCCCAGAGCTGGTGTCATCACTACGAGTCAGCGAGGACTTGGGAAAGGTCGTTGATATCACACAAACTCAGCCAGCCTGTGTTACGTGGGCCACATTGTACTCAGCAGGAATAAAGGGGTTATGAATTAATAATGTTTCTTTAGCGTTTCTGATGCGTTCACAGTCATTTCCTAGTATACTGACAACTGGAGAGGTCACCACTCGGCTTCCAGTCCACCATTGGGGACCGGGACCACCGGAGCGCCTACAGAATGAGATACTGCGTAATTGGAGCTTCAGTAGTTACATGAGTCTGTTTATTTGTATGGAGACTGAGAAGCTGGAAGATTGCAGCGAAGTGCAGGAAGACTTGCAGAGAATCAACAATTGGTGGAGCAGCTGCCGCTGTGAATAACTGTCAAGACAGATCTCCACATTGCTGCACCACATCCTAGTGAGCAACAGTTTGTCATTGTAGAGTTCACTCCAATTTCTGTCAGCTGAAGTTTTGGTACAAGAACTGCTGTCCACAGAACAATGACCTGTGCTTGTGCACATTTTTGCATTTGTGCAAAAGCAAAGTCAGTTACGTTGCATTTGTTTCTTCAGTGGCTGTACGTCTGTAGGTAATAAGTTTCCAGCAACATTACAGTGAGAGAGATACAGAAGATGAAATGGGTTGTGGCCAAGACTTAATTCGTTTGTTTTTCAGGTGCATAGTACGATCATGTAAATTCTTTATCAGTGGTCATCAACTTATTTGGACATAAACCTACAAGAATGAAGTCACTTCTTTTGTATTGGATGAATACAGTTTAAAATAATATAACATATCATACGGCTATGTTCCTTACCTGGTTTATGATTCAGGATCGAAGGTTGTGAGAATTTCAGGTCTTCTGATGCAATAAATCCATCATTTTAGGATGATCTGGGCAATAATTCACTTATTTCTGCAAACATGTTTGGGAAAAATAACTTCTTAATAGAGACTCTGCTTCTGTGTATTTAACAAGATAATATTAATGACAAGATTTCTGTGATTGAAATGGAAATGTCTAGTTGGAGGCACTGATTTGATTGTGTAACTTAAGCCATAGCTATTGTAAATGTAAATGATGTGGTTGAGATATGGTTATGACAATTCATTTCATGATGTATGGCTTGTAAGTGCCGTGTCTAGACATTTGTGAGGGCAAGGGGGGGAGGGGGGGAGGTTGTGTGAAATTTTACACTGCCATCTCATATCTGTAACTGAGTAGGCTGATGACCAAACAAAAAGATAGCACCACTGTAGTTTCTTTGTCACGGTAAACATGATGGTGCTACAGTTTCGATGTCTGTCTGATGTCTCTCCTGCTGTGCAATGCTGTGATGGGAGACCTCAGCAACATCTTCTGACATGCATCTGGCTGGTGTTAGGCACTTTTCCAGATGACTGAACCCCACTCACAAGAGTTTCACTAAGATATTGATGGCAATGATACAATTAACTCTGAAACACACACTGCCTGAGAAAGCAGATAAATGTGCTTATGATTTTTGCAGAAAAGTTGCTGAAAATATCAACAATGATTTGCGTTCAGTAGCTGCAGAAGACTGTTATCATCAAGACTGCTATGCTAAATTAGTGTCAAACCCCTCAACTGTTTGAAATGGGGGGGGGGGGGGGGGGCACAGTATTGGTACCAAGTTTGATGCTGCTTTGCCAGAAGTATGCAGTTTTCTAGATTCCTCAGAGAAATCCCAATTATCACTGTAGCATTTATTGCAGGATGTCAATGAATGACTCTTAGACTGAGATACAATTACTATGAAAATGCTTAGAATGCAAACTGACCGAACATTACAGTTATGGAGTCATTCCCCAAATATTCAATGATCCATCTCCCAACCCCCCAGTCTTGTTAAGATTTGTTGAAGGTACATCTTAACAATCTGGCCTCAGGGCCAAGGCAACCTATCCACATTCCTTCAGAACCTCAACACCCTTTCTCCTATGTGCTTCACCTGGTACTCCTCTACACAATGTGCCACCTTCCTGGAAGGTGACCTCCACCTCTCTGATGGCTCCATCCACACCTCAGTCAACATCAAACTCACTGACCACCAACAGTACCTGCATTTTGACAGCTGCCATCCCTTTCACACAAAAAAATCCCTCCATCTACAGCTTAGCCACCTGTGGACGACATATCTGCTCTGATCACTCTCTTGCCCCGTATACTGAAGGGCTCGCAAAGGCCTTCGCAGACAGCAACATTCCCCCAGTCTAGTCCAGAAATAATTTTCCAATGCTGTATCCTCACACACACCCAATCCTTCCACCATCCCCAAGAAGCAGCTAAAAGGAGTATCCCCTCATCACCCAATATCACTCTGGAGTGGAACAGGTTAACCATATTGTTCACCAGGGCTTCATCTCTCTTCCTGCCCTGAAGAGGGGCATTGTACCCAAGAACCTTTACAGCCCTCCTAAAGTGGTGTTTTGCTGGACACCCAACCTACACATCATCCTAGTGTATCTCTGTGCCACGCCCACACTCATCTGCTTATCACAAAGATCTTATACATGGGGCAGACCAAAGTACAAGATCTGTCTAACCCACACACTCAGCACCTACTACACTAGTTGTGTCACTGGCTTATCCTACCCCATTAGAGGCTGGGCCACCTGCGAAAGCAGAAATCATATACCAGCTCTGTTGCAATCACTGCACAGCCTTCTGTTTTGTATGACTACCAACCAGCTGTCTACCAGGATGAATGGGCACCCCCAAACTGTGGCCAAAAACAAAGTAGACCATTCTTGTGGCACAACTTGCAGCTGAATATAAAATGAATGATTTTAATGGCTGGTTCACAACCCAGATTATATAGATCCTCCCCTCCACCATTAGCTTTTCTGAACCACACAGACCAGAGTTACCCTTAAAGCATTTTCTCTGTTTCTGAAATTATCCCGGCCTCAACCTACATTAACCTGCTGTCCCTAAATCCTCAACCTAATTTCTGTCCTCTCTGTCCTGTCACCCCTCCCAAGTTAAGTTGCTTTCGGCATGTGCCCCGTCCCACTGGCCACTACAATTGTGCCAACCCATATATCAGCCACCCCTCCTTCCCACATTCCTAGCAGGCAAACTGGCCCTCTATGTCCAAGCTGCTAGCTACCCATTACCAGCTCATCTCGCTGCCTCCCACCTCCTTTCCCTTGAGCCACCCCACTTGACACTACCCCGCCACAATCAGCCCACCTGCCACAAAATCAAAATATCACTGACATGTCAGTCTAGCTGGCAGCATGGAGACAGAGATAGAGATAGAGAGAGAGAGAGAGAGAGAGAGAGAGAGAGAGAGTAAGTTTGTTTTTGTTAGTCTAGCTTGTCAAAGGATAAGTCTTAAAGCTAGCAAGTTTTTTTTCTTTTGTTTGTGTCTATCAGCAACTCAATACTTCTGTTTTCCAGTGAGTGGTCTCCTGTAATCCTCAACTTGTTTGTCTTGTTTAAAACATGCATATGAACTTCTTTGAGCAGAATTTCACTAGAAATATTTTTCATTGTAATAGACATCTTTGAATGATGAACTGTTTTACACAAAAACAGAAAAATAAAGTTCAAAAAATTGAATTAAAGGGCAGTGGAGGCAGACGCTCACCCACAAGGAGAGGGAACTTTTCTGTTTCTCATTACTAAATCCAGTATGAGTATTTTCCTAAAGTTTCAAAAGCTTATAAATTATTTCCCCTATTTCTCTTAATTTGCCAGGGGCATGAGAAAGGCGACTAGCTACAGGTTGTCCATTGATTATCCTCAACTTTTTTTTTTTTTTAAGTTACCTGAAAGAAATAACATAGATAAATAACTATCAACTATATTCCCTGAGTAACACATATTTAGAACCATGGGTATGGCACGTCATTAACAACATGGCTTAACACTGTATCTTATTTTTATTAATATTAGCAGATGCAAATCGCTCCACTGCTATCCAAGCTTGCCCTCCATCCCCCACCCCCACCCCCAAAAAAATTAAAGGTAAGGTTATCATCCTCCCTCCCCCTCCCCCCTCCGCTGCCCCTAGTCTCCTCCATCAGGGGGAAGAGCAGGCTGTTTGAGTGCATGCTAACTACCCTTTCCAGCCATAGGTATTAACAACTTTTACTTTTATTGCATTTATACCCCCTTTTCTTGCAAAAAGCAGATAATTTCTTTTGTTCGATCTTACCATTTTAAACTATATCTTTAAACTGCTGTTACAAATTTGATACAGAAATAATACACATAGCTAAAGAAAAGACAAGAACTTTGAATTTATATGTGGTACATGTATAGCTAAGGGATATATTACAAGAAAATGACAAGTAAATAATGTTATGCGTTGGGTTTTTTTTCCTCAGGTTCCAGCTTTAGCTGGGACTAATCTTTTCCTTTCCAATATGGTAGCCAAAATGGTCTGCCATGGTGTCTCATAGACGACTCAGTCTTCGGTGTCTTTAATCTTCTTCAATGTTGCTGATATTATGATTCAGTTCTTCCTGCTGTGCCAGCCACCCTTTGTAGTGTCTTACTTCATCAGCTATCATTGTTTGGGCAATCTTCACTGTTCGAGTTGATCTGACTCTATCCTCTCAGGTAGCCTCTGTCATTCGCGTTGCGCAGTTGGCCAACATCACCCTTTTGCCTTTCATCTCAGGGTGATCACTGTGGATGTCCATCTGGGGTGTCGGTGTCTTTCATGTTGTTGAGAGTGATCTTTAAATTGGGAGGCTGTTATACACCCATTTGCGCACTGACCTGCATCAATCACGGCTCAGCTTGTGCTCGCCAGTGGTGGGCTGTTCAGTAGGTGGTAGGCTTCCTTCAGTAGGTGCCAGGCTCCTTCCAACTGAACAGATTGTATGCTCCTTGCAACGAAATTATAAAGGATTGCCAATGAAGTACATCAATGAGTGTGATGATTCTCGTTGTAAATAGGTCAAATCCATGTTCACCTATAGTAAATTCATTAACGAACTAGAAATATGCAATTTAAAGAGGTGTCTTATTGTAACTATGATTCGACAGAACTTTATAAAGTCAACACAAGACCATTCCCACATCAAAACATGGGAAGTAACATTGTTCACAGAAGATACCGCATCCGCTTCAACTACTGTGTATTGTCTTAACGCTCTCAGACTATGCCCAAATACTGATGCTGCATGCTTGAGGAATGTGCATAAAGTACAGCACCGTTAAGTGCTTCAAGAATGACTACAGGTTTTTGGCTTATTTCTACATTAGTCATAAACATGCTAATAAACAATGGTTAATGTATTGTCTATTCTTGTTAGCAAATAACAGTACTCACTCTAATCGGTACAGTATTGATAGTATATTTAAACGCTGTACTGTGATTTTTGCAATTACATTTTTACAGATTTATTATTCAGTTGTGGCAAAGGAAATACACTGAGAGTAAAGATGAGCAAAATGTGTAATTGTAACTGTATTAAACATTACAGTATTGATTGAGGTTTTATTACACGGGCATTCATTGTCTAATATTCCAGGTTCAACTTGGTTTTCAGGGAACAAGGGCATAAGTTATATTGCATTATTAACACCACTGACAAAGTATTGCCAACAGATGTGAATTTTACCTTCAGGGAGTATCCTGTAAGCTTGCTTCCTGTGTTGAAATACGTATCTAATACTCTTTATTTGTGGGGAAGCAATTTGCAAGTAGCCATTTTTTAATCACTGATCTTGTAACACTGAAATAAATAATATCGCAAACATACAAATCTGCTAGGGGTGAAAATATTACACAGAATACCTAAATATTTGGAGCCCATAGTGATTAAAAATTATTTTGTATTTAATGTTTTTTGTGTAAACATGCTGAAGTTTGTGAGTTACATATTACACCAAGGAACATGCGCAAGTCAATTGCACCTTAATTTCCTGTGGTCTCAACACAATAAAAAATGAAACCAATATTTTTCTTGGCCAATGGTCTTGCCGCAGTGGTAACATCGGTTCCCATCAGATCACCGATACTATGAGCTATGGGCTCGGCTAGCACTCGGATGGGTCACCATCGGGGTCTGCGCAGTGCTGTTGGCAAGCGAGGTGCACTCAGTTCTTGTGAGGCCTATTGAGAGCTGCTTAACTGAGAAGTAGCGACACTGGTCACAAAAGCTGACAGCGGCTGGGAGAGTTGTGTGCTGACCACACACCCCTCTGTATCCACACCCGGTGATGACTAAGGCTAAGGATGACATGGCAGCCAGTCAGTACCGTTGGTCCTTCAAGGGCTGTGTGGATGGAGTGTTTTTCTTGTACACTTTCTTCAACATGCTGGATCATATTATAAATGGGTCTACATCAACAGACTATTATATCAAATGTTTGTTGCTAGTAAATATTTGAACTAAGAATAGTTAATTGAAAATAAAAGTGATACTGACTTGTATTTGATACGCCTGACAATTTGTACTGATGCACAAATCCATTAGGATATCACACTTAAAAGCATGGGCTGTAACTGTAATTAATTTATTCAGGAAACTTGGATACATTTTGTTATAAGGCACAGCTTCCATTACATTTTATTATAAAGCACAACTTACATCCATTTGAACCTGCATACCATAGTCAGACCTAGGTGCACCTCTGTAATTTTTAACCCACCCACTTCCCTTCAGTACCAAATTTACTTGACTATTCCTTCATGTCTCAAGATGTGTCCTAACAGGCAGTCCCATTTTTCAGTTGTGCCATTAAATTATCACCTTATAATAATATAAGTAATACATTATTTGGTCATCTTTTCATAGTTACTGTTGATGCTACAAATGCATAGACAAATCCATGAAAAAGGAAACAATTACTTTCCTTTCATTGGACAGTATTACAAATGTTCAATTATATTAGTAGGACATTGCATAAAACAAATACAAAGAATTTTGTATGAAAAGAAAGAAGTCATTGCATGAGAGTCTGCCAGAACAAGAAAGGAACGGTGATTTTTATGTGGGTGGCTCTGAGCAAATTACTTTGCTGGGGGCATCTGCATTCAATGCAATCAAGGAGCTATCTGCTGTTGCGTGTATGCAATCTCCTCTTAACAGAAGACTGTGTATAAAGTGAAGACAATGATGTGCTACTGCCTAAGAATCCACATTTACCATTTTGTGGTGATGACTTATTTATTATTCTTATATATAAATGTCAGGTCATTAAAAAATAAAATTGGTAATCATAGTAGGCTATTAGGTGTAAACAAGAAGACTACATTGTGTGTTAATAAGCACTGGCTCAGTGAAGATAAGCTACAACTGAACATATCACAGGGGATGGTCATGGCATACTGTGACAGATCAAGATGGCATCTGTCACCTGCTCTAATTACACTGCAACTACTACCAATAATTTTTTTCTCTCTTTTCTATCTCTGGGTGTTTTGGTTCTGATTTTCAGTAATATTTGTATGTGATGTAGGCATAAATCTGCTCATTGGTTATTTAGGTCAGATTTCATTGTTACTGTTGTGACAGTGCCACGACATTTAACAGTGCCGCCACGACAGTACGCGCAAACGGCGATAGAGGCGCTCCGTAACTCGGCTGAGCGCGGGAGCGCCACCTAGTTACGAATGGCACCGGCCGCATGTCACGGCACGGCAGTCGAATAAGAGATACTGAGTTGTTATCATGTAACCAGCTATTGTTTCTAAGTGAATGTGTTTGAATATCCACGCAATTATTGGTGATTAAAAGTTATAACACTTTTTGGCGACGAGGTCAGATATTTTCACTGCATTGTGGATTTGTGTGTTCGTGACGGGGCAGACATGGAACAGCTTATGCAAGCGCCCATTGAACAACAAACACGGCTGCTATTCAGGCGTTGTCAACGTCGCTTACTCATCGTCTGTCTTCCTCTTCTCCGCCTCCGTTCCCTCCTTACGACGAGGCCACTGAAGACTGGGAGGATTATGAGAAGCGTTTGCGGCAACACTTCTTGGCTTTCGGCATTGTCGACGCTCCTATATGTAAGTCGGTATTTCCATCTTGGATTTCCCCACGGATCTATCAGCTGCTATCTCAGTTAGCCCCTCTGCAGGAACCTGCCTCTCTGTCCTTCCAAGAAATGTGTGACTTATCGTCTAACTATTACCGAAAAAACACCCACGTCGTTGCCGCCCGCGTGGCGTTCTACAAGTGTCGTAAACAGCCCCATCAATCTTACCGGACTTGGGCGGCAGAACTACACGGTCTGAGTAGGAAATGTCAGTTTGTCACGGACACTCATCATGAGTCTTATGCTGATTCAATGGTTAGGGATGCTATTCTACGGCTTGCTCCTGATGAAGAAGTTCGGCAATGTGCCCTACAACTGCCAAACGCGTCGTTGTCGGAAGTTCTAAGCATCGCTCAATTCTTTGAAGTGTCTCACGCTGATGGCGGGCAAATAGACGCGTGGTGTGATATAGGCGCTGTACAGTCAACTTTCGACACGGACAATTTGCCTGTTTCACAGGAGAACGAAGATGTGGCGGTGGTTCACTCGCGTACACAACGTCACGTTGGGCCGCAACGCTTGCAGCGACAACAGCACCCACAGAAGCAAGTTCGTTCCGCACTTCCTTCTTGTCCACGTTGTTTCGTACAGCATGACAGGGCCGCGTGTCCAAAACGTTGGACCACGTGTAATTCATGTAGGAAAAAAGGCCACATTGCTTCTGTGTGTCAGTCCCCTAAAGTTCCTGTCGACGAGGACGAGGCATCGGACATGGATGTCAACTGTGTGCTTTCTCAAACAAATAAGTTGTTTGTTACTGTTTGTGTTCTGGATAAAGACATTCGCATGCAAGTGGACACTGGCTCTGCAGTAACTCTCATTAATTCTCGCACGTATTTGGAGTTGGGCTCCCCTCCCTTGTGTCCAGTCACGCGAAATCTGAGAACTTATAATAAACCTTTTTATGTGGTGGATCATGCGGGCACTGAAAACCTGTTCGGTTATGATGCTTTCCAGTTGTTCGGGTTCTCCACTGATGATGATGTCCACCTCATATCTGAGGATATTCCGTATCAGCAGCTGGTTGGATTGTGTTCTGAATTTTCGTCCGTGTTCTATGCTGGTCTGGGTCGCGCCAAGGATTTTGAAACCCACATTACTCTTAAACCTACAGCTCGCCCTAAGTTTTTCTGGGCACGCCCTATTCCGGTAGCGTTGCATGCACCTGTCAAGGCTGAGATAGACAGGTTAACAGCTTCAGGGATTTTCCTTCCTGTTACCTCCACCTAATGGGCATCGCCAATCGTGGTGGTTTCTAAACCAAACGGGAGTCAGCGATTGTGTGGTGATTTTAAAGCCACTGTCAACGCTCAGAGCCTCATTGACACTTATCCTCTTCCCCGCCCTGAGGAGTTATTTACCAAGCCCGCTGGGGGTCAGTTCTTTTCCAAACTTGACTAATCGGAGGCATACCATCAGTTGCCGTTGGATGATTCTTCCAAGGAATTTCTCGTCTTCAACACTCCTTGTGGGTTGTGGCAGTACCAGCGGTTACCATTTGGCGTCGCTAGCGCGCCGGCCATTTTTCAGCGGTTTTTGGAGCAGCTCACGGCTTCCGTTTCTGGCTGCCCCCGTGACATTGTTGTCACGGGGGCCTCCACTGAGTAGCACCTTCGCAATTTGCGTTCACTGTTTCGGGTTTTGCGTTTGGCTGGGTTGAGGTGCAATCTGGACAAGTCACAGTTCTTCGAACCCTCCGTTGTGTGTCTTGGTTTCCACTTGTCCTGTGAGGGTATACGTCCTCTACGTCAGCACGTTGCGGCCATTAACGCTCTACCCCGGCCGTCTACGGTCAAAGAACTTCAGGTGATTCTAGGCAAGATTGCTTATTATCACAAATTCATTCCATCCGCGGCGGCGGTAGCTCATCCTCTGCATCAGCTGTTACGAAAAAACGTCCCTTTCTGTTGGTTCGACGAGTGTGAGCAGGCTTTTGTCCGCCTGAAGGCTCAATTCCATTCGGCGCCTTGTCTTGCCACATTCCGTCCGGTTCAGCAGTTGGTTCTGGCGACTGACGCGTCACAGTATGGCCTAGGGGCTGTTCTCACCCATCGGTATGAGGATGGGTCGGAACAACCCATCGCCTATGCTTCCAAGACCCTCAACGATGCGCAACGGCGTTACTCTCAAATCGAAATGGAGGCGCTCTCTATCATTTATGCTCTAAAAAAGTTCAGCAGTTTTTTGTATGGTTCTAAGTTTCACCTCATCACCGACCACAAGCCACTGGTCTCTCTGTTCAGCTCATCGGCGTCACTTACGGATAAGGCAGCTCACCGCCTGCAACGTTGGGCCTTATACTTGTCTCGTTTTCACTATGAGATTCACTATCGCCTCACGGCCCAGCACGCCAACGCTGACGCATTGTCGCGATTGCCGATGGGCCCCGACCCGGTTTTCGATCGTGATGAACTACTCTGTTTCCACATTGATGTGGAAGAACGTCATGCGGTCGAGGGTTTTTCACTTACTGGTTCGCAGGTCGCGTCGGCTACTGCGCGGGACGCGGTCCTGCGTCAGGTGATCGATTTTGTTCAATGTGGTTGGCCGGACAGGACCGAAGGCCGGGCATCGGATCCCCTTCGCAACTACCATGCCTTGCACCTTCGTCTGTCTGTTCATGATGGTATTGTTCTTCTGGCCACAGATGGCGCATCTCCCCGGGTCGTGGTGCCAGCCTCTCTTCGCAAGGATGTTCTCGAACTGTTGCATGAAGGCCATTGGGGGATTTCTCGGACTAAGTCCCTGGCCCACAGACACGTTTATTGGCCTGGTATTGATTTGGACATCGCCCACATGGTTGCTGCGTGTGGCCAGTGTGCTGAACAACTGGCTGCACCTCGTCCAATGCCCTCTCCGTGGTCTGATCCGGCGCAGCCACGGGAACGGGTGCACGCTGACTTTGCCGGCGCCTTCCTCGGTACTTATTGGCTAGTTGATTGACGCCTTCTCGAAGTTTCCGTTTGTTGTTCGATGTCCGTCGCCCACCACTGCGGCGACGACGCTGGCTTTGTCCAAAATCTTTGCGCTAGAAGGCCTTCCATCCACGATCGTCACGGACAATGGCCGTCAGTTCTCTTCACAGGCGTTCCGTAAATTTTGTACTGGACAAGCGATTCATCATGTTACAGCACCGCCCTTCCATCCGCAATCGAATGGGGAGGTCGAGCGCCTTGTCCGCACTTTCAAAAGCCAGATGAAAAAATTCCATAGTGATTTTTCCACAGACGACGCTCTGCTGCAATTTCTGAGTTCTTATCGCTTCACGCCTCTGGGTGATCGCAGCCCTGCTGAACTCTTGCATGGCCGCCAACCGCGCACTCTACTGCACCTGCTTCACCCTGTCAGGCCTTGTGCTGTGTCCCCTAGTGCGGGAAAATATTCGGTGGGCGCCGACGTGTGGGCACGAGGGTACGGATCTCACCCTAAATGGATTCCAGGGGTGGTCAAGGCTCTTCGCGGCCGCCGGCTTTGTGAAATACGTACGGACGACGGCACGATTGTTCGCCATTACGACCAGATGCGCCCACGAGTGGTAGCCTCGCCGATGCCACCGCCCCTTCCTTCACCTCCTCCAGCCCGAGAACCAGTCCTGTTGCTGCTGCCAGTCTACCGTACGTGTTGATGCAGCTGACGTCGCTACCGCTTCCGAGTACACCAGAACCGGCCCCAGTCGCGACGCCGCCTTCTCCGGGACCCATCTCGCTGGAGCACATCCCCAGGTCCACGACACCTATGGATGCTGCTCCGGAGTTTTCACCCATCATCTCGTCCAGGAGGCACGTTCCACGCACGAGCTCCGTCCTGGACATTTTCGACCATACTCTCGTGTCTCTCTGCGGAATTTTCTCGGGGCCTCACAAGAGGCCATGGATGTCTCCGCGCTGTCCGTGTCTCCAAGGAAGTGAGTGTTTTTTTTTTTCAAGGGTGTAGAAAGTGTTGTGACAGTGCCACGACATTTAACAGTGCCGCCACGACAGTACGCGCAAACGGCGATAGAGGCGCTCCGCAACTCGGCTGAGCGCGGGAGCGCCACCTAGCTACGAACGGCGCCGGCCGCATGTCACGGCATGGCAGTCGAATGAGACATACTGAGTTGTTATCACGCAATTATTGGTGATTAAAGGTTATAACAGGTGTACTGTCCAGTTTGTAAGATATTGAATGCCTTGGCCAGGCTGCTATTGGGAGCATTAGTTTCAGCATCTTATTCATGAGGTCAGGGTCACCTGCCTTCCTTGCATTGAGGTGGTTGGAGTCGTCACTCTTTCTGCAGTGATATCTTCAGTGTGGCAGTTTTTATCCTGACTCGCCATAAATATTTGTAGCTGTCCCACTGCTTCTGGAACGTGGTCTGGGTTGGTAGGTTCATGGATGTGGATGAAGTCATTTGTGAAGACTTCTACGAGAATGTCTGCCTTAGCGTCTGGGTCAATTCTGCATTTTTTTTTTCAGTAGGTGAGGAGTACAGTAGGCTCTTGCAGCTCACATGCCCACCTGTGGGCTACCTGATGCCCACAGACTCTGTATGAGTGAAGGCAACCTGCCTGTCGCATACACGACCATGCTGTCGTGTGTCCAGGTGGCTAACCCATATTTCGAATTCATGCATATAGTAACTGCACTTATCTCAGAGTGAGCTGACAGGTGCCCATGTAGCACCAGGAATCTCCAGCAGGAGGACTGCGCAGACTAAACTGCGGAAGTTAAGAAGAGAGAAACAGAATTAACTGTAGAGGATATGCAGATACAGTATGTGATGAAAAGTATCCGGACACCCCCAAACGTTTTTCATCTTAGGTGCACTGTGCTGCCACCTGCTGCCAGGTACTCCATATCAGCGTCCTCAGTAGTCATTAGACATCGTCAGAGAGCAGAATAGGGCTCTCCACACAACTCAAGGACTTCGAACATAGTCAGGTGATTGGGTGTCACTTGCGTCATACGTCTGTAAGCGAGATTTCCACGCTCCTAAACATCACTAGGTCCACTGTTTTCGATGTGATAGTGAAGTGGAATGGTGGAGGGACGTGTACAGTGCAAAAGCGTAGAGGCTGACCTCGTCTGTTGACTGACAGAGACCGCCGACAGCTGAAGAGGGTCGTAATGTGTAATAGGCAGACATCTATCCAGAACATCGTACTGGAATTCCAAACTGCATCAGGATCCACTGCAAGTACTATGACAGTTGGGTGAGAGGTGAGTGAACTTGGATTTCATGGTCGAGCGACTGCTTGTAAGCCACACATCACGCCAGTAAATGCCAAATGATGCATCACTTGGTGTAAGGAGCGTAAACATTGGACAATCGAAGAGTGGTAAAACATTGTGTGGAGTGACGTATCATGGTACACACTGTGGTGATTTAATGGCAGGGTGTGGGTATGGCAAATGCCCGGTGAACGTCATCTGACTGTGTGTGTAGTGCCAATAGTAAAATTCAGAGGCGGTGGTGGTAGGGTGTGCTACGGTCGCAGGTTCGAATCCTGCCTCGGGCATGGATGTGTGTGATGTCCGTAGGTTAGTTAGGTTTAAGTAGTTCTAAGTTCTAGGGGACAGATGACCACAGATGTTAAGTCCCGTAGTGCTCAGAGCCACTTGAACCATTTTTTGTTAGGGTGTGGTCGTGTTTTCAATGGAGGAAGCTTCCAGCCTTTGTTGTTTTGCGTGGCACTATCACAGCACAACCCTACATTGATGTTTTATGCACCTTCTTGCTTCCCACTGTTGGAGAGCCATTTGGGGATAGCGATTGCATCTTTCAACACGATGGAGCACCTGTTCACAATTCACGGCCTGTGGCGGAGTGGTTACACGACAATAACATCCCTGTAATGGACTGACCTGCACAGAGTCCTGACCTGAATCCTGTGGAACACATTTGGGATGTTTTGGAATGCCGAGTTCGTGCCAGGCCTCACCAACCGGCGTCAATACTATTCCTCAGTGCAGCACTCCGTGAAGAATGGGCTGCCATTCCCCAAGAAACCTCCCAGCAACTGATTGAACGTATGCTTGCGAGAGTGGAAGCTGCCATCAAGGCTAAGGATGGGACAACACCATATTGAATTCCAGCATTACCGAGGGAGGGCGCAACGAACTTGTAAGTCATTTTCAGCCAGGTGTCCGGATACTTTTGATCGCATAGTGTATGTAAATACTGTAAAGTAAGAAGCAAGGGGGAATTGCCGCTGTATAATTAGCTGGTACTTCTTTCTGAAGTCCTTATCTAATACAACATACTATCTGCTCACCATTTGGTCTGACTTCTAATGGTTTGGTGGTGTTTGAGACTCCAGATGAGAAATAGGCAGAGTAGATGCCATTTTTATTAATGACACGGGTGTTGGAAGTCGTTTCAGATCACAAAGGTTTAAACTGCATTTAAATTTCAGCTACACTTATGAGATACTTGGTCATAGACTTAACAAGAGACGTTGGACCAGCAACATATTAAACATGTTGGCGTTTGTCACACACTTTTAATTTTGTATGAAACACGTTAGAAAAGCTACATTAATAAACAGCAATTTGTCTAACCTCATGTTATTGCGGAATTTTCACACTTCTGGTGACACTGTCGTAACACGAGGTGCACCTGAAAAGTTCGCTGATACTCTCTGAAAATAAAGGAAACAAAAGTTGCTAGCAAAGTTCCTTTACTGGCCTGCAGAGCAATCACCATTAAATACAAGAAACTTCTGACACTGGTTGTAAAACTATTCGAACCTATCAACAAGTGCTTTTTGTGAAATCTGTACGTACAGTGGTCTCACGTTGTTGGATATTTACGAAGTTTGCGAATATTTGTGAATAAAGTACACACATCAAAAAATGTTTTGCATCTCCTTAGTTCCGAGAGTTCGGGAACCTGTACACAAAATTGGAATAGGGATCAACATAAACATCATTTCCGCCCTTTTTATTACTCATGGAAACCACAAATTGCATGTTGTATCACCAACATAGCGAGACCTTCAGAGGTGGTGGTCCAGATTGCTGTACACACTGGTACCTCTAATACGCCCTCTTGCATTGATGCATATCTGTATTCGTTGTGGCATACTGCCCACAAGTTCATCAAGGCACTGGTGGTCCAGATTGACCAACTTTGCAATGGAGATTCGGCCTAGATCCCTCAGAGTGGTCGTCCATAAACAGCCCTTTTCAATCTATCCCAGGCATTTTTGATAGGGTCCATGTCTAGAGAACATGCTGGCCACTCGAATCGACCGATGGTGTTATCCTGAAGGAAGTCGTTCACAAGATGCCCACGATGGGGGCGCGAATTGTCGCCCACGAACACGAATGCCTCGCCAGTATGCTACCAATATGCTTGCACTATCAGTTGGACGATGGCATTCACGTATCGTACAGCTGTTACAGCGCCTTCTCTGACTACCAGCGGCGTACGTCGGCAGCACATAATTCCACCCCGAAACAGCAGGGAACCTCCGCCTTGCTGCACTCACTGGACAGTGTGTCTAAGGCGTTCA
Organism: Schistocerca piceifrons; assembly: GCF_021461385.2. Lineage (NCBI taxonomy): Eukaryota > Metazoa > Arthropoda > Insecta > Orthoptera > Acrididae > Schistocerca > Schistocerca piceifrons. The sequence continues at coordinate 46,476,773 of NC_060148.1, forward strand.
GCCTGACAGGGATTCCTCCATGCACGTCTCCGACGATTGTCTGGTTGAAGGCATATGCGGCACTCGTCAGTGAATAATGGTCCATTCAGCATGTTGTTGGGCCTATCTGTACCGCCCAGCATATTGACATGGTTGTAAAGATGGACCTTGCCATAGACGTCCGTGGTGAAGTTACCCATCGTGCAGCCTATTGCGCACAGTTTGTCGTCACAGGACGTCCTGTCTACTCGAAAAGCATTATTCGACATGGTGGCGTTGCGCCAGGGTTGGCCCGAGCCAAAATTCGTAGATAGCAGTCATCCACTGCAGTAGTAGCCCTTGGGCGAGCTGAGCGAGATATGTCATCGACAGTTCCGGTCACTCTGTATCTCCTCCATGTCCAAACATAATCAGTTTAGTTCTCTCCGAGACACCTGGACACTTTCCGTGTTGAGAGCCCTTCCTGGCCCAAAGTAACAATGCGGATGTGATCAATCCGCGGTACTGACCGTCTATGCACAGTTGAACTACAGACGGCACAAGCCATGTACCTCCTTCCTGGTGGAATGACTGGAACTGATCGGCTGTCCGACCCCCTCCATCTAATACGTGCTCCTCATGCGTGGTTGTTTACATCTTTCGGCGGGTTTAGTGACATCTCTGAACAGCCAAAGCGATTGTGTCTGTGGCACAACATTCAGTCATCATCTATATTCAGGAATTCTGGGAACTGGGGTGATACAGAATTTTTTTTGGTGTGTGTGTTTACTGTCTTAGCTTATTTTCAACTCCTCTGTTCTCATTGTTAAAGTTCGCCGCCGGTCATCCAGAAGCATCCGTCACTCTCCCTTGAGGCTGTTTGGGACTGTGCATGTTGGCTTGAATGCGGCTTATCCTCAACACCCTCCTTTCCGTCTCTGAAGCGTTTACACACACACACACACACACACACACACACACACACACCGCCGTTTGAGTCTCATACGGATTCCCATATGGAGAACATAGTAATAGACATCCCTGGGGTTATGAAACAGCTGAATGGGTTGAAAATAAATAAATCGCCAGGTCCTGATGGGATTCAAATTCGCTTTTTCAGAGAGTACTCTACTGCATTGGCTCCTTACTTAGCTTGCATTTATCGCGAATCTCTTGTCCCGAGCGACTGGAAAAAGCGCAGGTGACGCCTGTGTATAAGAAGGGTAGAAGGACAGATTCTCAAAATTACAGATCAATATCCTTAACATTGGTTTGTTGCAGGATTCTCGAACACATTCTCAGTTCGGATATAATGAATTCCCTTGAGACAGAAGTTGCTGTCCACACATCAGCACGGCTTTAGAAAGCATCGCTTCTGTGAAACGCAACTCGCCCTTCTTTCACATAATATCTTGCCAACGATGGATGAAGGGTATCAGATGGATACCATATTTCTCGACTTCCGGAAAGTGTTTGACTCGGTGCCCCACTGCAGACTCCTAACTAAGGTACGAGCATATGGGATTGGTTCCCAAGTGTGTCAGTGGCTCGAAGACTTCTTAAGTAATAGAACCCAGTACGTTGTCCTCGATGGTGAGTGTTCATCGGAGGTGAGGGTATCATCTGGAGTGCCCCAGGGAAGTGTGGTAGGTCCGCTGTTGTTTTCTATCTACATAAATGATCTTTTGGATAGGGTGGATAGCAATGTACGGCTGTTTGCTGATGATGCTGTGGTGTACAGGAAAGTGTCGTCGTTGTGTGACTGTAGGAGGATACGAGATGACTTGGACAGGATTTGTGATTGGTGTAAAGAATGGCAGCTAACTCTAAATATAGATGAATGTAAATTAATACAGATGAATAGGAAACAGAATCCCGTAATGTTTGAATACTCCATTAGTAGTGTGGCGCTTGACACAGTCACGTCGATTAAATATTTGAGCGTAACATTGCAGAGCGATATGAAGTGGGACAAGCATGTAATGGCAGTTGTGGGGAAGACGGATAGTCGTCTTTGGTTCATTGTTAGAATTTGAGGAAGATGTGGTTCATCTGTAAAGGAGACCGCTTATAAAACACTAATACGACCTATTCTCGAGTACTGCTCGAGCGTTTGGAATCCCTATCAGGTCGGATTGAGGGAGGACATAGAAGCAATTCAGAGGCGGGCTGCTAGATTTGTTACTGGTAGGTTTGACCATCACGCGAGTGTTACGGAAATGCTTCAGGAACTCGGGTGGGAGTCTCTAGAGGAAAGGAGGCGTTCTTTTCGTGAATCGCTACTGAGGAAATTTAGAGAACCAGCATATGAGGCTGACTGCAGTACAATTTATTGCCGCCAACTTATATTTCGCGGAAAGACCACAAAGATGAGAGATATTAGGGCTCGTACAGAGGCATGTAGGTAATCATTTTTCCCTCGTTCTGTTTGGGAGTGGAACAGGGAGAGAAGATGCTAGTTGTGGTGCGAGGTACTCCCTGCCACGCACCGTATGGTGGATTGCGGAGTATGCATGTAGATGTAGATGTAGATATAGACGTACGGTCGTGGACAAAACTAGCGAGACCCCTCGCCTTTTCGTTACGCTGATCTGCACTGCTTTAAAGTCTGCTACACAGCATAACAGACAAGGCGACGAAGTGCTACCAACATAATATGCAAGTTCACTCACAAGGAGATGGCACGACCGTGGAGTCGTGGATTTGTCCGAAATTGTGTGGTGAAACACGACCCCTAACATACAGCGTGAAATTGAAAAACTATCCGAAATTTGTCAGACGGTTTTCAATCATGTGTAAGACTATATTAATACTCATTAGTGTGTTAACCACAACACCTAAATATAAGATATAAATGAAAGAATAAACGCTAATTAGCATGAACTGTACTAATAAAAATGAATATCAGCTTATCGAGATAACATAACTGTTCTAGTAAGACTAAGTACTCCAGATCGTTACGAATTAGCAAAATATTATGCGCATTCTTTCCCGAAATGATCTGTGTCAATGTTCAGACCAGTCATACTGGTTTACCGTTGCTGACCTACCATGAACGTGTGCAAATTTAGCAATGCGTGAAGATTCATAACGAAATTCAGTTAAAAATCATTCAGTTATTGACAGAAGCGGAAAAAGTAGGCAGTAACAAGTATGAAATTCTACAAGAGTTTCACATCGATATCCACAGGGCACTAGTACAGAATAAAGGTAGCAATAAAACCTATTGGGGGCGGGAGAATTTCTTAAAATTCCTTAACTGATAGTCTATCCTCCTCCATCGAATAAAAAACAAACCAGACCTCCCTTGCAGTAGCAAACACCTTTCACTACGCTAGCAGACAACCCAGGCAAACAGCCCTCTATTATTACCCCAGACATGAATAAGCCGGCAATTTCGCAATGAAAATGGCAAAATGATCTGCATTTTCTGTTAGATGAAGTTTTCTGGACTCAAAAACATGAATCGTCTACCTGTATGTCACCGCTTATGTGACAATCATTCGGGATGTTTATCGAAATAACAAAAAAATTTTATTAGCGAGTAAATTTAGTAAGATAATTCTGCACCACCCCAGCAAATAAACGGCGACGCAGCTGCCAAACGTATTCTAAAATGTTTCGAATTCTCCATTCTGTCACAGCCAGAAAACGTTTATTAGCCGACGTGTTCCTTAAGGTAGCTAGTAATGGGAATGCTCGCACATTTAAAACGCGGTTGCATTAATAGTGGGATCTGAACTACCACGTGTATAGGCAAACTGATTTTATTTGCATTCCTTTATACGTGATTTGGATCCTAAGCGTAGCTACGATTAGTATGCTGATGTATCGACTGCAACTGAAACATTTCGAATAAAGAGTAGCGGAAATTATTATGCGGCCCTCATATTCAGTAACTGTGGTAATTATTTTCGTTGTTATGATTTCGTCACGTAAATCGGTAAAAACTGGTATCACTTTCTTGACCGTCTGTCTGTCTACCTAACCCATAAAACACGTTTACCTCGAGTAGGGGTGGACATAATAAGTGGAAACGTATCGCACTTTCTGCGGTATACGGTCCCTTGGTGGTGTAAAAAAGTGAGCTATGTCGACGCAATCTAAAGATACGGCTGTTTATGTAAAGAAAATTTACGCGAAAGGTCAAAAGATGGCTGTAAGAACTATGCCAACAAACTGCTTAGGTCATCAGTCCCCTGGATCTAGAACTACTTCAACCTACCTAACCTAACACTGAAACAAGGCCCCCAGAGTAGACAACATTCCATTAGAACTAGTGACAGCCTTGGGAGAGCCAGTCCTGACAAAACTCTACCATCTGGTGAGCAAGATGTATGAAACAGGCGAAATACCCTCAGACTTCAAGAAGAATATTATAATCCCAATCCCAAAGAAAACAGGTGTTGACAGATGTGAAAATTACCGAACTATCAGTTTAATAAGTCACGGCGGCAAAATACTAACGCAAATTCTGTACAGACGAATGGAAAAACTGATAGAAGCCGACCTCGGGGAAGATCAGTTTGGATTCCGTATAAATGTTGGAACACGTGAGGCAATACTGACCCTACTACTTATCTTAGAAGAAAGATTAAGGAAAGGCAAAAATCCTAACAGATATCCATGCCCGGGGAAGGATTCGAACTGACGGCGCAAGGAGCAAGTCGGTCCGCGATATGACGCCGTTGAGCGCACGGCTAACCCGCGCCGGCAAGCTGTTAATATCATCTGGCGTTACTAAAAAGTTACTCACCTGTGGTGAATGATTTTCTGCGTAGTTCATTTAAAAAAGAATAACTAAAATATATTTGATGTTACAGAAGAGGTTGGACGCTTCATTCATTTCCCCTTGTCATTATTCATGATGTTAGATTCGCAATCTGAGCATACGTACTATCCATAACCACACTTTAGATACAAGTCATAGTCACATATATGCAAATACAACACCTTGGCTTGTACTTGAGGTATTTCGTTTCCCACGAAGTGGTGGCAGAGGATGCTGTTTCTCCAGTGCTAGCTATCTCAGCAATCAGCTGACAAGGAGACGGCACGACCGTGGGGTCGGGGATTTGTCTGAAATTTTGTGTGGTGAAAGAGGACCCCTAACACCTCGCGTGGTTAAAATATTTGGACACACTACCCGGAAAATCCCGAGAAAAATCGATCCAAAGTTTCTTAGATGCCTTATGAGTATAAAATATTAGTCTATTGTGGGTCCTACTATTTTAACCACGTGAGATGTTAGGGGTCGTGTTTCACCACACAATTTCGGACAAATCCACGACTCCACGGTCGTGCCATTTCCTTGTGAGTGAACTTGCATATTATGTTGGTAGCACTTCGTCGCCTTCTCTGTTATGCTGTGTAGCACACATTAAAGCTGTGCGGATCAGCATAACGAAAAGGCGAGGGGTCTCGCTCGTTTCGTCCACGACCATATGTCTATATCTACATCTACATAGACACTCCGCAATCCACCATACGGTGCGTGGCGGAGGGTTCCTCGTACCACAACTACCATCTTATCTCCCTGTTCCACTCCCAAACAGAACAAGGGAAAAATGACTGCCTATATGCCTCTGTACGAGCCCTAATCTCTCTTATCTTATCTTTGTGGTCTTTCGGCGAAATGTAAGTTGGCGGCAGTAAAATTGCACTGCAGTCAGCCTCAAATGCTGGTTCTCTAAATTTCCTCAGTAGCGATTCACGAAAAGAACGCCTCTTTTCCTCTAGAGACTCCCACCGAAGTTCCTCAAGCATTTCCGTAACACTCGCGTGATGATCAAACCTACCAGTAACAAATCTAGCAGCCCGCCTCTGAATTGCTTCTATGTCCTCCCTCAATCCGACCTGATAGGGATCCCAAACGCTCGAGCAGTACTCGAGATTATTTTGTATTAGTGTTTTATAAGCGGTCTCCTTTACAGATGAACCACATCTTCCCCAAATTCTACCAATGAACCGAAGACGACTATCTGCCTTCCCCACGACTGCCATTACATGCTTGTCCCACTTCATATCGCTAAATGATTTTTAACTGAATTTCGTTATGAATCTTCACGCATTGCTAAATTTGCACACTTTCATTGTAGGTCAGCAACGGTAAACCAGTATGACTGGACTGAACGTTGACACAGATCATTTCGGGAAAGAATGCGCATAATATTTTGCTAATTCGTCACTATCTGGGGTACTTAGTCTTACTAAAACAGTTATGTTATCTCGATAAGCTGAAATTCATTTTCATTACTACAGTTCATGCTAATTCATCTACATCTACATCCATACTCCGCAAATCACCCGAGTGTGTGTGGTGGTGGGTACCTTGAGTACCTCTACCGGTTGTCCCTTCTATTCCATTCTCGTATTGTTCGTGGAAAGAAGGATTGTCGGTATGCTTCTGTGTGGGCTCTAATCTCTCTGATTTTATCCTCATGGTCTCTTCACGAGATATACGTAGGATGGAGCAATATACTTCTTGACTCTTCGGTGAAGGTATGTTCTCGAAACTTTAACAAAAGCCCATACCGAGCTACTGAACGTCTCTCCTGCAGAGTCTTCCATTGGAGTTTATCTATCATCTCCGTAACGCTTTCGCGATTACTAAATGATCCTGTAACGAAGTGCGCTGCTCTCCGTTGGATCTTCTCTCTCTCTTCTATCGACCCTATCTGGTACGGATCCCACACTGCTGAGCAGTACTCAAGCAGTGGGCGTAAAAGCATACCGTAACCTACTTCCTCTGTGTGGTGTCACCGCCAGACACCACACTTGCTAGGTGGTAGCTTAAATCGGCCGTGGTCCATTAGTACATGTTGGACCCGCGTGTCGCCACTGTCAGTGATCAAACCGAGCGCCACCACATGGCAGGTCTCGAGAGACGTACTAGCACTCGCCCCAGTTGTACTGACGACATTGCTAGCGACTAGACATATGAAGCCTTCTCTCTCATTTGCCGAGAGACAGTAGAATAGCCTTCAGCTAAGTTAATGGCTACGACCTAGCAAGGCGCCATTTGTAACAGTGCATGTATCTTAAAAGTCTCATTTGTATAATCAGGAGAGATGTATTCCTAAGGAAGTAAAGTTAAGTAAACCTAAGCTCCGTTCTTTTCTTTATAGTATTCATACGTATCCTGTTACAGAATTCACGCCCGTCTGCGTTAGTTTAGCGTGCATAGTGGTCTCGTGAAACCACACTGTGTCGGCACTTCTGTCGACACATCACTCTGTTTTCGGATTGCATTTCCTTAGGATTCTTCCAATGAATCTCAGTCTGGCATATGCTTTACCAACGATTAACGTTATATAATCATTCCATTATAAATCACACCTAATGCGTACTCCCAGATAATTTATGGAATTAACTGCTTCCAGTTGCCGATCTGCTATTTTGTAGCTAAGTGATAAGGGATCTATCTTTCTATGCATTCGCAGCACATTACACATGTCTACATTGAGATTGAGTTGCCATTCCCTGCACCATGCGTCAATTCGCTGCAGATCCTCCTGCATTTCAGTACAATTTTCCATTGTTACAACATCTCGATAGACCACAGCATCATCTGCAAAAATCCTCAGTGAACTTCCGATATCATCCACAAGGTCATTCATGTATATTATGAATACCAACGGTCCTACGACACTCCCCTGCGGCACACCAGAAATCACTCTTACTTCGGAAGACTTCTCTCCATTGAGAATGACATGCTGCGTTCTGTTATCTAGGAACTCTTCAATCCCATCACACAATTGATCTGATTGTCCATATGCTCTTACTTTGTTCGTTAAACGACTGTGGGGGAACTGTATCGAACGCCTTGCGGAAGTCAAGAAACACGGCATCTACCTGGGAACCTGTGTCTATGGCCTTCTGAGTCTCGTGGATGAATAGCGCGAGCTGGGTTTCACACCATCGTCTTTTCGAAACCCATGCTGATTCCTACAGAGTAGATTTCTAGTCTCCAGAAAAGTCATTATACTCGAACATAGTACATGTTCCAGAATTCTACAACTGATCGACGTTAAGAGATATAGGTCTATAGTTCTGCACATCTGTTCTACGTCCCTTCTTGAAGACGGGGATGACCTGTGCCCTTTTCCAATCCTTTGGAACGCTACGCTCTTCTAGAGACCTACCTGGCGTTTATTCTTTAATTTCTATCTTATATTTAGGTGTTGTGGTTAACACACTAATCAGTATTAATATAGAATGAGATTTTCACTCTGCAGCAGAGTGTGCGCTGATATGAAACTTCCTGGCAAATTAAAACTGTGTGCCCGACCGAGACTCGAACTCGGGACCTTTGCCTTTCGCCGGCAAGTGCTCTACCATCTGAGCTACCGAAGCCCGACTCACGCCTGGTACTCACAGCTGTACTTCTGTCAAGTCTGGAAGGTAGGAGACGAGATACTGGCAGAAGTAAAGCGTTGAGTACCGGCCGTGAGTCGTGCTTCGGTAGCTCAGATAGTAGAGCACTTGCCAGCGAGAGGCAAATGTCCCGAGTTCGAGTCTCGGTCGGGCACACAGTTTTAATCTGCCAGGAAGTTTCAGTATTAATATAGTCTTACACATGATTGAAAACAGTCTGACAAATTTCGGATAGTTTTTCAATTTCACGCCTGTGCATAGTAAGTTGGTAGCACTTCGTCGCCTTGCCTGATACGCTGTGTAGCAGACTTTAAAGCTGTGCGAATCAGCATAACGAAAAGGCCAGGGGTTTCGCTCGTTTTGTCCACGACTGTACATTTTACCCCCTGCTTCGATACTGCAGCTCTGCTTTGGTATTCGATGAATTTCGGTCGCTTCATTCCCTAATTTGAAGCAGAACTTCATGTTAATGCGTGGCTCCATTTTGTGCTTTTGACCGCGTATGCCTTTGTCGGCTGTGGTGTGCGTATGAGCACGAGCATATTGACAGCCATGGCCGGTGCTCGGCTTTTGCAGTACCTGGAGATGCGCTTCGGCGTGGCGGCCCGGCTGTGCGCCAGCATTGCCTTCTCGCTGCAGATGGTGCTCTACATGGGCATAGTGCTGTACGCGCCCACGCTCGCCATCCGCGCCACCACAGGACTTGTAGTGTTTACTTTTCCTTCGGGGTTCTGCCGTGAAAATATAAAATAGAAAATCTGATTGGGTTTTGAATTTTGGTGGTTTCAGTTACGGATAAGGCGGACTTCGTATTATTGATTGAGATCGTGCTGTAATTTGACCGTGCATGGCAGACCAGGTCGGCAACACTACAAAAAGCGACTGTACGTAAATAGCATCAGAAACTAATTGAAATTTACCTTATAATCTCGTTAAATACGCAGTATTAATTACAATATAGTCTTCATGGCTGTCCTCCTAATTTCTCTTGTAGGACGACCCGTCTTTCACTTTTCTCCGTTTGTTGAAAACTTCTTCAAGTTGTCACTGTCATGATCAATTTACAAATTTGGCGATAACCTCCTCGAATCACTATTGAAACAACCTCGCTTTGTAATATAATTTTAATTTCCACCCAAAAGCACATTCAACACATCGCCGAAAAATACACGTCTTTCGTATAAAGACAAGAGAGAGAGTGTCATTAATTAGTTGTTAAAAACAAAAACCTACGCAAAGAGTAAAGAGACGAACAAAATTAGTTATAAAAATCGGTCGCTGGTGCAGCGCTCTTCAGCGTGCGCGATCGTAAATTATATCTTTGTATTGGCGGAGGCGCGGTAGTCAAAGTACCATTACAATGCCTCCTCTACTGACACGCTCCGCAAACGAGCGTGGCAGTATAGAAAATTTCCATAGATACATATATATATGAGAAAATAAGAAATTTACATATTACAAAAAATATTTCTGAGCACAATGCTCTTTGCTTATCAGTCTTTATATACAGTCTTTTCGGTGTGTATCTTCTTTGGGAGTCGTAACATTAATGTCTTTGAATTGCAGCGTATTATCGTTGCTTAGCTCAGCGTTTGAATTCAGTTCACATGATTCGTGTTTACAATGGATTTAATTCGAGCAATAAATGTTTCTATTATATTGCTCCAATGTCTTTAAACGTAGTATCGGATTCTGAGTGAGTGTGTACTGCCTGGATCTCTTGCGTGTGACTTGAAGAAAATCCAAAGTTTGTGCAATGTGTCAACACGAAATTGTGATCTCCAGCAGTCGAATTTTGGTGGCGTCTACCGGTGTATAAATGGTCAATGAGGGCACAGGAAACACCTCACTGCCTACGACAGGTGATGAGCTTGTCTTTTACACCAATCTGAAGACCTGCCAGCTTCCACTACACCATACACTTCAAGACATATTGGCACTACGTAAATATTTCTTGACCAGTGTTCCATCACGTTAGTTTCTTCTTTACATTTTCAGTTCCATTTATATGAATCATGTGCTATATGCACAAGTCCTTTGCGGTTCATTAACATCTCCTTAAAATACATTTCTTGATATAGTAAGTACATAAATATACGAATATTTACAATTAATCATTACATGAGATAGTTACATTGTTGTCATATAGTACATATACATAATTAAATGATAAATATAGTAAATTTTTAAGTTACATTCAATATCATTGTGCTGACATTGAATTACATTACATTCAGATTGAAGTATACATTTTATTTGTTAGCTCATTCTTTTTTCTTTCATTCCTTCTTTTTCTCCGTTATACTTGCAACATTTGAAGATAATTGTGGCAACTCGCTAGAATATTCAATTTAAAATTCATCTTGCCTCCTGGAATAAAATTTACACATATTTCAAGCTTCAAGACAGCCCTCTGTAGGAGGGTAGCTTCATGGGATGGTTGCTAACTACTTCATAAATACTAGTAAAGTCATCCCCTACAGTGGACTACACAAAATAAAATATGATAGATAAAATACATGTTAACTTAATATAATGTAAAAGTTCCTATACCTAATACCGTTTCTAAGTGTGGTGTCCCCACTATTGCTGTTTCTAAGAGAGGTACCCGTCTATTACCGTTTCTAAGAGTGGTGCCCCTCTAAATATGTTAGGATCCTACAAGTATGGACATCAGTAAGTCAATCATGGTCTTATAAAGTTTGTGTAGTTCATCTCCTTCCTTTCATGAGTATCAAGCAATATAAATAAATGTTTTATTTAATAAGTAAATAAATCTTTTTGGGTAATTGCTGCTGCGTTCCATGCTGTATATCGATTCTGTATTTACCTTGTGGTACCTGTAAAATTCTATTCATAAATAAATATGTGTATGTCTCTCCATACTGTCAGATAATCACGAATTATATAATGTCAAATATTTCATCATCATGTATAAATTTTTCTAAGGGAGGGATGAGAGTATGAGCCACAACAGAGGACTGATGTTTTGTGTACTCCTTTCTATTTAATGGTGCATTAGTTCAGTACAGTAGATGAGCTTTAATTATGTCATTAGATGACTGCTAAATATGTTCTCTTAAATAATTCTTCCAATCTGAAGTGTCAAGCCTACATAACTCCAAAAATTTCATTACAAGTTCCCATTAGTTTAGTGTTAAAGTGTTGTTGTTGTTGTTGTGGTCTTCAGTCCTGAGACTGGTTTGATGCAGCTCTCCATGCTACTCTATCCTGTGCAAGCTTTTTCATCTCCCAGTACCTACTGCAACCTACATCCTTCTGAATCTGCTTAGTGTATTCGTCTCTTGGTCTCCCTCTACGATTTTTACCCTCCACGCTGCCCTCCAATACTAAATTGGTGATCCCTTGATGCCTCAGAACATGTCCTACCAACCGATCCCTTCTTCTGGTCAGGTTGTGCCACAAACTTCTCTTCTCCCCAATCCTATTCAATACTTCCTCATTAGTTATGTGATCTACCCATCTAATCTTCAGCATTCTTCTGTAGCACCACATTTCGAAAGCTTCTATTCTCTTCTTGTCCAAACTATTTATCGTCCATGTTTCACTTCCATACATGGCTACACTCCATACGAATACTTTCAGAAATGACTTCCTGACACTTAAATCAATACTGGATGTTAACAAATTTCTCTTCTTCAGAAACGCTTTCCTTGCCATTGCCAGCCTACATTTTATATCCTCTCTACTTCGACCATCATCAGTTATTTTGCTCCCCAAATAGCAAAACTCCTTTACTACTTTAAGTGCCTCATTTCCTAATCTAATTCCCTCAACATCACCCGACTTAATTAGACTACATTCCATTATCCTTGTTTTGCTTTTGTTGATGTTCATCTTATATCCTCCTTTCAAGACACTGTCCATTCCATTCAACTGCTCTTGCAAGTCCTTTGCTGTCTCTGACAGAATTACAATGTCATCGGCGAACCTCAAAGTTTTTATTTCTTCTCCATGAATTTTAATACCTACTCCGAATTTTTCTTTTGTTTCCTTTACTGCTTGCTCAATATACAGATTGAACAACATCGGAGAGAGGCTACAACCCTGTCTTACTCCCTTCCCAACCACTGCTTCCCTTTCATGTCCCTCGACTCTTATAACTGCCATCTGGTTTCTGTACAAATTGTAAATAGCCTTTCGCTCCCTGTATTTTACTCCTGCCACCTTTAGAATTTGAAAGAGAGTATTCCAGTCAACATTGTCAAAAGCTTTCTCTAAGTCTACAAATGCTAGAAACGTAGGTTTGCCTTTCCTTAATCTTTCTTCTAAGATAAGTCGTAAGGTCAGTATTGCCTCACGTGATCCAGTGTTTCTACGGAATCCAAACTGATCTTCCCCGAGGTTGGCTTCTACTAGGTTTTCCATTCGTCTGTAAAGAATTCGTGTTAGTATTTTGCAGCTGTGACTTATTAAGCTGATAGTTATAGATTTAAATCTTCTGGTATATTTCCAACAGTGGCTGCTGTAAATAATTCTTTCCACATAAATCTATACTTTCACCTGTAGTTATAAGAATATAGAAGAGATCACATATGTTATTATCTCAGGCATACCAATCTTTCAATAAATAATATTCTTTCCACTACTTTCATTCTGTATTCCATGAGTACATGTGATATAGCGTTCAAATCTAGTTTCTCTCCTCTCAACATATTCTCAATTACTCATCCATTATTCATTCTTCACGAAATAACATACTTATTCCTCAGCATATGTTGTTTGTTGTTGTGGTCTTCAGTCCTGAGACTGGTTTGATGCAGCTCTCCATGCTACTCTATCCTGTGCAAGCTTTTTCATCTCCCAGTACCTACTGCAACCTACATCCTTCTGAATCTGCTTAGTGTATTCATCTCTTGGTCTCCCTCTACGATTTTTACCCTCCACGCTGCCCTCCAATACTAAATTGGTGATCCCTTGATGCCTCAGAACATGTCCTTCCAACCGATCCCTTCTTCTGGTCAAGTTGTGCCACAAACTTCTCTTCTCCCCAATCCTATTCAATACTTCCTCATTAGTTACGTGATCTACCAATCTAATCTTCAGCATTCTTCTGTAGCACCACATTTCGAAAGCTTCTATTCTCTTCTTGTCCAAACTATTTATCGTCCATGTTTCACTTCCATACATGGCTACACTCCATACGAATACTTTCAGAAATGACTTCCTGACACTTAAATCAATACTGGATGTTAACAAATTTCTCTTCTTCATAAACGCTTTCCTTGCCATTGCCAGCCTACATTTTATATCCTCTCTACTTCGACCATCATCAGTTATTTTGCTCCCCAAATAGCAAAACTCCTTTACTACTTTAAGTGCCTCATTTCCTAATCTAATTCCCTCAACATCACCCGACTTAATTAGACTACATTCCATTATCCTTGTTTTGCTTTTGTTGATGTTCATCTTATATCCTCCTTTCAAGACACTGTCCATTCCATTCAACTGCTCTTCCAAGTCCTTTGCTGTCTCTGACAGAATTACAATGTCATCAGCGAACCTCAAAGTTTTTATTTCTTCTCCATGAATTTTAATACCTACTCCGAATTTTTCTTTTGTTTCCTTTACTGCTTGCTCAATATACAGATTGAACAACATCGGGGAGAGGCTACAACCCTGTCTTACTCCCTTCCCAACCACTGCTTCCCTTTCATGTCCCTCGACTCTTATAACTGCCATCTGGTTTCTGTACAAATTGTAAATAGCCTTTCGCTCCATGTATTTTACCCCTGCCACCTTTAGAATTTGAAAGAGAGTATTCCAGTCAACATTGTCAAAAGCTTTCTCTAAGTCTACAACTGCTAGAAACGTAGGTTTGCCTTTCCTTAATCTTTCTTCTAAGATAAGTCGTAAGGTCAGTATTGCCTCACGTGTTCCAGTGTTTCTACGGAATCCAAACTGATCTTCCCCGAGGTTGGCCTCTACCAGTTTTTCCATTCGTCTGTAAAGAATTCGCGTTAGTATTTTGCAGCTGTGACTTATTAAGCTGATAGTTCTGTAATTTTCACATCTGTCAACACCTGCTTTCTTTGGGATTGGAATTATTATATTCTTCTTGAAGTCTGAGGGTATTTCGCCTGTTTCATACATCTTGCTCACCAGATGGTAGAGTTTTGTCAGGACTGGCTCTCCCACGGCCGTCAGTAGTTCCAATGGAATACTGTCTACTCCGGGGGCCTTGTTTCAACTCAGGTCTTTCAGTGCTCTGTCAAACTCTTCATGCAGTATCATATCTCCCATTTCATCATCATCTACATCCTCTTCCATTTCCATAATATTGTCCTCAAGTACATCGCCCTTGTATAGACCCTCTATATACTCCTTCCACCTTTCTGCTTTCCCTTCTTTGCTTAGAACTGGATTTCCATCTGAGCTCTTGATATTCATACAAGTCGTTCTCTTATCTCCAAAGGTCTCTTTAATTTTCCTGTAGGCGGTATCTATCTTACCCCTAGTGAGATAAGCCTTTACATCCTTACATTTGTCCTCTAGCCATCCCTGCTTAGCCATTTTGCACTTCCTGTCGATCTCATTTTTGAGACGTTTGTATTCCTTTTTGCCTGTTTCACTTACTGCATTTTTATATTTTCTCCTTTCATCAATTAAATTCAATATTTCTTCTGTTACCCAAGGATTTCTACTAGCCCTCGTCTTTTTACCTACTTGATCCTCTGCTGCCTTCACTACTTCATCCCTCAAAGCTACCCATTCTTCTTCTACTGTATTTATTTCCCCCATTCCAGTCAGTTGCTCCCTTATGCTCTCCCCGAATCTCTGTACAACCTCCAGTTCTTTTAGTTTATCCAGGTTCCATCTCCTTAAATTCCCACCTTTTTGCAGTTTCTTCAGTTTTAATCTACAGGTCATAACCAGTAGATTATGGTCAGAGTCCACATCTGCCCCTGGAAATGTCTTACAATTTAAAACCTGGTTCCTAAATCTCTGTCTTACCATTATATAATCTATCTGATACCTTTTAGTATCTCCAGGGTTCTTCCATGTATACAACCTTCTTTCATGATTCTTAAACCAAGTGTTAGTTATGATTATGTTGTGCTCTGTGCAAAATTCTACCAGGCGGCTTCCTCTTTCATTTCTGTCCCCCAATCCATATTCACCTACTATGTTTCCTTCTCTCCCTTTTCCTACACTCGAATTCCAGTCACCCATGACTATTAAATTTTCGTCTCCCTTCACAATCTGAATAATTTCTTTTATTTCATCATACATTTCTTCAATTTCTTCGTCATCTGCAGAGCTAGTTGGCATATAAACTTGTAGTACTGTAGTAGGTGTGGGCTTCGTATCTATCTTGGCCACAATAATGCGTTCACTATGCTGTTTGTAGTAGCTTACCCGCATTCCTATTTTCCTATTCATTATTAGACCTACTCCTGCATTACCCCTATTTGATTTTGTGTTTATAACCCTGTAGTCACCTGACCAGAAGTCTTGTTCCTCCTGGCACCGAACTTCACTAATTCCCACTATATCCAACTTCAACCTATCCATTTCCCTTTTTAAATTTTCTAACCTGCCTGCCCGATTAAGGGATCTGACATTCCACGCTCCGATCCGTAGAACGCCAGTTTTCTTTCTCAGCATATATATATATATCTAAAAAGAAAGATGATGACACTTACCAAACAAAAGCGCTGGCAGGTCGATAGACACACAAACAAACACAAACATACACACAAAATTCTAGCTTTCGCAACAAACAGTTGCTTCGTCAGGAAAGAGGGAAGGAGAGGGAAAGATGAAAGGAAGTGGGTTTTAAGGGAGAGGGTAAGGGGTCATTCCAATCCCGGGAGCGGAAAGACTTACCTTGGGGGAAAAAAGGACAGGTATACACTCGCACACACACACATATCCATCCGCACATACACAGACACAAGCAGACATTTGTAAAGGCAAAGAGTTTGGGCAGAGATGTCAGTCGAGGCGGAAGTTCAGAGGCAAAGGTGATATTGAAAGACAGGTGAGGTATGAGTGGTGGCAAATAGAAATTAGCGGAGATTGAGGCCTGGCGGATAGCGAGAAGAGAGGATATGTTGTAGGGCAAGTTCCCACCTCCGGAGTTCTGACAGGTTGGTGTTAGTGGGAAGTATCCAGATAACCCGGACGGTGTAACACTCTGCCAAGATGTGCTAGCCGTGCACCAAGGCATGTTTAGCCACAGGGTGATACTCATTACCAACAAACACTGTCTGCCTGTGTCCATTCATGCGAATGGACAGTTTGTTGCTGGTCATTCCCACATAGAAGGCTCCACAGTGTAGGCAGGTCAGTTGGTAAATCACGTGGGTGCTTTCACACGTGGATCTGCCTTTGATCGTGTACACCTTCCGGGTTACAGGACTGGAGTAGGTGGTGGTGGGAGGGTACATGGGACAGGTTTTAGACCGGGGGCGGTTACAAGGGTAGGAGCCAGAGGGTAGGGAAGGTGGTTTGGGGATTTCATAGGGATGAACTAAGAGGTTACGAAGGTTAGGTAGACGGCGGAAAGACACTCCAGGTGGAGTGGGGAGGATTTCATGAAGGATGGATCTCATTTTAGGGCAGGATTTGAGGAAGTCGTATCCCTGCTGGAGAGCCACATTCAGAATCTGATCCAGTCCCGGAAAGTATCCTGTCACAAGTGGGGCACTTTTGGGGTGCTTCTGTGGAAGGTTCCGGGTTTGAGGAGATGAGGAAGTGGCTCTGGTTATTTGCTTCTGTACCAGGTCGGGAGGGTAGTTACGGGATGCAAAAGCTGTTTTCAGGTTGTTGGTGTAATGGTTCAAGGATTCCGGACTGGAGCAGATTCGTTTGCCACGAAGACCTAGGCTGTAGGGAAGGGACCGTTTGATGTGGAATGGGTGGCAGCTGTCATAATGGAGGTACTGTTACTTGTTGGTGGGTTTGATGTGGACGGACGTGTGAAGCTGGCCATTGGACAGGTGGAGGTCAACGTCAAGGAAAGTGGCATGGGATTTAGAGTAGGACCAGGTGAATCTGATGGAACCAAAGGAGTTGAGGTTGGAGAGGAAATTCTGGAGTTCTTCTTCACTGTGAGTCCAGATCATGAAAATGTCATCAATAAATCTGTACCAAACTTTGGGTTGGCAGGCCTGGGTAACCAAGAAGGCTTCCTCTAAGCGACCCATGAATAGGTTGGCGTACGAGGGGGCCATCCTGGTACCCATGGCTGTTCCCTTTAATTGTTGGTATGTCTGGCCTTCAAAAGTGAAGAAGTTGTGGGTCAGGATGAAGCTTGCTAAGGTAATGAGGAAAGAGGTTTTAGGTAGGGTGGCAGGTGATCGGCATGAAAGGAAGTGCTCCATTGCAGCGAGGCCCTGGACATGCGGAATATTTGTGTATAAGGAAGTGGCATCAATGGTTACAAGGATGGTTTCCGGGGGTAACAGACTGGGTAGGGATTCCAGGTGTTCGAGAAAGTGGTTGGTGTCTTTGATGAAGGATGGGAGACTGCGTGTGATGGGTTGAAGGTGTTGATCTACGTAGGCAGAGATGCGTTCTGTGGGGGCTTGGTAACCAGCTACAATGGGACAGCCGGGATGATTGGGTTTGTGAATTTTAGTAAGAAGGTAGACGGTAGGGGTGCGGGGTGTTGGTGGGGTCAGGAGCTTGATGGAGTCAAATGAAAGGTTTTGTAGGGGGCCTAAGGTTCTGAGGATTCCTTGAAGCTCCGCCTGGACATCAGGAATGGGATTACCTTGGCAAACTTTGTAAGTAGTGTTGTCTGAAAGCTGACGCAGTCCCTCAGCCACGTACTCCCGACGATCAAGTACCACAGTCGTGGAACCCTTGTCAGCCGGAAGAATGACGATGGATTGGTCAGCCTTCAGATCACGGATAGCCTGGGCTTCAGCAGTGGTGATGTTGGGAGTAGGATTAAGGTTTTTTAAGAAGGATTGAGAGGCAAGGCTGGAAGTCAGAAATTCCTGGAAGGTTAGGAGAGGGTGATTTTGAGGAAGAGGAGGTGGGTCCCGCTGTGACGGAGGATGGAACTGTTCCAGACAGGGTTCAATTTGGATAGTGTCTTGGGGAGTTGGATCAATAAACAACCTTTTCGGCTAGTTTTAACAACTTTTGCTTTATTTCCATTTCCGTTTTTTCACATCACCGATCATTTTTAGCCGCTTCCCACAGGTTTTAACGTCATTATTTCTCCATCAGACTATTGTTAGCCTCATTTCCATAATCTGCCACCACCATACCACTACTTTTAATACATCCTCACGTAGTTTTTTCGAAATGTTCCCGAATTTCTCCACCCTTTAACGTGTTTTGGCGGCAACACAACCACCTAACCTTTATTCACATCGTTATCTACCTACACTATTTCACCACAGGATCAACATAACCCAGCCCCAACCAACCCCTTTTCGCTTCTTTTCACACCAGATCCCCATTTGCTTTCTACTTCACCTTTATCTCTCCCCATTTTTATTTTTATATTAATTGTCATTTACATTTCAGCCTCATGTTACTTTTTCGACATTCTAGTACCATGTCACCCTCACAACACCTCCACAACAACCCATTAAGTATTATTTACATTCCCTCCGCAAACATGCCTTTGCCCTAGCCAGATTACACTCCCATATTTTATTTTCTCAGGCTTGTCTGACATTTGGCATCACCCCCAAAGGCCTCACACTTAAAGTTCCCATCTCTGGCTGCAACCCTTCTTTCCATCAGTCCCTATACCAGTTCCAAACTGAACAATCCATTGCCCTCACCCACCTAATCCTTCACCTACACATCCACTCAGCCAGTCAACACACCCGTCAACTCCTATCCTTAATAAAAGTCCTCAATCTTTCCTCTCCCACATCCACACCAACTGCTCAGACCATCATCCTACAGGCCAACCGCAAATTAGAACAGCATGCCACCCTCCACCTTAAAAAACTATCCAGTCTCTCCGGAAAGGCAACTCACTCACCCTTCACAACCTTTCCAGCAAACCTCAACCTCCTCTCATTGCACACAATCCCAGTCTCTCCCATCTACTCAATCTTCCACTTCCAGCTCCACTCCCTCCAAAACCTCAAAATTCCAATCAACACAATCTGGAACCACAACACCCCAATTCAGTAGTTAACCTTTCCTCCAAACCTCTCTCCCAATCCGAAACCTCTGTCCTATCCAAAGGCCTCACCTTCAGCCCCACTCCCAGATTTAACCAAACAGCCCTCGTCAAAGATTTACTGTCCTACACCCGTACTCTCTGCTGGAAATATCACTTTGCGACGAAGAAAAATGATCCTAATCCTACTCCTATTGATCCAACTCCCCAAGACACTATCCAAATCGAACAGTTCCGTCCTCCGTCACAGCGGGACCCACCTCCTCTTCCTCAAAATCACCCTCTCCTAACCTTCCAGGAATTTCTGACTTTCAGCCTTGCCTCTCAATCCTTCTTAAAAAACCTTAATCCTACTCCCAACATCACCACTGCTGAAGCCCAGGCTATCCGTGATCTGAAGGCTGACCAATCCATAGTCATTCTTCCGGCTGACAAGGGTTCCACGACTGTGGTACTTGATCGTCGGGAGTATGTGGCTGAGGGACTGCGTCAGCTTTCAGACAACACTACTTACAAAGTTTGCCAAGGTAATCCCATTCCTGATGTCCAGGCGGAGCTTCAAGGAATCCTCAGAACCTTAGGCCCCCTACAAAACCTTTCATTTGACTCCATCAAGCTCCTGACCCCACCAACACCCCGCACCCCTACCGTCTACCTTCTTACTAAAATTCACAAACCCAATCATCCCGGCCGTCCCATTGTAGCTGGTTACCAAGCCCCCACAGAACGCATCTCTGCCTACGTAGATCAACACCTTCAACCCATCACACGCAGTCTCCCATCCTTCATCAAAGACACCAACCACTTTCTCGAACGCCTGGAATCCCTACCCAGTCTGTTACCCCCGGAAACCATCCTTGTAACCATTGATGCCACTTCCTTATACACAAATATTCCGCACATCCAGGGCCTCGCTGCGATGGAGCATTTCCTTTCATGCCGATCACCTGCCACCCTACCTAAAACCTCTTTCCTCATTACCTTAGCAAGCTTCATCCTGACCCACAACTTCTTCACTTTTGAAGGCCAGACATACCAACAATTAAAGGGAACAGCCATGGGTGCCAGGATGGCCCCCTCGTACGCCAACCTATTCATGGGTCGCTTAGAGGAAGCCTTCTTGGTTACCCAGGCCTGCCAACCCAAAGTTTGGTACAGATTTATTGATGACATTGTCATGATCTGGACTCACAGTGAAGAAGAACTCCAGAATTTCCTCTCCAACCTCAACTCCTTTGGTTCCATCAGATTCACCTGGTCCTACTCTAAATCCCATGCCACTTTCCTTGACGTTGACCTCCACCTGTCCAATGGCCAGCTTCACACGTCCGTCCACATCAAACCCACCAACAAGCAACAGTACCTCCATTATGACAGCTGCCACCCATTCCACATCAAACGGTCCCTTCCCTACAGCCTAGGTCTTCGTGGCAAACGAATCTGCTCCAGTCCAGAATCCTTGAACCATTACACCAACAACCTGAAAACAGCTTTTGCATCCCGTAACTACCCTCCCGACCTGGTACAGAAGCAAATAACCAGAGCCACTTCCTCATCTCCTCAAACCCGGAACCTTCCACAGAAGCACCCCAAAAGTGCCCCACTTGTGACAGGATACTTTCCGGGACTGGATCAGATTCTGAATGTGGCTCTCCAGCAGGGATACGACTTCCTCAAATCCTGCCCTAAAATGAGATCCATCCTTCATGAAATCCTCCCCACTCCACCTGGAGTGTCTTTCCGCCGTCCACCTAACCTTTGTAACCTCTTAGTTCATCCCTATGAAATCCCCAAACCACCTTCCCTACCCTCTGGCTCCTACCCTTGTAACCGCCCCCGGTCTAAAACCTGTCCCATGTACCCTCCCACCACCAGCTACTCCAGTCCTGTAACCCGGAAGGTGTACACGATCAAAGGCAGATCCACGTGTGAAAGCACCCACGTGATTTACCAACTGACCTGCCTACACTGTGGAGCCTTCTATGTGGGAATGACCAGCAACAAACTGTCCATTCGCATGAATGGACACAGGCAGACAGTGTTTGTTGGTAATGAGTATCACCCTGTGGCTAAACATGCCTTGGTGCACGGCTAGCACATCTTGGCAGAGTGTTACACCGTCCGAGTTATCTGGATACTTCCCACTAACACCAACCTGTCAGAACTCCGGAGGTGGGAACTTGCCCTACAACATATCCTCTCTTCTCGCTATCCGCCAGGCCTCAATCTCCGCTAATTTCTATTTGCCGCCGCTCATACCTCACCTGTCTTTCAATATCACCTTTGCCTCTGTACTTCCGCCTCGACTGACATCTCTGCCCAAACTCTTTGCCTTTACAAATGTCTGCTTGTGTCTGTGTATATGCAGATGGATATGTGTTTGTGTGAGTGTATACCCGTCCTTTTTTCCCCCTAAGGTAAGTCTTTCCGCTCCCGGGATTGGAATGACCCCTTACCCTCTCCCTTAAAACCCACTTCCTTTCATCTTTCCCTCTCCTTCCCTCTTTCCTGACGAAGCAACTGTGTGTTGCGAAAGCTAGAATTTTGTGTGTATGTTTGTGTTTGTTTGTGTGTCTATCGACCTGCCAGCGCAAAGATGATGTGACTTACCAAATGAAAGTGCTGGCAGGTTGACAGACACACAAACGAACACAAACATACACACAAAATTCAAGCTTCCGCAACAAACTGTTGCCTCATCAGGAAAGAGGGAAGGAGAGGGAAATACGAAAGGATGTGGGTTTTAGGGAGTGGGTAATGAGTCATTCCAGTCCCGGGAGCGGAAAGACTTACCTTAAGGGGAAAAAGGGACGGGTGTACACTCGCGCGCGCACACACACACACACACACACACACACACACACACACACACACACACACACACACACACATATCCATCTACACATATGCAGACACAAGCAGACATCCCACATCCTTTCGTCTTTCCCTCTCCTTCCCTCTTTCCTGATGAGGCAACAGTTTATTGCGAAAGCTTGAATTTTGTGTGTATGTTTGTGTTCGTTTGTGTGTCTGGCGACTTGCCAGCACTTTCATTTGGTAAGTCACATCATCTTTGAGGTATATTTTTCCTACGTGGAATGTTTCCTTCTATTATAACCACATATACACTCCTGGAAATGGAAAAAAGAACACATTGATACCGGTGTGTCAGACCCACCATACTTGCTCCGGACACTGCGAGAGGGCTGTACAAGCAATGATCACACGCACGGCACAGCGGACACACCAGGAACCGCGGTGTTGGCCGTCGAATGGCGCTAGCTGCGCAGCATTTGTGCACTGCCGCCGTCAGTGTCAGCCAGTTTGCCGTGGCATACGGAGCTCCATCGCAGTCTTTAACACTGGTAGCATGCCGCGACAGCGTGGACGTGAACCGTATGTGCAGTTGACGGACTTTGAGCGAGGGCGTATAGTGGGCATGCGGGAGGCCGGGTGGACGTACCGCCGAATTGCTCAACACGTGGGGCGTGAGGTTTCCATAGTAATCGATGTTGTCGCCAGTGGTCGGCGGAAGGTGCACGTGCCCGTCGACCTGGGACCGGACCGCAGCGACGCACGGATGCACCCAAGACCGTAGGATCCTACGCAGTGCCGTAGGGGACCGCACCGCCACTTCCCAGCAAATTAGGGACACTGTTGCTCCTGGGGTATCGGCGAGGATCATTCGCAACCGTCTCCATGAAGCTGGGCTACGGTCCCGCACACCGTTAGGCCGTCTTCCGCTCACGCCCCAACATCGTGCAGCCCGCCTCCAGTGGTGTCGCGACAGGCGTGAATGGAGGGACGAATGGAGACGTGTCGTCTTCAGCGATGAGAGTCGCTTCTGCCTTGGTGCCAGTGATGGTCGTATGCGTGTTTGGCACCGTGCAGGTGAGCGCCACAATCAGGACTGCATACGACCGAGGCACACAGGGCCAACTCCCGGCATCATGGTGTGGGGAGCGATCTCCTACACTGGCCGTACACCACTGGTGATCGTCGAGGGAACACTGAATAGTGCACGGTACATCCAAACCGTCATCGAACCCATCGTTCTACCATTCCTAGACCGGCAAGGGAACTTGCTGTTCCAACAGGACAATGCACGTCCGCATGTATCCCGTGCCACCCAACGTGCTCTAGAAGGTGTAAGTCAACTACCCTGGCCAGCAAGATCTCCAGATCTGTCCCCCATTGAGCATGTTTGGGACTGGTTGAAGCGTCGTCTCACGCGGTCTGCACGTCCAGCACGAACGCTGGTCCAACTGAGGCGCCAGGTGGAAATGGCATGGCAAGCCGTTCCACAGGACTACATCCTGCATCTCTATGATCGTCTCCATGGGAGAATAGCAGCCTGCATTGCTGCGAAAGGTGGATATACACTGTACTAGTGCCGACATTGTGCATGCTCTGTTGCCTGTGTCTGTGCCTGTGGTTCTGTCAGTGTGATCATGTGATGTATCTGACCCCAGGAATGTGTCAATAAAGTTTCCCCTTCCTGGGACAATGAATTCACGGTGTTCTTATTTCAATTTCCAGGAGTGTGTGTTTTGTGTGTGTGTGTGTGTGTGTGTGTGTGTGTGTGTGTGTATACTCTTATTCATCATCATTTACTTTGTTACTTCAATAATAATAATACCCTTTTCTCATCTTATATTCCATTTACCTCTCTCCATATTACTATTTATCCTCTTATTAAACTAAAATTACATTCACTCAAATCACTCATATCAACATTACTATTATCACATGCCTCCTAAAGAAAATAATTCTGTTCAGTTCTCTGCCTCCTCTAATGTGTATATGCCTCAATAGCAACTCCTCTTATAACCAAATATCTAATTAGCTATTGGATGGTTCACATTGCTTTCTAGACGTACCTGCATTCATTAGATTGTAAGTATCTGTATAACTTAAATGTAGGCTCATCATAACTGTATATCATATTAATTATCTTCTTCTCATTGGCTAACATTTTACTGTATGTATTTTTTCAAATGTCTGTGTGGATGAAGACCTCTGGGTTTATGAGTTAATGAATATTCTAATGAATAACAGCCAGGGTATGGAATATTTGCAATTCGGTATGGTCCAGAGTATAAGATCTGCCATTTCCTGTTTAAATGTTTCAGTTTCGTGGGTTTAGGATATGTTCAACTTGAAATGTTTGTGCTTTCCTGACACCTCTGTCATATTTCTGCTTTCTTTCCTTAGCTTTGTCACATAATGTTGTGTAAGCTTGTCTTACCTTTTCTTCTAAACTAACATGATTTGTTGTTGCTGTAAATTTAGGTAGAGGGTCTATCCATTCATTTCTTTCTGTTTTATCCACAATTAATTCAGTTAGTGTGTATCCATTAGAAATGTGAGTTAAATTGTTCACTATTTGTTCAAATGGTGCTAGGTATTCTACCCATTTTGTGTGCTTCTCTGGTGTGTGTGTGTTCTCATAAACTGTCCAAATTCCCCAATTGTTCTTTCCGCTGGGTTTCCTGTCGCGTGAAGTCTTGAAATTAAAATATGTTTAACATTCTGTTCTTCAATAAAACTCTTCCAGTTTAAACTGGTAAAATATGTTGCATTATCCGTGATCATAACTTCAGGTTTTCCTATTCTTACAAAATAATCTGTTAATAGACGTGTGGTAATAGCAGTGGTAGAAACTGAACGTAAAGCATATAATTTTAAATACTTTGTGGAAACATCTAACACAGCAGGGATGTATTTCATTCCTCCACGTGCTTGTGGATAGGGTCCTGCAATATCTAAAGAAATTAGCTGTAATGGCTTCTTAGGTATGATTGGTTGCAATTCATTCATGCTTGTGCGATTAGAATATTTGGCTTTCTGACATATGATGCATTTCCTAATATTACTCAATACTCTTTGTCTTAAATTTGGAAAATAGCAATATTGTATAATCTTATCTGTACATTTGGTTACAACATAGTGTCCCCAAGTTCTGTGTGTAAATAAAATAAAATCATCGACATGAGCTTCAGATAAGCGAACACACCAATGCTGTGATTCAGGGTTTCGTTGGTGAAATAATACTTCTTTGTGTAATGTGTAATATTTTTCGAGATGTGGGTCTGTTCCTGCACGTAATTTATTCTTTATCTGGATCCACCTGGGATCATTGTCCTGCAATATGGCTAACTTCCTGGACATGTTTTTGTAGTAAGGTGCAAATGTACTGTCATACATGAGTAAAATTTTGAAATCTGATGTTTGTTCTGTCACATCTGAAAATTCTTGTAGGCCTTCTGGCAAACGAGATAGAGCATCGGCTATAATGTTGGATTCTCCTTTTATATATATAATATCAAAATCATATTCTTGTAGTGATGCACACCAGCGTGCAAGACGTGAATGTGATAATTTGCACGATAGCAGGAAAGAAAGAGCTTGATGATCAGTATAAAGCTTAGTACGTTTTCCCTATAGAAAGTAGCGAAACTTGCGAAATGCCCGTGCTATGGCAAGTGTTTCGCGCTCGGTCACTGAATATGACTTTTTGCATTCAGTGAGCGTGTGGCTAGCAAAACTTATAGGTTTGATGACTGTTTGTTCATTTTCTACAAGAATTTGGAATAAAAATGCTCCGAGCCCATAGGAACTTGCATCTGTTACTAGGCAAAAGTCTGACGTCATGTCAGGATGACATAACAAAGGTGCATTAACTTATTTATTTATTTATTTATTGTTCCATGGGACCAAATTAAGGAGAAGTCTCCATGGTCATGGAACGAGTCAATACATGAAATTATAACATGATATTAGAAACAGATAAAATGAAATAGAAAAAAAAACATTCAGGTGACAAGTCATAAGTTTAAATGAAGACAATCAACAATGTAACACTGGAATTTGCTTAATTTTTTTAGCTCTTCCAGGAGCTCCTCGACAGAATAGATGGAGTGAGCCATGAGGAAACTCTTCAGTTTAGACTTAAAAGAGTTTGGGCTACTGCTAAGATTTTTGAGTTCTTGTGGTAGCTTATTGAAAATGAATGCAGCAGAATACTGCACTCCTTTCTGCACAAGAGTCAAGGAAGTGCATTCTACATGCAGATTTGATTTCTGCCTAGTGTTAACCGAGTGAAAGCTGCTAACTCTTGGGAATAGGCTAATATTGCTAACAACAAACTACATTAAAGAAAATATATACTGTGAGGGCAATGTCATAATTCTGAGATTTTTGAATAGGGGTCGACAAGAGGTTCTCGAACTTACACCACATATAGCTCGAAAAGCCCGTTTTTGAGCCAAAAATACCCTTTTTGAATCAGAAGAATTACCCCAAAAAATAATACCATACGACATAAGCGTATGAAAATATGCGAAGTAGACTACTTTTCGTGTTGAAGTGTCACTTATGTCAGATACTGTTCTAATGGTAAATAAAGCAGCATTTAGCTTCTGAACAAGATTCTGGACATGGGCTTTCCACAACAGCTTACTATCTATCCGAACGCCTAGGAATTTGAACTGTTCCGTCTCGCTTATAATATGCCCATTCTGTCTGATCAAAATATCGGTTCTTGTTGAATTGTGAGTTAGAAACTGTAAAAACTGAGTCTTACTGTGATTTAGCATCAAATTATTTTCCACAAGCCACGAACTTATTTCATGAACTACGTTATTTGTTACTGTTTCAATATCACACACAAGATCCTTCACTATCAAGCTGGTGTCATCAGCAAACAGAAATATTTTTGAATCACCTGTAATACTAGAAGGCATATCATTTATATAAATAAGAAACAGCAGCGGCCCCAGCACCGACCCTTGGGGAACGCCCCACTTAACAGTGCCCCATTGGGACTGAACATCACTACCACTCTCAATATTGCGGAGAATTACCCTCTGCTTTCTGTTCTTAAAGTAAGAGGTGAACCAATTGTAAGCTGCTCCCCTTACTCCGTAATGGTCCAACTTCTGCAGTAATATTTTGTGGTCAACACAGTCAAAAGCCTTCGTTAAATCAAAGAAAACACCTAGCGTTTGCAACATTTTATTTAATCTGTCAAAAACCTCACAGAGAAAAGAGAATATAGCATTTTCAGTTGTTAAACCATTTCTAAAACCAAACTGAACATTTGACAGCAAATTATGTGAATTTAAATGCTCCAGTAACCTTGTATATACAACCTTCTCGATAACTTTAGCAAACACCGATGGCATAGAAATAGGTCTAAAATTGTCAACATTATCAATGTCTCCCCTTTTATAAAGTGGCTTCAATACAGAGTATTTTAATCGATCAGGAAACCGACCACTCCTAAAGGAAAAGTTACGGATATGGCTAAGTACTGGGCTAACATACATGGAACAATACTTCAGTATTCTGCTAGATACCCCGTCATATCCATGAGAGTTCTTGGTCTTTAGTGATTTAATTATTAACTCAATCTCCCTCTTGTCAGTATCATGGAGGAGCATTTCAGGTAACGGTCTCGGAACACTTTTTTCTAAGAGCGCTATATGATTCCCTGTTGGGACTAGGTTTCTATTTAGTTCACCTGCTATATTCAGAAAGTGATTATTAAATACTGTAGATATATGCAACTTATCAGTAACACGGACATTCCCACTACGCACTGATTCTACATCCTCAACCTGTCTCTGCAGACCAGCAACTTCCTTTACGACTGACCATATGGTTTTAATTTTATCCTGAGACTTAGCTATTCTATCTGCATACCACATACTTTTTGCCTTCCTAATAACATTTTTAAGCATCTTACAATACTGTTTGTAATGGGCTGCTGCATTTAGATTTTGACTGTTTCTAACGTTTTGATATAATTGCCACTTTGTTCTACAAGATATTCTTATCCCTCTAGTCAGCCACCCAGGCTGCCTGTTTGTGCTAGTACCCTGTTTTAAACGTTGTAACGGAAAGCAACTTTCAAAGAGCATGAGGAAAGTCTTGAGAAAAGCATTATATTTATCCTCTACTGTATCAGCGCTATAAACATCTTGCCATTCTTGTTCCTTTATAAGGTTTATAAAGGTCTCTACAGCAACCGGATCAGCTTTCCTGAACAGCTGATGACTATATTTAACACGTGTTGCAGCATAAAAATCTTTTAAAGTTAAAATTTGCGCATCATGATCTGAAAGGCCATTCACCTTTTGCTAACAGAATGCCCTTCTAGTAATGAGGAATGAACAAAAATGTTGTCTATGGTTGTTCTACTGTTCCCTTGCACTCTCGTTGGAAAGAATACGGTTTGCATAAGATTATATGAATTAAAGATGTCTACCAGCATCCTCTTCCTTGCACAATCACTTATACAATTAATATTGAAGTCACCACATATAACTAACTTTTTGTATTTCCTATAAAGTGAACCAAGAACCTCCTCTAGCTTTAGCAAAGAATGCTGTGAAATCGGAGTCTGGGGATCTATAAATAACAACAGTTACAAGTTTAGCTCCGTTAAATTTAACCACACATGCACAACATTCAAACACCTTTTCTGTGCAGTACTTTGAAACATCAATTGACTCAAATGCGATGCCGTTTTTCACATACATGGCTACTCCCCCACACCGCAAAGAGCTCCTCAAAAAGCAACCAGCCAACCTGTATCCTGGTAAAGGAAGCCTCTGAATTATCTCCTTATTTAAGAAGTGTTCAGATATACCAATAATTTCAGAGTCAACATCTATAAGCAGTTCACTAACTTTATCTCTAATACCTTGTATATTTTGATGAAATATACTAATTCCCTCATTACTCAGATACCTAAGCTTTGTCAAAAGTGAGTCCCTTGTTAGAGAGACTTCCCTTAAGCAGGAATACCTATCAGCTGACTTCATTCTAAAAAAGGTGCAGCTCTAACACCCACTACTGCAGGAATTTTCCCATGAGTGATCCCACCACCCCCACCTATGCTGTCACCTATAAGCTTTGCCAACCTCCCCTTCCCATACCTGTTGAGGTGCAGGCCGTGCCTAGTGAAACCCGTCGTGCTGATAGACTCCACCGACACCACTGAAATGTGACCCATGCTTTCTGTCATCAGCGCACCCCCAAGTCTCATGTTATTACGCCTGACGGCTGTATTAAGATAAGGCCGATCGTGACGCTGAAACAGTTCCACGAAATGCACATTCGTGTTGCCAGTCTGAGTGGCTATCTTTTCCAGCTCACCATCTATGTCATACTCCCTATCCCTATCAATACTATTACCAGCCCCACCCACAATCACTACCTGATCCTCTTTAGTAAAATCCCTACATAACCCCCCTATGTTAACAGTCACCTGAGCCAACCCTGCATTAGGCTTCACAATGCTGGTGACCTGGTACTCACCCCCCAGCACTTCCTGCAACTGCTGGCCTACACCTCTGCCATGAGAACTACCTAACAGCAGAACGTTCTTCTTCCTCTTCGACTTTGCAACTGTTCTAGGCACAGTAACTACTGAGGTCTGCTGCATGCTTCCTACATCTACAGCTACTAGAGATTCCTCTCCACTAGACTCTGACAGTTGGTCATATCTATTGTAAACACCAATAGTAAAACTATCTGAAAATCTTCTTCTCCTAGCAGATCTCTTGCCAACAGCCAGCTCCCATCCCCCAAACCCCTTCTCCCTCCTCATCCTATCTAGCTGCTCCTGTGCATTTTTCAACTGCACCTGAAGGGCACAGATCTTACGCTCCTGCTCCTCTATCAATTTACTCTTACTACATAACCTGCAGTTCCAGGAGAGAATCTCGCCAGAATGCCCACTGGCTTCCCCACTGCATTCCCTCCAGTGAAAATACTTCGAACAAGTCTCACACCGCAATCCACTACTTACGAACCTACGGCAAAGCCCACACTTCTCACACATGGTAAAATTTTACTTTTTCTAAGTTCCGCTACTACAATAAGAAGATGCTAAAAACCTGACTACAATAATCACAAACTTACTCTACAAGGGAAGTAACTACTATTATTAACAGTATTAATAAACAACAAATGTGAATATAACAAAAGACTAATACAGAAAGAGAATCAAACGTCTAATGACACAGTAATGAAGCTGTAAACAGTTCCCAAAAGGTTCTTCTGAACTCTGTCTATTTCCAAATATTATTTCTTTTGAGTAAAGATAGAAAATGTGGACTGTT
This sequence comes from Schistocerca piceifrons, assembly GCF_021461385.2. NCBI lineage: Eukaryota > Metazoa > Arthropoda > Insecta > Orthoptera > Acrididae > Schistocerca > Schistocerca piceifrons. The sequence continues at coordinate 46,507,361 of NC_060148.1, forward strand.
AAGAAGGTGGTAGGGTACAAATTTCCTAAAGAATGAAGATAGACCAAGAAAGGCTTTGAGTTGTTTACGATTCTGTGGGGATGGAAAATTCTTTATTGCATCAATTTTTCTTGAGTCTGGATAAATGCCTTCAGTTGATATGATGTGACCAAGGAATTTGATTTCTCTCCTCCCTAATTTCGTCTTTGATAAATTGATAGTGACACCTGCGTCAGAAAATTTAGTCAGAAGTTGCTTCAAAAGATTAACAAGTTCTTCCCAAGTAGTGGTGGCAATGACAATGTCGTCAACATAAACTGTGATTTGCGATAACAATTGTGGTCCAAGAACAGCATCTAAGGCTTCAATAAATACTCCAGCACTCACTCGTAGACCAAAGAGTAGAAAACAAAATTGATAACTACGTCCCTCACATAGAAATGCAGTGTATTTACGACTGTTTTTATGGAGGTTCACATGCCAAAACGATGAGCGGAGGTCGATATTGGTTAAATACTGTACATTATGAAATTTTAAAAGTTGTTCTTCCAAATTTGTCGGTTGTGTGTTGATTGGGATTATAACTTTGTTAATTTCTCGTGCATCCAGCACTAACCTTACACTACCATCCTCTTTATTAACTGCGAGGATCGGACTGCAATATGGTGAATGTGACCTTTCAATGATACCCTAAGCTTGCATTTTTTCAATCTCTTTCAAAACTGTGGGTTTCTTTGACCAAGGAATATTATAATATGTTCTACAGTATGTTTTGTGTGGTTTAACATCCATCTCATAAGTATAGCCTCTAATAATTCCACGTTTCTCCACAAATACCTCAGCAAATTGCTGCAAAACTTCTAGTCATTCAAGTTGTTGTTCCTTTGTCAGATATTAAGATTCTGTGCATTTTTCATATAAATCATTAGGTATAATTCCTGAGCTACAGCTTCATTAAAAGTTCAATCACATATGTTTGTTGCTGGTGGATTCACAAAATGTAACTGTTCAAACTTCCCTTGTTTACTTTTTAAGTTTGTACCCTGTGTTAACTGTATTGTCAGTTGTTGTTGGTTTACGGTTAAATGACATTTCCCTTTTCCTAAGTCTATGATTGCTTGATATTCATTCAAAAAGTCAATTCCTAATATGCAATGCATAACTAATTTGTCTACCACCAGAAAATTGTAATTGAGTGGTATATTTGAAAATGTGAAGTTAATTAGCGCTTGAAATTTCACATTCTTCGATTTGTTACCGGTGGCACTTATAATGTGTCAATTCTGTACTGGCAATGTTTGTATGTTCATTATTTGTTTGAGTTCATTACATAAGGACATTGAAATGACACTTGCTGCTGCTCCTGTATCTAACATTACTTCCACTTCATAACTACCAATCGTAACTCGTGTTATAGCCTGAATAATCTTCTTTGCTTTACTGGTACTATTAAAATCTACATCCTGATATAATTCTTTTTCTATTTTCTTACTGTCATCATACTGGAGCAAACAAATCGTCGGTTCCGTTGCACTCTGCTCCCTATCAACCGTAACTCGAGCGCTTAGATCGGTCGTCGTTCGTTTTCTGGTAAATTTGGTTGTTGCTGCGGGTCGGGTTCATTGCCCAACTCAATAATATTTACATTTCTGTCGCGCGTCACCCAAGTATCAGCTGTTTGGTTGTTGACATTAACTCGCGTCGCATTGGGAGTTCCGTTAGGTAGGAATTGAGGGTTGCATGTGTCGTGGAGGTGGTCCATTGTGATTTCCCCATACATTATTTCGTCCATGACTGTAACTGGTATTGTCATTACTGTTATTCCTGCAATACATGTTTGGATGTTGTTGTACGTTGTTTCTCTGAAAATATCCTGGATGGTACCTGTTATCCTCTCTTCTTTGATGTCTATGATTTCGGTTCCTTCTTCTGTTGTTGTTATTTTGAATATAACTGTTATTGTTCTGATTGTAATTACTGTTAGGATAACCATTATAGTAATAATTACTGTTTCCTTGCCAATGCTGCGAGTTGTTTCGCCTAATATTGAATGGATTTGCCCCAGTGTAGTGTGAATTGTTTCTTTGAGTGTTTTGTTGTGGTGTCGGAGGCGGATTCCAATAGCCTCTGTCATTTCTGTTGTGCGTATGCGAATTGCTTGGATGGATCGGATACAATTGATTGAAATTCCTGATCTCATCTCTGTAAACAACATCTATCTCATCAACATAACTGAAAAAATTCTTTATGTTGTCCTCGGACACTCCTATTAATTTATCACAATAAGGAAATGGTAAGTGGCTTTTAAGTGTTCTAATTATGTCTGGTAAATCTGCTGGTTTTGTCCAATATAATGTTTTGTTTAGGTAGCGTTCAAAGTATTGACGTAAAGTCTCTTTCTTCGGGTTGTAAATTTCTGGATTGTACACTTCTCGTTTTAAACTTTGCTGTTCTGTGATCGACCAGAATTCCTCAAGAAATGCTTGTTCAAACTGTTCAAATGTTGAACATCGTCTTTTCATTGCTGCTCCCCACTTAGCTGCTCTTCCACATAACAAATTTGTAACATATCGAATTTTATCGGCTTCTAACCAATGTCTCGGGAAAATACCATCAAAAGAGCGGATGAAAACAATCGGATGCACTTTGTCTTTCTCATCACATGAAAATGTCTGAAAGTATCCATGTCATACTAATGTTTCATCAGCTACTCCCGATGGTATTATGGGTCCTGCATTTTGTGTCAAACTGTGCATAGTATGTGGTGATGTCTGATAGCAATTTTGATCTTGTGGTAGCATTGAAAATGGTTCGTTGGGATTTGTATCACTCATTGGTAATTCTATTTTTGGCTGTGTGCTGGGTCTAGCATTATTCGGATTCCCATTTGTGTTTTGGTTGCCTGTTATGGGTTTTGGTATCACTGACAAACTTGGTATTACATTTTCTTTAAGTTTACGTACCTCTTTCTGAATATTATCTGTTTCTCCCTTTACTTGTTCCTTTGCCTTATCTAAAATGATGTGTGTCATTGTCTCAAACTTCTCATCTAAATAATCATCACATACTTTGCATTCATGTACAAGTTTCTCTGCTAGAGTTCTGTCATTCTTCAGAGATGCTACATCTGCTCTGTCTTCAAGTTTTTCTAGCTTTTCCTGTAAGGATTTCTGCTCTAATGTTACATCATTTAATCTGTCTGAAAGGTCTGTAATCGTCAGGTCTAAGTGTTCTTGGTTTGTTTTTACGGAATTGTGTGACTGTCGTAATTCGTCAACTTGGGTACTGGTTTTTTGTTGTTCAAAAACTACTGTTAACAATTTCTCATTACATCGCTGTAAGTCAGTTTTTGTCTCATCACTGAATTCCACAAATACCTTTTCTTGTCTCGTAACCTTGTCTGATAAGTCAGTAAATTTCCTTTTAAGACTACTGGTGGTTTCTGTCAAGTCGGCAAATTGTCTCGATTGTTTTTCAAAATTTTGTTTTATGTCCCGTGTCAGTTCATCGAATTTAGTGTCAAATTTCCCAATGTCACGTTTTAAATTGTCATTTTTCTCGTCTAAAGTGTCAAATTTTTGGCAAATTTTCTGTTTTGGTCACCAAGTAACTTCAGAATCTGGTTGAGCATGTCAGAGTCCTGTGTCTTAGTTTCATCATTTTTTCGTGTCTGATTGATGTCTGGTTCTGAAGTTGATGTTGTCAGTGTCGCGTTTTGTCGCGTAGTATTCACTCTCCAGTCGCCTGTATATCTGTTTAAATATAGGGGTTGTTGTCGTAATCGATCCGGTAAAATTATGTCTTGAACATCCTCAATTAAGTTCAATATTCATTTGACTGTCGGACATGTTTTGCAATGTGTCACTTTCACTAAGCTCGTCTGCGGAAACAATTTCTATGCATCTAGCGTCCATCTTGCGGTTTTTGTAATTAATTGCAAATAAAATTTTCCAATGGCAAAAAAAATTAAAAATATGATATGTTGAAATCTGAAATTTCTCTTATGGAAATGGATATTTTGATGTGATTTTTAATTAGAAATTGAATTATTAAACTGGTAGTGAAATTTCCCTCTCACAAATAAATGACTGTGAATATGCTCCTCACTTATAATTTGCAATAATAGTAAATCAATTGTAACTACAATTTGAAAAAATAATTGCGAAATAAATGGATCGGAATAATGGAAGTACAGGTGGCTGCTTGAAACTGTAAAAAATGTAAATTTCTGTACTCACCAAATTTTTTTTTTTTTTTTTTTTTTTTTTTTTTTTTTTTTTTTTTTTTTTTTTCAGTCTTATGTTGCAAATGTAGCATCAAATATACAGTTTTCAAACCAAAATTTTTCTTTCGCGTCCGTGCAAATTATTTTATGGATCGTTATCCTTTTTCCTTTTTTTTATTTTTTTTTTTTTTTTTTTACCAACTTAATTTCCTTGGCATGAAAATGAAAATTAACACGAATTAATAACAGGGAAAACAATATTGTTGTAAATTTCATGCACGTAACATTACAATTGAAATGAATGAGACTTAGTCCAAATTCATTTTCTGGTGCTATAATGTTGTTAAAATGAGATCAAATGTCCAAAATCTATAATAATTGCACCTGTATCAAATCCGGAGATTGTAAGTCCTGTCACCAGGACGCCAATTGTAGTGTTTCCTTTTTCTCAGGGTTCTGCCGTGAAAAATATAAAATAGAAAATCTGATTGGGTTTTGAATTTTGGTGGTTTCAGTTACGGATAAGGCGGACTTCGTATTATTGATTGAGATCGTGCTGTAATTTGACCGTGCATGGCAGACCGGGTCGGCAACACTACAAATAGCGACTGTACGGAAATAGCATCAGAAACTAATTGAAATTTACCTTATAATCTTGTTAGATACGCAGTATTAATTACAATATAGTCTTCATGGCTGTCCTCCTAATTTCTCTTGTAGGACGACCCGTCTTTCACTTTTCTCCGTCTGTTGAAAACTTCAAGTTGTCACTGTCGTGATCAATTTACAAATTTGGTGATATCCACCTCGAATCACTATTGAAACAACCTCGCTTTGTAGTATAATTTTAATTTCCACCCAAAAGCACATTCAACACATCGCCGAAAAATACATGTGTTTCGTATGAAGACAAGAGAGAGTGTCATCAATTAGTTGTTAAAAACAAAAACCTACGCAAAAAGTAAAAAGACGAACAAAATTATTTATAAAAATCGGTCACTGGCGCAGCGCTCTTCTGCGTGCGCGATCGTAAATTATATCTTTGTATTGGCGGAGGCGCGGTAGTCAAAGTACCATTACAAGTACTAGAAGTGGCTAGAACTCAAGTAGACAGAGAAAGTTATGTTGAAGAAAGAAACAAAGCCAAACAGATAATTGCAGCATCCAAGAAGAAATCTTGGGAAGACTTTGAAAACAGGTTGGAGACTATGGCTCAAGCTGCTGGAAAACCATTCTGGAATGTAATTAGCAGTCTTTGAAAGGGAGGTAAGAAGGAAATGACAAGTATTTTGGACAGGTCAGGACAACTGCTGGTGAATCCTGTGGATACCTTGGGCAGATGGAGGGAATATTTTGAAGAGTTGCTCAATGTAGGTGAAAATGCGATCAGTAATGTTTCAGATTTCGTGGTAGAATGGGATAGGAATGATGATGGAAATATGATCACATTTGAGGAAGTGGAAAAAATGGTCAATAGATTGCAGTGCAATAAAGCAGCTGGGGTGGATGAAATTAAGCCGGAACTCATCAAATACAGTGGAATGTCAGGTCTTAAATGGCTACGCAGGATAACTGAAATGGCCTGGGAGTCGGGACAGGTTCCATCAGACTGGACAAAAGCGGTAATCACACCAATCTTTAAACATAGAAACAGAAAAGATTGTAACAACTATAGAGGTATCTCTTTAATCAGCGTTGTGGGTAAAATCTTCTCAGGTATTGTTGAAAGGAAAGTGCGAGTATTAGTTGAGGACCAATTGGATGACAATCAGTGTGGGTTTAGGCCTCTTAGAGGTTGTCAGGACCAGATCTTTAGCTTACGGCAAATAATGGAGAAGTGTTATGAGTGGAACAGGGAATTGTATCTGTGCTTTATCGATCTAGAAAAGGCATATGACTGGGTTCCTAGGAGGAAGTTATTGTCTGTTCTATGAGATTACGGAATAGGAGGCAAACTTTTGCAAGCAATTAAAGGTCTTTACATGGATAATCAGGCAGCAGTTAGAGTTGACGGTAAATTGAGTTCATGGTTCAGAGTAGTTTCAGGGGTAAGACAAGGTTGCAACCTGTCTCCACTGTTGTTCATATTATTTATGGATCATATGTTGAAAACAATAGACTGGCTGGGTGAGATTAAGATATGTGAACACAAAATAAGCAGTCTCGCATATGCGGATGACTTAGTTGTGATGGCAGATTAGATTGAAAGTTTGCAAAGTAATATTTCAGAGCTAGATCAGAAATGTAAGGACTATGGTATGAAGATTAGCATCTCCAAAACGAAAGTAATGGCAGTGGGAAAGAAATATAAATGGATTGAGTGCCAAATAGGAGGAATAGAGTTAGAACAGGTGGACAGTTTCAAGTACTTAGGATGCATATTCTCACAGGATGGCAACATAGTGAAAGAACTGGAAGCGAAGTGTAGCAAAGCTAATGCAGTGAGCGCTCAGCTACGATCTACTCTCTTCTGCAAGAAGGAAGTCAGTACCAAAAGTAAGTTATCTGTGCACCATTCAATCTTCCGACCAACTTTGTTGTATGGAAGCGAGAGCTCGGTGGGTTCAGATTACCTTATCAACAAGGTTGAGGTTACGGATAGGAAAGTAGCTAGGATGATTGCAGGTACTAGTAGATGGGAACAATGGCAGGAGGGTGTCCACAATGAGGAAATCAAAGAAAAACTGGGAATGAACTCTATAGATGTAGCAGTCAGGGCGAACAGGCTCAGATGGTCGGGTCATGTTACTCGCGTGGGAGAAGCAAGGTTACCCAAGAGACTCATGGATTCAGCAGTAGAGGGTAGGAGGAGTCGGGGCAGACCAAGGAGAAGGTACCTGGATTCGGTTAAGAATGATTTTGAAGTAATAGGTTTAACATCAGAAGTGGCACCAATGTTAGCACTGAATAGGGGCTCATGGAGGAGTTTTATAAGGGGGGCTATGCTCCAGACTGAATGCTGAAATGATGATGATGATTAATTAATCCAATGTATTTTCTGTTCCATGTACTATGTATTAAGAGTATGATTGCAAGAGTTGAAGAAGATTAAGCAGTTCACTCATGATGTCTTAGTCATGAACGCTTGATACACTGATGTGATCTATTCGGCCTGTTGTAGGGGCAAAACTGTACCACACTGCACAGTGTCGTGGTTGTACAGCTGGATCTTGCCATGGACGTTGGGAGGGAAGTTGCAGACTGTGCAGCCTATTGGGCAGAGTTTGAGTTGAGTCATGACATCCTGTGGTTGCACAAAAAGCATTATTCAACATCGTGGCATTGCTGACAGAGTTCCTCTGAGCCATAGTCTATAGGTAGCAGTCATCCACTGCAGCAGTATTACGGCCTGATTGAGGCATGTCATCAACAGTTTCTGTCTCTCTGTATCTTCTCCCTGTCCGAACAACATCGCTTTGGTTCACACTGAGACACCTGGACACTTCCTTTGTTGAGAGCCTTCTTGGCACAAAGTTACAATGCAGACATGATCAAACTGCAGTATTAACTGTCTAGGCATGGTTGAACTATAGACAACATGAGCCGTGTACCTCCTTCGTGGTGGAATCACTGGAACTGATTGGTTGTCAGTCCCCTCCATCTAATAGGTGTATAATAAATTCTCACTACTTTGTAAATGATGAAAGTCTATGTGAATGCAGCTTGCCGCTAACTTGGTGTAATGTTTTGTCTGTACAGAAGTGTATCTGTCGCCTTTATCGCTCTTTCACTCTCACACATAAATCGGTACAATAAAGTCAGGGCTTCGTGTTTTCTAATTAGGCTGATCCGTGAAAAGACAGACAAACAATTATGCTAATGGAGGATTCTGAGTAAATTCTCGAATTCCATTCGCTCTCTCTCTCTCTCTCTCTCTCTCTCTCTCTCTCTCTCTATCTATCTGTCCTTTATCTGTGTACAGTTTAAGTATATTAATTACGTGAAATCAGCCTAGTAGAATCTCTGGTGGAGCCCTTCGTCTTAATATTCAGCGGCTGGCTTGCTAGAAAAGATCTTTGCATTTGTTATTGTTATTATTAAGCGCTGCATTCAGTTGGGAAAAATCGATCGTTTGAACAATTCGTTCAGTTCACGACAGATCTAAAATTTCAGATGTGGACGAAGCCTTTTTGGATGATTTACAAAAACTCAGAGATTGCAGGCTCTCTTCGTCACAGCTGAAACTTCCCAATTAATTACAGGGCCGAGACAATCTTCAATGATTCAGACAGGGAACTCATTCGTCATTCACTCTAGAATAAAATGGTCACAAACCTTATTTCTGAGGCAAATTGTATATTGAATCCATTTCCGTACATGTTCCGTTTTCTGTTGGTTCCAAGTCTCATGTAATTTGCTTTTACAGGTTTTTCTTTATCTTTACCTATCACGCTAGCGGCACAAACTTTCCTAACTCGCTTTAGCGTGAAGAAGAGTAAAAAAAAAAATCTCTTTTAGCAATCCGACAATCTTCCAACCGATACTTCTGAAGCTCTTCCCTTCTCTCTCTATAATAACCATGGAGCATACATTTCTGTACCTCTGTTGTTCCAAAGAATAAACGTACTAGAAAAATACCTTGGCGTCGACGAGCTGTCGGCGCATATATTACTAGAAAATCTGATCAGATACTTTTCAAACGTAAATACATGTGGATGATTTGGTTGACCATTATTAATTATTGCGTGGTAGAGGGTAATTTTCCGTGGGGAGATTACAATGCCCCTCGCAGCAAGCGAAGTTTGTGAGCTCAATTTTGATTCACCGAACACACTTCGCGAGCTATCTATTAGCGTGGATAACCCGGAAGTGATGATGGTCAGTCCTCCGACTGAAAAAGAATATTATATTTGAGACAGACGAAGAAAAGAAATGTTGAAGACAGAAGAAATGAAGAGACAGGTACCGCGGCTGTATTGCTTTTACGTGCATCTAGGTGTTATGTTTGCTGTGCACAACCAAGGAAGATGATCTTTCATGAACTGATGTCAGGGTCTACCCATTCGGGAACTTTCTTAAGCAGGGAAACCTTGGAAAACCTCTTAAGCCTAGACCCCCAGCCTACGGTACGTAGAAGATAGGAAAGCCTATAGAAGAAAAAAAATATAATTTTGAAATAGATCTCTAAAGGAAAGACAGGGATCAATTTGTATCACGATTTGGAGAAGAGTGCTTTGTGCCTCTAGCAAAAAAAAAACGTTTTACAATAAATAACGTGAATTCTCGTTTTACAATCTTGTTTCTTGGACAATATCTTGCGGTGCTAAACTCCTCCGGGTCTTGCATGTCCCCGACGTCCACATTTGTAGTCGTTCTTCTACGCGGCCCCCTTTGTAGTTGATCTTCTACGCGGCCCATAATGGGAAGAGTAGAAGGGACAGGGGGATACTCGAATTCACATGCAACATTCATTCCAAAAGAATTAGTAATGACCAAAAGGGAAACTCTTCCTGTAAGAGAACTGGTTAGGTTGCACCGTCCAAGATTCTCCTTTTTGAAAGCAAAATCCTTATGGCTTCATGGATCCTTTTTGTTACGACGTACTTCAAGGAATTCAACCATTAACTCATGATGTTGCCAAAAGCATCATCCGATTTACTCTCGTTTGAATACTCCTTTTGACTTTGCTTCCCCACTTGTGCTTATAAGTCCAAAAGTTCTAACGGATTTTCAATCACTGATTTGTTCTTCGTAATTTAAAGGATTCATGTAACTTACTATAGATTTTGGATTCAAATCATCGAATAATGGAAAGTGTAGTTCATTTTATACCAAGACATCATCCATATTTCCTTGATAAGTCATATAATTTAGCTATACTCAAAACTTTTTATTCTAAATACACATATTTCTACGCTTGAGTGCTGAAATGTAAAAGTTATTAGCATTGAGGAATGCGGATTCACTTCTTCCATTTACTCTCTGATTCATACGGTGTTCATCCATGCTCATATATGGAAATGGATTTTTCACACAAAATTCCCAAACGAACACGAACCATTAAATTACTACTGAATCTATGAATATTACTTTCTTTAATCATTCATTAATAAATTAAGAACTCTTAACTTCTAATTATAACACCTATTTCTTTTAAAGTTCAACATGAATCCGTTTATCCTCGCGTTTGGTGCGAGTCTCTTACAAAGCATATCTGTATCGTCTATATCGATTTTAACTCTCGCGCCGACATCAACTGTTTTGCGCGGGAAATTATCTTTGCGGCGTTAACCGTCACTCACAATTCACTGCCACAACACATCCCTTCACACGTTTACACATCTAAGCGTTCACATGAGATTATATATGAATATTCACTCGGAACCTCTTTTGATTATTCAACGTCATTTACGGGAAACATTTCATTCTTCTTGACGGTCAGTTAGATCTTTAATCATTCTTAATGACATTAGCAATGCTAAAGTTCTATGTTCACCCAAACCACAGGTGAAGCCTATCTCCACTATCTTCTTTACAACACTTGATATTAATAGTTAGTCACTATTTCTATACTCTATGTCACTGATTAACTATTTCAATTTAAAGGTTTCTATCACTACACACACACACAGTTTATTATTATGTTTTTTACGAGCGTTCATTTCTGTCACTCGGAACACCATTCCTCACTATCTTCTAAACTTCATTATATTTTTTTAAGTCGTTATGAGAAAATAACCCTTTTATTTTATTCGATCCCGGGTATGCTAACAGATAAGCCCCCGGATTCGGAATTTGTAGGATAATGTATGGTCCAGTATATAGTAACTCCCATTTCTTTGTACTTTTCTTTATTATGGATGATTTGGTATGTCGTTTAACTAGTACCTTCTCTCCGACATGGTATGTCTGTACCCTTTTGATTAATTTGTCATATCGTTGTTTTCTTTGATCAGCCTTTTTCGTCATATTTATGATAGCTTGTCTTATTTTTTCTTCCCAAGGCATCTCAGTTTCCTGAGTTTTGGGGATATGGTCAGTCCAGAAGTTTTCCTCTTTTGCTCCGAACATCAATTCACAAGGTGTATATCCAGTTGAGTGGTGGGGCATGTTATTGTATATCTGCTCAAACTCTTCCACATAATTTGCCCACGCAGTTTGCTTATTATGGCAATACGTCCTCATAAATCGATTGAATTCTCTAAAAATCCTCTCAACCAAATTGCCTTGTGGGTGGTAAAATGATGTTAGTATATGTTTCACACCGACTTGAGACAAAGTCTGCTTCCATCGGAGTCCCGTGAATATTTTAGCATTGTCTGTTATGATCGCCTTAGGTGTACCAACATGTGGAAGATAATCCCTTATTAATATTAATACAATTACTTTGGCTGTAGCCGCCTTTATCGGGTACAGCTTTACATATTTCGTACACACATCGAGAAATGCCAACACATATTTAACGCCACCTCTTGAAGTGGGTAACGCTCCACACAGATCGCACGAAATTAATCCTTTTGGTTCTTGTACTAATATAGAGCATAATGGATGCTTAGTCCCTTTTGAATCCGGCTTTGTTTTTTGACAGATTATGCATCTCTTTAAGACCTCATGCACTCTGCGCTTTATGTTGGGAAAATAACAGTACCCACTTATCTTGTCTGCACATTTTGTCGCACCGAAATGTCCCCAGGTTAAATGAGTGAACCATACAAGTTTCTCTATTTGCGCGTCAGGTATACAGACACACCAACGGACTTTGTTTGGCCTTCCACAGCGGAAAAATAATACGCCATTTACCAGCTTGTAATAGTTTGCCATCTGATCCGAAGGTTGCTGTTGTAACCTTTGAATGACACTTCCCCATTGAGCATCCTTTTTCTGTAACTGGGCCATATGCACACACAAATTGACGTAGTACGTCTTAAATGGATTTTCCTGCAGCAGCAATACAGGGAATTCTGAGGAATTATTTACTTCAATCTCTTTTGTTAAACCCTGCGGTGACCTTGATAGAGCGTCAGCAATAATGTTTTGCTGCCCTGAGACATGTACGATCTTAAACTGGTATTGTTGCAGAGCGAGCGTCCATCTAGCCAGCCTGGGGTGTAACAGTTTACACGTTTGTAAAAACGTTAATGATTGGTGATCACAATATACGATAGTCTTCGACCCATATAAATAATAATGAAATTTTTTAAATCCCCAGACGACCGCAAGAGCCTCTAATTCTGTCGTCGTGTACGTTCGTTCCCAGTTGGACAAAACACGACTAGCAAACGCAATAGGACAAAAGGTAAGCTGTCCATTTATCTTGCGTACTTGGAAAAGGCACACTCCAAGACCCACATTTGACGAATCTGTTGACAAGTAGAATTCCTCTTGCATGTCCGGATGGTACAAAAGCGGTGCATTTACTAATTGCTTCTTTATCTCTTCAAATGCTTCTTGACACTCTAATGTCCAGAGCCAGGGCACATCCTTCTTCAGCAAACTATTTAGAGCTGCTGCATTCATGGCCTGATTCGTTATAAATCTTCTAAAAAATGAGGCAAGACCCATAAACCCTTTTAATTGCCTCCTATTTCTCGGTGTTGGAAACTTACTAATCGCAATTAGCTTCTCCTTGGTCGGTAAAATTCCCTTTGCGTCAACTATATGCCCCAGGAACTTGATTCTGTTTAGTGCAAAATGGGATTTCTGTAGGTTAGCAGTTATTCCCATGGTTTTGAACACGTCCAACACCCGACTCAGTAAGGTAATATGCTCCTCCCAGGTCTTCGATGCAATAAGCATATCATCAACAAATACTGTTATCCTGCTTCTTAGTTCTGGGCCTAGAGCATAATCTAGAGCTGCTATAAAGATTCCAGCACTAATGTTGAGTCCGAAAGGAACTACAGTAAATTGGTAACTTCTTCCGGCATAAATGAAAGCTGTATATTTCCTTGATAACTCATCCAGCTTGACCTGCCAATACGAACTCCGCAAATCGATGCTCGTCAAATATTGGACATCCTGGAACTGTTGTATCAGTTCATCTATGTTTTCCGGATGTGTTCTTACTGGAATTATGATTTTATTTATTTCCCTGGCATCGAGTACCAGTCTCACAGTTCCATTTGCTTTTGGCACGACCAACAATGGGGAGCAGTATGGGCTTGTAGAGGGTTCGGTCAAACCCAATTTCAACATGCGATCTATTTCTTTTTGAACTTGAGCCTTTAACCTCCAGGGAACAGGATAGAAAGTTCTACAATACGTTTCGTGTGGCTTAACGTAGAGATGGCATATGTATCCCTTAATAACTCCTGGCCTTTCGTCAAACACGTTTTCATACACTAATAATAATTCTTTGAGCTGCTTCTTCTGCTCTTCAATAATGCAGTCGGATTCATTTAACTTCTCATACACTAATTGACCGAAATCTCCTTTGACTTGGAACTCATTATTCACGTACTGTTTAGAATTTTGTGCAGTCCTGATTACTTGCACACTGTTCCCACTATTATATTTTCTGGTAAGGCTTTCCTTTTTCAACAAGTCCAACTCAATTTCTTGTTTATTTACATTTAACCAAATTTTTCCTGTTTTAAAATCTATTCTGCATCCGTATTGACGTAGGCTGTCGACTCCTATAATGCAGTCTACCACCAAATTTTTCACAACAAGGAATGTGCTTAATATTGCTACATTTCCGACTTCTACACTAAGTAGTGACTGCACTTTTACATTAGCCGATCTAGCCCCAACGGCGCCTATTATTCTGCAATTTTAAACTGGAAAAATTGGTACTCGTCTTATATTTCTGATCTTGTTGAATAGAGCCTCCGAAATAACATTCGTGGTTGCAGCTGTGTCCAAAACCGCCACTATAGGTACAGTCTCCAAAATGACTTGCACTTCGGCTACTGCCACCTGTTCCTTATCCTCGTCTTGGAGTTCTAAGTCCTCGGTCAATTCATCTGCCAGTAATCGTCCATCATTATACGTTAGCATGGGCACACATATCCTGTTGCCCCTCAACCTATTGTTGACCGCTTCTCCGGGGCACGAGTGGGTCCTTACAAGTTTGTTGGATTTTGATTCGCCTGGTGGTTGACATTGTCCGTCACTTCGGTAATTACCGGTTGATTCGTAGATGTCCGTCCCCACTGATGTTGGTTATTTGAATCTATTCCCCCCCAGTTGATTCCACTTTCTATTACTGTTATTGTTCCAGGCTTGCGGTCTGAAATTCCTTTCGTTCCCCCATACGGGATTGTATCGTTTCCCATTCCTGTTGTTCCTTGGATAGCCCCTCGCAAGACTATTGCCGGTATTATTATTGAGATTTTGAGGGGTTTCTCCACTATTTATCGATCTCTGTGCGTTCCCTTGCCTACCATTTGGCGGAGGTTCTATCTCCCTATATTGGAATCTGTTGTTACGGGCTTTCTGGTTGTTCTCTTCTATAATGTCTATATGGTCTAACGTCGTGAGGAACGACTCCAGGTCTTTATCGTTCCCGTAAATTAATTGATTCCGTATACTAGTTGGTAGTCTTGCCTTAAGTATGTTTATTATGTCTGGCAAGGGCATAGGTCTGTCCCAATATCTAGTTTTATTTATATATTTTTCAAAATACTTCCTAAGGCTTCTTTTTGAAAAAGAGAACGGCTCTGGGTAGAGCACCTCCTGCCTTAGGCGTTCCTGTACCCCTTCTGACCAGAATTTTGCTAAAAACGCTTTCTCAAAATCGTCATAGGTCGAGCATACAGAAGTCATGTCCGAGGCCCAGATCGCCCCCGAACCTTGTATATACCCCGTAACGAAACTGATCTTCTGCCACTCCGACCAATTTCTGGGTAGCACTCCTCTAAAACTTCGAATAAAAACAATCGGATGGACCCCCCTTTTATCAGTGTTAAAAATCTGAAATTGCCGATGCTTTATCATTTTTTCTTCGGCATGGCAAAGGCTTTCGTAATCTCCGTCAGATAAAACTTCACGCGAACAACTAGCTCGTGGCAATTTAATATTTGAGTTACTTACACAAGTCGGTATTGTGTACGAATGTGCAGTAACTGGCTCTATAGTCGCTGCCAACTTTTGCTGCTGGCCTGTATTCATTTGTTCTGAGCCTTGTTATGAAACGCGTATCGACTCTGCTATCGTTTGTTTCCAATGCTCGAAATCAGCCCCTAACTGCTGTCGCACTTCCTCAAGTCCTTTCGCAAACAAATTCTCTTCCTGTTTGCCGCATAGACTCTGGAATGCTGCTTTAACATTTTGCTCAACGTTTTCACACATTAGCCTTTTGTTTTCTAATGTGATTTCAGATAATTTACCCGTTAATACATTAATCTGATGGTTTATAACGTCTTGACGTTCTGTCAGATGTTCCACACTTTCCTTTAGGTTCGTCTGCGTACGTGCCAATTCAGGAAGTTGCGCAATTGCACATGACATGGCATCTTGTTTTTGTACTAACTGCGGAACCATTTCCACCTGTTCCCGTATGGTACCTATCTTAATAGCCACATACTCCTTCATTTCTACACGTACGCGGTGAGTAGATTCCTCACATTGAGCTTTCACCAATTCTATTTGTGCAGTTAATTTTCGTTCCGTCTCTTCGGCCTGATCTTTAAGTTCCTTTGTCTTCGCCTCTATCCGCTGCTCTAATTCAGAAAAACTGTCGTGTAACTGCTGCTTAATCTCAGCTTTCAGATTTTCCTGCCCCTCAGTAACTGAGGCTAATTTCGCATTCAAATCATTTTGCCCCTCGGTAACTGAGGCTAACTTCGCATTAATGTCGGTTTTCATATTATTCATGCTCTCGGTTATCATCTGCATCTGTCTCATGATAATTACGAATGGATCTAATCCATGTTGCATACTTGCTGTTACATCTCCAGCCGTGTCTACCGGGTGTTCTATTGCACTATCTGTAGCGATCGGTTCTACAACACTTCTTACTACATCACTATTATCCGTGCTCACAGCTGAAGGCTGTTGCGTGTTGCTCTGCTCTGCTTGACTCATCTTAAACATTGCCCTAGTTAAAACCATATAAATGTTCTACAGTCAATATGTATATATCTCCCTTCACACAACAATACTTCTGTGGCTACTTTCTTATAGTACTTATACAGGTAAATGCAACTAGTGCAGGTCAATCAAACTACGTCTGGTGTGAACACATTTAGTAAATGTTCAAATCTACGTCTACTTCCTCAATACTAGCAAGCTTTAATAAAAAATTATAGATCTGGCCTTTTTTCTGCGCCCAGCGTGCTGCTTTTATTTGTAGATCCACTTAATTTTCCTGTGAGTATTTCTTCTCTTTTCCAAGTTAAGTTATCTCGTCGTAGTTCACATGAAACAGAGAACAAAATTATTTTAACAACATCCAAAAACGTGTCCTGTCACGGATTGGCCATTATAATGAATTCTACTCTACTTTTTAAATGATGAAAGTCTATGTGAATGCAGCTTGCCGCTAACTTGGTGTAATGTTTTGTCTGTACAGAAGTGTATCTGTCGCCTTTATCGCTCTTTCACTTTCACACATAAATCAGTACAATAAAGTCAGGGCTTCGTGTTTTCTAATTAGGCTGATCCGTGAAAAGACAGACAAACAATTATGCTAATGGAGGATTCTGAGTAAATTCTCGAATTCCATTCGCTCTCTCTCTCTCTCTCTCTCTCTCTCTCTCTCTCTCTCTCTCTATCTGTCCTTTATCTGTGTACAGTTTAAATATATTAATTACGTGAAATCAGCCTAGTAGAATCTCTGGTGGAGCCCTTCGTCTTAATATTCAGCGGCTGGCTTGCTAGAAAAGATCTTTGCATTTGTTATTATTATTAAGCGCTGCATTCAGTTGGGAAAAATCGATCGTTTGAACAATTCGTTCAGTTTACGACAGATCTAAAATTTCAGATGTGGACGAAGCCTTTTTGGACGATTTATAAAAACTCAGAGATTGCAAGCTCTCTTCGTCACAGCTGAAACTTCCCAATTAATTACAGGGTCCAGACAATCTTCAATGATTCAGACAGGGAACTCATTCGTCATTCACTCTCGAATAAAATGGTCACAAACCTTATTTCTGAGGCAAATTGTATATTGAATCCATTTCCGTACATGTTCCGTTTTCTGTTGGTTCCAAGTCTCATGTAATTTGCTTTTACAGGTTTTTCTTTCTCTTTACCTATCGTGCTAGCGGCACAAACTTTCCTAACTCGCTTTAGAGCGAAGAAGAGTAAAAAAAAAATCTCTTTTAGCAATCCGACAATCTTCCAACCGATACTTCCGAAGCTCTTCCCTTCTCTCTCTATAATAACCATGGAGCATACATTTCTGTACCTCTGTTGTTCCAAAGAATAAACGTACTAGAAAAATACCTTGGCGTCGACGAGCTGTCGGCGCATATATTACTAGAAAATCTGATCAGATACTTTTCAAACGTAAATACATGTGGATGATTTGGTTGACCATTATTAATTATTGCGTGGTAGAGGGTAATTTTCCGTGGGGAGATTACAGGTGCTGCTCATGCATGGTTGTTTACATCTTTAGGCACTTTTAGTGGAGCTCTGAACAGTCAAAGGGACTGTGTCTGTGATACAATATTACAATATCCACAGACAATATCTGTCTTCAGGAGTTCTGGGAACCGGGGTGATGCAAAGCTTTTTTTGATGTGTGTATATGATTTAATATACAGTTTGGAAGTTAGGAGATGAGGTACTGGCAGAAATAAAGCTTTGAGGACGGGGCGTGAGTCGTGCTTGGGTAGCCCAGGTGGTAGAGCTTGGTAGAGCACTTGCCCACGAAAGGCAAAGATCCTGAGTTCGAGTCTCAGTCCGGCATACAGTTTTACTCTGCCAGGAAGTTTCATATCAGCGCACACTCCGCTGCAGAGTGAAAATCTCATTCTGGAAACATATATTACTTGCCATATCATCCTATTAGAAATATCTTTAAAAACAGTAGTTTTGAGTGCATTTTTGAATGGATATTTTAAATATGTATTTTTATAATGTATTTTGAAAGATATTTTGATTTTTACAGATTTACTTGTATGTTCCTCTCGTGCTGTCATATCTATGTCATTGTTTACTGCTGTACTTTAAACACACTTTAAACACAAGTTTAAGTACTATAGTAGAGCCACATTAATCTTTAGGCCTGTCAGCCAACTTTAAACGTAAATCACCATACTGGAAGCAGAATATGTACTTCATGCGATGTCAGTGTAAGTTTCCTGTATTGCCTCAATTTTTATCTTTTACAGTGTATATTCTGATGATGCTCTTGTTAATCTGAAGAGTGAAACCAGTCAATACAACAAAAAAAGTGTGACTTGTAGCTGTTTTCAAAAATTTAATTTGGATATTGCATAATTAGAAAATCTGCCCAAATGGAAACTCAATATGAGGCCTCTGCAGGTGCTGATAACGCTTCTCACATGATTATGCAGCTTCTCTGTCTCCTTCACAGTGACCACTTAATGTCCTAATCTGTTCATGCCTTTTTTATGTTGTACCAGACCTGGTAACAACACAAAACATAAAAAACAGTAATGCACTCTTATGGCCATTCTACCTGTTGCAGGTGTGTGTGTGTGTGTGTGTGTGTGTGTGTGTGTGTGTGTGTGTGTGTGTTTGTTTGTTTGTTTGTTTGTTTGTTTGTTTGTTTGTTTGTTTGTTTGTTTGTTTTTAAATGCATTAACTGGATGGGCCTACTTTCTTATTTGTTTTGAATTGTAGATCATTTTTGTTGTCTGGAGCCTGGTTTGCACAGGAGAAGATACAGGAGAATGAGCATCTGCCAAGAAATGTTCTGTCTTTTGTAAATGGTACGTAAGTGAACAGCCTTTGATTACATTTGGTTCACAGTTACTTACACTCACACTTGTTCCACTGGTTGAATTGGAGTGAGTGATGGAGTGGTCTGGAAAAAAAAACCAAGTAATGTTGGTGATACAGCACTATATGTATCATATATGCTTCTGGAAGCCAAGTGATCCACACAACAAATGCGAAACAAAAAGAAATATGATAAGTAGATAGTTGCCAAAGCTCTTACAGGTCCAGCTGGGGATGTGAGAATGATGATAAATCCATTACATGCTTCTATCAGGTGAGAACGGAGCCAATAAGTACAAGCTTTCTTGTTTCTTCTTGTTAAAAAGGAAAAGCATAACATAATTCTGCAAAAGTAAACAAGTATGAATGTGTGTCTATTGTGCTGACTAAACTAAAAATGTACAAAATATTTTATCATTCTCTCTGCTTAAGAGCATGGTAGCTGTAATTAAATTGATGATGCCTGTCATTTTAGAGGTTTTTAATGTTAGACCTGAATAAATAAATATCTTTTTCATTGATTATGCAATCTCTCTTCTAACTCATTTGACACGTTTACATACATTTGATGCTTCATTAATCATACTTTCACATTATAATCGTTATAAGTAGTAGCGCGCATGATAATGGGATGTTCGTGCTAGAACACTTGTCTCATTAAATTTAATTTCATGATTCCCATCTCGAAAAACATGCTCAGCTACGGCCGATTTTTTGATGTGTCCTAAGCGACAGTTTCTTTTATGTTCAGCTAAGCGTGTATTTAAACTTCTTTTCGTTGTTCCAATATATACTTGTCCGCAACTGCATGGAATTTTGTATACCCCAGGTGTTGCTAGGGGATGTCGGGCGTCTTTTGCAGTTCTTAAATATTCCTTAATCTTCTTGGTGGGTCTGAAGATTGTTTCGATCCCATACTTGGCCAGAACTTTCCCGACACGGTCCGTAACCTTATTAATAAATGGTAGGAAAACTTTTCCAGTAGGTGACCATTGTTGTTCTGGACATAGCTGATTTTGTTGGCTCTGGCCACCAAGGTTTTAATGACACCTCTTTTTTGCCTAGGATGATGGTTAGATTCCTTGTGAAGGTATCAATCCGTGTGAGTGTTCTTTCTATATACTTTGTGGCCCAGCATCCCATCCACCCGTTTAATTACCGACACATCCAGGAAATTGAGTTGACCATTGCTCTTTTTCTCCATCGTAAACTGTATCTTCGGATTAATGCTGTTCAGGTGCACCAAGAAGACATCCAACTCTTCTTCACCATGAGTCCACACTACAAATGTGTCATCAACATAGCGGTACCATTTAGCACGCTTTTTACTGGCAGTCTGCAGCGTTGGCTGTTCGAAGATCTCCATAAATAAATTGGCAACAGCTGGGCTGGGAGGGCTTCCCTTAGCCACCCTGTCGATCTGTTCATAAAACTAGTTATACTGGAAATAAGTTGTCGTCAGGCAGTGTTTAAATAAAGCCACTATGTCAGTCGTAAAAATATCTGCTATATATGAAATAGCTTCGTTTACAGGCACAATGGTAAACACTACATCGAAGCTCACAAGAATATCACTTGGGCTGATGTTAATCTCCCTCAATTTTTCAATAAAATGCGCCGAGTTGTTAACGTAACTGCCCGTTCTGCCGATGTGTGGTTGCAGCAAGCAGGTGAGATATCTGGCCACCTCTTGTGTCGGAGATCCTATGGCACTCACAATTGGTCTCAACGGGACCTGTGGTTTATGCACCTTTGGGAGTCCAAAAAGTCTTTGTGGATAAGCTTCGTTTTGCAGAGTTGTTTTTTATCATCCAAAGAAAGAGAAGATTGTTTCACCAGTTGATTGGTATTTCTCAATATTTTGGTTGTAGGATCCTTCTGAAGCTTTTTGTACATAGTGGGATCCAAAAGGTCACTAATCTTCTTGTGATAATCTTCGGTGTTCAGCAAAACTGTAGCATTTCCTTTATCAGCTGCAAGTACAATAATGCTCTTACGCGCATTGATCTCCCTCAGTGCCCTCCTTTCCGATTGAGACAAATTGCTGGTAGATGGTTTCGCTTGGCGTAATATTCTGGCTGTTTCAGTCCCGATTTCATCCGTGGAGTGCGATGGTAACAAACGGATCCCTGCCTCCACATTCACTATAATGTCCTCCGTAGGAACCTTTAGTGGCGTGACTGGAAAGTTGCCTCCTTTCGACAGAACTGAATATTCCTCTTTTGTTAATTCTCTCCCAGACATGTTAATCACAGTTCGAGAGTTGCCAGCGACTGATGTTTCACCTCTGCCTTTCTGTAGGCCATCGAATTTCCTCTTTTGCCTATTAGTTGCCATTTCTGCACTGGGGTACATGGTCCTGAACCATAGACAGTCCACCTTATTCCAGTCATAACACTGCATTATGTTACTGATGTATAAATGGAGATGTAAGAGCTTACTGCTAGTTTCCGCTAGTTCTCGCCGCTTATGGTGAATTCGTTCAGATATCGCTGAGACTGCCATCCGTGCTTCTTCACAGAGCAGGCAAGCCACCGACCTCCACACTCTGTTAACTGGCACAGACATTAAACACCTTGTCACCGACTTTAGATTCCACCACCCTTCGACCACTGTCAGTAGATGCTAATGACGGTAGTACGGCAAAATCCAATGAGCTGTGCAGTTTCCACCGTGCTCGTAGCCACTTGTTCTCACATCAGATACCTACAGTGTACCAGGCTGCACTGAATCTGGCAATAGGCAGCGGCCTCACAATTTTGGCCTATCGGTGTAAACACGGATTACTGTCACGATACCGTGAGCAGACTGCCGAGAGACCACCGCCGGAACATTGCGGAGACAGGTATCGGTTCCCGTGTTAGTGCAGGGGCTCTGCGTACGTGGTCGCTAGCCAGCTGTGCGATTGCCGTTCGTGACGAAACGGTGACGCAGTTTTGCGGTGTTCGGCAGCCACTGTACGTGCGGTACCGGGGCCACCCGCTGGGGGAGTCGCGGTCGCCGCTTGTGGGGAAGCTGCTGGCACTGGTGTTCGGACTGCTGTTTCTGGGACTGGCTTTCATGGCGCAGTTCCTCGGTGGCGTGCTGCAGGCCAGCCTCACGATATTCGGCACCGTCGGCGGACCCGTGCTCGGCTTCTTCTCGCTCGGCATGTTCCTGCCCCACGCCAACGAGCCGGTACGTACTCCTCGTCCTGCTGCCTCGCCAGAGACTCTGCTAGAGAGGTCTGGTGTGTAGAACTGGGATGCCCAGGTATACCGGTAGTGAACTCGCTTATCTGTTGTTATTGGCACTGTGATGAAATAACTGAAGTAAAGCAGATGAGACATAGCAAGCCTGACAAACTCCTACAGTGATCTGTTTGTACCATTACCCCTCAGTGTTCTCAGAAGTACATACAAGAGACGACATGAGACCTGTTTTTCTGTCAGTGTTGAAATAAATGATTTTGTTTTATCTGCCATTCAGTGTTAATTCATTATCAGGGTTTGTTGTGGCTTGCACAAGGCATCTACAGATGCGGAAGAGATTTTAGGGTTCAAATTTCGTTGTGTGTACTATATTAAAGGATCTGTAACAGGCAGGTTACTTCTTTTCTCCACATTTCATTCAATCTTTACTGATAATTTACATCTATATTTCTACCATACACATCACTGTGAAGTACGTAACAGATGGTATGTCCCACTGTACCAGTTATTAGGATTTCTTCCCATTGCATTCACGTACGGACTGCAAGAAGAATGATTTTTGAATGCCTCTGTTCATGCAGTAATTATTCTAATCTTACCCTCACAATCCCTATCTGAATTGTCGCATCCTGTACAACACAATGCACCTTGCCTTTATGCTACACGGAAACTTACTTCCAAAACATGTCAGACTGTAACTGGTGCTGCTCGCCAAGGGTCAGTGGGTCCAAAACATCCAAAGATATTGCTTGCTGTAAGTATCAATCACATCGTAAATATAAGCAACTTCTTGCATATTTCATTTATAATTAATTTTTAATTTTTGTAGTTCAGTATCAGCCCGCATCTCGTGGTCGTGCGGTAGCGTTCTCGCTTCCCACACCCGGGTTCCCGGGTTCGATTCCCGGCGGGGTCAGGGATTTTCTCTGCCTCGTGGTGGCTGGGTGTTGTGTGCTGTTCTTAGGTTAGTTAGGTTTAAGTAGTTGTAAGTTCTAGGGGACTGATGACCATAGATGTTAAGTCCCATAGTGCTCAGAGCCAGTTCAGTATCCAATATTAATGCCAACAGTAGTAGTAATTGTGGTGATGGTGAGGAGGAGGAGGGGGAGAATGTTTCTAGTTACATGAATGCACAAAATATGCATGACAGTTTTAAAATTACATTATTTGTGTGAAAATATTTTTCCTTATATAAATTTTTGTTAGTTTGTGTGTGAATGTTACACTAATTTTTTAATGTTGTAATCCAAAAAAATTGTGGAAGATATCTTGTTGTACCATAAAGGAAATTAGGAGTCTATCACATACTTCACTGATACTATTGAGCTGTTCCATTACATACTGAACATCACCAACAAACTGGTTACATACAGCTCTCCCCAAACACGTCATGTCTAAGCTGCTTAATGACTGCAACCTTCATCACTTGAACCTGCTTGCTGTGTTTGAGCCTCGTTCTCCCTCTGCAATTTCTGTCCCCCGTACTTACCGTCCGTTACCAAACTGATGATTCTTTGATGCCTCCAGATGTGTACCACTCATCTGATCTTTTTTCAGGTGTGCCACAATTATTTTCTCTCCATTTTGATTTGGTACCTCTTCCGTAATTATCCAAACAACCCACATGTCTCTTAGCATTCTTCTGTAGCACCCATTTTGAAAATGTTCTATTTTCTTTTTGTCTGTAGTGTTTATTGTTTTTGTCTAACTTCCATATAATGACACATTCCAAACAAATTCTTCCAGAAAAAACTTACTTAAATATGTGTTAGAAATTAAGGTATTTCTCTTTTTCAGAAAAGTTTCCCTTTCCCTCCTTCATCCTCTCTGCCCTCACTGTCACAATCAGTGGCTCCTTTTCATTCTGGTGTCCAGGTGAGCTACTCCTCCTTCTAACATTCCCCAATCTATCCATCTCTGTTCCCTGAGAAAGGAACTAATAGTGCCATAGTGCCAACTGCAATGATTAGCCCTTTTGCTTTAGATCGGTCTATAAAATAATTGTCAATTAGGATGAGCAGTACTCTGATAGATCCTTAAGTGTGAATAAATGAAAGATAAAAGGTATTATAAAAGGAGGGAACCTGATAGCACTCAGTTAAAAAATGGATGATAGCTTGTGTAGGCTTTCATATCACCTGTCCGAAGATAATACTAAGAATGATTATAAAATGAAATCTCGAAACCAGTTGTAGCAAAAGTTCTGAAAAAGCAGGACTTGGGAGGGTCCTGAGAATATGCAATACGTGTGTGAAGGGAAGGAAGGAAGAAAGAAAGAAAGGAAGGAAACATTAGTATTTAATCCAGTCAACATTGAGATCAATAGACGGAGCAGAAGCTCAGGATGTTCAAGGATGTGGAAAAAAATTTGCTATGCCCTTCCAAAGGCATCATCCTGGAGTTTGGCTGGATTCATTTTGAGAAATCATGGAAAACCTAAATGTGGATGACGAGACACAGATTTGAACTGTGGCCCTCCCAGGTAGGAGTCCAGCGTGCTAACCAATGCACCAGCTCGCTTTGTATCTGTAAAGGAATTGACGCATGAGACACCAGTTTTAGCCATGCAAGACTGCTATTCCAGTGTTAAGGTCAACTTACTGACCTGACGGCAGCCATCCGTGAAACTGAGACAGACATTGCGAGAATTGTAACAGCTCAGTATATGTCATATAACAGTTTTAGCTTACCGAACTTGCACATAAACATCTGCACCTTCTGCTGCTTGATAGTTGAATGTGGTGCACTGTTATTAAATGATATCCCAACACTGTGGAACAATGTGTTCGTTTCTCTTCACATTTATTAACACACAGCTCAGTTGATGGTCAGCTTTGTGAACTATAGAATGTCCGTATCTTTGCCGACATCATTAAGCGGCAGCAATCAGTAAAAAGTCCGCCAACACAAATGACACTGTTTTGCACTATTCCATTGTTGTTTCACAGTTGTGGGGCTATACCAATTCCTTCATTTTTGCATCAGCTAGGTTGGTGATTGACATATGTCCAAGTGATTAGCAGTAACATAAAATAAACAGCGTGTTAGGAAACAAAAAAAATTCATGGGTCACGCACGAAAGTGACACAGATGGTGAGCTAGCAGCAAAACCCCCTAATGAAGCTGTTCTCTACGAGTTAATTAGTAATGAAATAATTGGTTGGTTGGGGTCTGATGCAGCTGTATACCATGGGTCATTACCGAGAAGTAACACCTATCCTTGGCAACAGAGCGACGTAATGAAAGTTTATTTCATTATAGTTTAGTTAAGCAATGCTTTAGCAAGGGATGTAAGTTTATTATACGGTTGTGTAATCAAACTAAGATTAAACAATGATTTTGCTCACACATCTTAATCTCGGTATCATAAAGACCACTACTCTTTACAAGTGTACAAAGTATACCGTATGCCAGCTTGTGTTACGAAAAATGGTGAACCCACTGCATGGTTAAGTTCGTTTCCCGTTGCTTCACTTTTAAGGGTAGTAATCAGTGACATTTTTCCTCGTTACTTTTCTTAACAATCGACACGAATTTCCCAAATACTTTGGTATCAGAAATGGCAGTATTAGTCTTGCCCAGATTGCATAAATATCTACAGATGCCCACGAGGCTTTCTCATCCTTCAGTTCTTTCTGCTCACCGTCAACTGAAAGAGCGACGTGAACTTTTCTCAGATGCTTGCAGACTCTTTTGACTATTTTTCATCACCTCTTCCCACTGAGGCCTACTACTACGTGACGGTGTTGCATGGAGCCATAACGGGCCTGGCCACAGGGCTCGCCTTCTCCATGTGGGTCGGCTTCGGCGTCCCCCGGCCGGACGCAGTAAGGCTGCCCACGAGGATGGATGGCTGCGACTTCAACATAACGGCCACACCGCCGCCGCCCACCCAGGACCCAAGGTTGGCCGCAGCATCTCCTCAAACATTTCCGCAGCGTCATAAATTAACACTGTACTTTAGGGTGCTCAGTAGAGTTGTCAGTTCCATTATTCCACACGATACTTCAACGACTGACGCAGTCATCTTCTTCAGTTGACGTGAGATGTATTGTTAAGTGTACCTGCTACCTGGACTCTCACAAAATTCAATTTTCTTCCCTTTTTTCGCACATTATATCACCTTTGCTATCACCTGCATGACATTAAAATATTTAGTTTATAACCTTGAAGGCACACATTCTTTTGATCCCCTTGGGGGAAGGTTTGGGTCATAAGTTGTTAGTTCCACACCTCACGGGTTCCATGCTACAGAGGAAAAACTTTGCTTATTGATATGTAATTTTTAATAGCACATAGAACCTGTTTTGGGGTCTAGATTCTTCTTCATAGATCTCATTTCTTAGTAACAGTATTATGAAAAGGATAGTTGCTACTCACCATATAGCAGATATACTGAGTTGCAGACAGAGCGAGGTGGCGCAGTGGTTAGACACTGGACTCGCATTCGGGAGGACGACGGTTCAATCCCGCGTCTGGCCATCCTGATTTAGGTTTTCCGTGATTTCCCTAAATCACTCCAGGCAAATGCCGGGATGGTTCCTCTGAAAGGGCACGGCCGACTTCCTTCCCCATCCTTCCCTAATCTGATGAGACCAATGACCACGCTGTCTAGTCTCCTTCCCCAAACCAACCAACCAACCGAGTTGCAGACAGGCACCAGAAAATGAGTGTTTGGCCAACAAGACCTCATTGGGCGCGCTTCCCCCCCCCCCCCCCCTTTCACACACACACACACACACACACACACACACACACACACGCACACACACATAGACATGCAAATGGGGCTCACTCATAGATGACAGCAGTCTCTGTCTGATGAGGCCACAAACCAAGTCAGGTCTCAGTAGCCAGAGACTGCAATTATCTTTCTCATAATGTTATTACATTCCACACTGGATTTACCTTTTTTTTTTAAAGAAAGTCATACGAGGGCTGTTCAGAAAGTAAAGTCCAATCAGTTGCAAAAAAGGAAACCACAGTGGAAGCCTGATGAAGTTTTGCACAGATCTGTAGGACAGTGTCTGTAATACACCTGTCGATTGCGCATCACGTCGCTCCCCACATTTCTGAGTGCACAGTGAGCATGTAAAGATGCCCCAATTTGGAAGGGAAGGGGGGGGGGGGGTGCACAGAGATTCCCAAGGATTCCACCTAATGACTTATTTTGTACTAATTGGTCTATTTTGTTGAGTAATGGAGGGAAGTTCCCAGATTATAGTTCCTTACATGGGTGCTGAAAGACATGTTCCCATGTTCTCATAGAATATGACTTTGTTTTTGACTTGGAGATATCTTTTTGTAAAGAATGATGTTAAAATTTGTATCACACCACTATTTATAGCCGAGTTTGACTCCTAGCTCCTGCTGCACTGCTTCACATGTTTGTTTTACTGAGATGACACAATTTTTTCTGAAATACACATTCTCTTGGTGTTCCAGATATTTTGCTAGCTGGTATGTAGTGGGTCTTCTAAAGCCACCGTGTCCTGCTGTATGATTAAAATATGTTTGAATAACTGTTGTAATAAAAAGTCACACGTCTGTCTGTGGACACGATATGTAGAGTTGACTAAAAGAAATTGCAGGGCTCAGGTGCTAGAAATATTTCATTAACATAGTGAACAATAAATAGTTAAGAATAACACTCATCTTAAGTACATTGTTGTACTTGTTGTTCTTGCTTGCTGTCTGGAAAAAAATGGGGTATGATTTTACCAAAAGGGTGTTTGGATCTTGAAAACGTTTCAGAACAATATATCCTTCTCCTTCTTGGTCTCAGTATACTAGCACTATTCATTCATGCAATAAAATAGTCAAAAATGCATTTCTGTCATGTTCTCAGAATTATCTAATCAGGTATAAAATAAAATTCTTAAAAAAAAAAATAAAGAAATAAATAAAATAATAAATTTCAGTTTTTCAGATTTGTTCACACATAAACAATGTGTTTCACATGGGTGCAATGGAGAGAAGTTGCAGTTTTGCCTCCACATGTCTGATCATCAACACAGTTACAAAACGGGTTCCTTTCTCCACAGCTCACTGCCAACTACCTCCAGTTAGAGAAACATAAACCAAAGATATAAGATGGATTGTACAGTATCACTCATATCGGTATTTGTTCACAAATGGAGTGTGTATAATACTTTAATCAAATAGTAATTTAAGTTTTGTTAAGCTTGAATAATCAATTAGTGTTAGATGCAATAAATTTAAAATATTGATAAGACCAAAATTCTCTGCTGATAATTGATAAATGGGAACATAATTTTTCACATATGGTTATCAGTATTTCATCCTGGAAACTCAAAATACAAAGGCATAGGCTTTCAGAAATAAAGGAATATAGTTAAATGTGACATAAGAAACATGGGTCCCCAAACACCAAAATAAATCAATAAATTAAAACTAAGGAAATACACTTTGCTATTGTTACAAAATATTATAATAACAAAAGATATATTACTTTATACATTAGTTCCCGCTGAATCACTATCCGATGTACTCCAGAACTACACAGGTGTAGGCTCATTGTACTGTGCCATTATTACGAACTATGGGCATTCCAGCAAAGCCTTCCTCGTGTAGTGTCATATCATGAGAGCACTGCTGCAGAATTATATCATCTACAAGAAGTGTATTGAAATAGAGGTCAGTTGGATTGGTACACTGAGTGGGCTTTGTAATCAACTCCTGAGATACAGGGGGGTGGGGGGGGGGGGGGAGGTTACATACAAATAATTACTCAATATCTACTGAAATTAGTACGCCTGTATGGAAAATGGCATCCACAGTCTTTCACTCACGTCAACAAAGATAAGCAATGTGGCTTGCAATATTAGAGATGTGATGTGCTTCTCAGAGGGTCAGGTGTATGTAGCATATCTTACATCGAGCAGACTAGTAGAACAATTGAGAACAGGTTCACTGGCACACCCAACTAAAACAGCTTGGCAAATCAGTTGTTGCTGAGCAGTGCCTCTGATATAATCTCAAGATGAAATGCTCTAAGGCCAGTGTCCTCGTGTAAACACAAAGTTTCTGGGACGCTGTAATTAAGGATTCTAGCAATACAAAGAAGTCCAAAAAGTTTAGTAAACTGGAATGGAGATAGCAGTTTAAATAAGGCTGGGCACCTTGCCCACCAGGGGTGGTAAACACTGAAGGCATTTGCATTTCACGGAATATCAGTGCGGTCTCTGAAAAACAAAAGAGGATCACAGTGTGTAACTGGCACTAGGAATCAGTCTCAGCTACGAATAACTGTGCGACGTAGACAGTGTTTCGGTCCAGTTGTAGGCCAGGCAGCAAGTGTGCATAGTGACCCAGCTAGCAGCTCCCAAAGGTGACGACTGTGTCTGTTGTTGAAATATCATACAGGAACGTGCATTTCACAACTCAGCTGATCACCTGGAAGCACAGTGTCAAGAGCTTCACTGTCCACGGTGGTGTCGGCCTGCAGTAGTAGTGGGGCAGTGAGGAGGTTGTGGACAGTGGGTGCCAAAAGTCACCAGAGCAGGCATGGAGCAGCTACTGCCACATCTCGTACACTTTCTACCTTCCATAGCATATAGGACTTATATTCATAAATCTTTTTAATAAAATATTGAGTAACAATTCAGCGATAACTTCAGCCTGGGATAATGTTAGCCACAGATAATGCAGTGTCAACACCACAACCTGCTTTCCTATGTTCTCACCTGGAACTAAAAGAGAAAATTAGTGAAGATCAGCTTTGCACTACCTGTCTTAGTTAAGGCTGTAGATCACGAGTGTGTAAAAAGAGCACCGATGCTATTACACTGAACGATATAAGGATTGGTTCCAGTGTTTATCACCACATGTTCCCATTGCACACCCGGACATGCACAAAATGTGAACATATATTTTGTTATTTATTATTATTATTATTATTATTATTATTATTATTTGTTATTGCTGTTGTTGTGGCCTTCAGTCCAGAGACTGGTTTGATGCAGCTCTCCATGCTACTCTAGCCTGTGCAAGACTCTCCATCTCTGAGTAACTACTGCAACGTACATCCTACTGAATCTGCTTACTCTGTTCATGTCTTGGTCTCCCTGTATGATTTTTAAGCACCCTTCCCTCCCACCCCCACTTCCCTCCAGTACAGAATTGATCACCTGGTATCTCAGAATGTCTCCTATCAACCGATTCCTTCCTCTAGTGCGGTTGTGCCGCCACAACTGTATTTAGTACCTCCTCATTAGTTACACAATCTAGGCATTAAATTTACAACACTCTTCTATAGCACCCCATTTCAGAGGCTTCTAGTCTCTTCATGTGTGAACTCTATCTTCCGAACATGGCTACATACACTGATAAAAATAGCTTCAGAAGTGACTTCCTAAAGCTTAAATTGATACTCAATTTTAACATAATTTCTCTTCTTCAGAAACGCCTTACTTGCCATTGCCAGTCTAAATTTTATGTCCTCTCTACTTCAGTCATCCTAAGTTATTTTGATGCCCAAATAACAAAACTCGTCTACTGTTTCAAGTGTGTCATTTCCTAATTTAATCCCCATAGCATAACTTGGTTTAATTAAAGTATATCCAATTATCCTTGTTTTGCTTTAGTTGATGTTTATCTTATATCCTCCTCCCAAGACACTGTCCATAATTTTCAACTGCACTTCCAAGGCCTTTGCTGCCTCTGAGGGAATTACACTGTCATTGACAGACCTCAGAAGTTTTATTTCTTCTCCTTGAACTTTAATGCCTACTCCAAATATTTCTTAGGTTTCCTTTTCTTCTTGCTCAATGTACAGATTGAATAACATTAGTGATAGGCCTACAATCCTGCCTTACTCACTCAATGACTGATTTCCTCTGTTCCCTTAACTGTTATAACTTCCACATGGTGTAAATAGCCTCTTGCTCCCTGTATTTTACCCCTACTACCTTCAGGATTTAAAAGAGAGCATTCCAGTCAAGGCTCTCAAAAGCTTTCTTAAGTCTACAAATACTGTAAATGTAGGGTTGCCTTTCCTTAATGTATCTTCTAAGATAAGTTGTAGGATCACTATTGCCTCATATTTTGCTGCATTTCTCCAGAGTCTATACAAACTTTCCACCAGGTCAGCTTCTACCAGTTCTTCCATTCTTCTGTAAAGAATTTGTTTTAGTATTTTACAACCATGACTTACTAAACTGATAGTCTGGTAATATTCACACACGTCAGCAACTGCTTTCATTCTAATCAATTCTAACTTCTTGATTATTCTTAACATTTCTGCATATATGAGTACTTCAATACATTTATACTGTTCCTAATAATTTATTGAAAAGCTATTGAAACACTGTGTACCTTCCACCTACAAGCAACTATTAATGAAATACAATGTCTCATAAAACGAGATTAACATAAAATCAGTAAAGAATATGCAGAAAACATTCAAATGTGGCTCATAATAGTGGAATGAAGCATCACCTGAGAATAAAAGGATGGAAGTATGAAAAAATGCACAGTGTATGGGGTAGTTTAGTAAACGGAAAGAGTAGCGTTCAATTAAAATTCCGTATTGGCAGTAGAAATGTTGGAACACGTGAGGCTATACTGACCCTATGACTTATCTTAGAGAATAGATTAAGGAAAGGCAAGCCTGTGTTTGACAAAGTTGATTGGAATACTCTCTTTCAAATTCTGAAGGTGGCAGGAGTAAAATACAGGGAGAGATAGGCTATTTACAATTTGTACAGAAACCAGATTGCAGTTATAAGACTTAAGGGGCATGAAAGGGAAGCAGTGGTTGGGAAGGGACTGTGACAGGGTTGTAGCCTATCCCCAATGTTATTCAATCTGTATATTGAGCAAGCAGTAAAGGAAGCAAAAGAAAAATTTGGAGTAGGAATTAAAATCCATAGAGGAGAAATAAGAACTTTGTGGTTTGCCGATGACATTGTAATTCTGTCAGAGACAGCTAAGAACCTGGAAGAGCAGCTGAACGGAATGGACAGTGCCTGAAAAGGATGATATAAGATGAACATGAACAAAAGCAAAACGAGGATAATGGAATGTACTCGAATTAAATTGGGTGATGCTGAGGGAATTATATTAAGAAATGAGATGCTTAAAGTAGTAAATGAGTTTTGCTATTTGGGGCACAAAATAACTCACAATGGTCAAAGTAGAGAGGATATAAAATGTAGACTGGCAATGGCAAGAAAAGCGTTTTTGAAGAAGAGAAATTTGTTAACATTGGGTATAGATTTAAGTGTCAGGAAGTCGTTTCTGAAAGTATTTGTATGGAGTGTAGAAATGTATGGAAGTGAAATGTGGATGATAAGTAGTTTAGACAAGAAGAGAATAGAAGTTTTCAAAATGTGGTGCTACAGAAGAATGCTCAAGATTAGATGGGTAGATCACATAACTAATGAGGAAGTATTGAATAGGATTGGGGAGAAGAGAAGTTTGTGGCACAACTTGACTAGAAGAAGGGATCGGTTGGTAGGACATGTTCTGAGGCATCAAGGGATCACCAATTTAGTATTGGAGGGCAGGGTGGAGGGTAAAAATCGTAGAGGGAGACCAAGAGATGAATACACTAAACAGATTCAGAAGGATGTAGGTTGCAGTAGGTACTGGGAGATGAAGAAGCTTGCACAGGTTAGAGTAGCACGGAGAGCTGCATCAAACCAGTCTCTGGACTGAAGACCACAAAAAGAACATCGGCAGTTATATCGTGATGTCACACGCACCCCACTCCTGGGATCCACATGTTACACGTATGTACAATACGTATTATCCCCCACATTTCAGCGAGTACTTCTACCTGTACCGCGTGTCGTACCTGTGGGTTGTCGTGCTGGGATCCCTGCTGACACTCGTCGTGGGCGCCGTCGCATCGTGGGTGGCGGGCGTCACCTGCGAGGGGGACCGCAGCGTGCCGCCGCCAGACCCCGACCTCTTCGTGCCGCCAGTCCGGAGGGCGCTGCTCGCGAGGAGAGGGCACAGGGTGAGTGGCAGTGGTAACAGTGGCAGCACTGTCTCCAGCTGAGCGATGCCCTGACAAGTGATTAGGCAGTCAATTTCAGATATAATCTGTTTGGAGACACATTTACTGTTGAATTAAAAGCTGTTTTAGTGGTGGAGTTAATTATGAAGTGTTTCTGAAATAAACCTCTTTCACTTGTATATGAACTATTATGGGAACACACAAACTTTCGTGATTTAAAATCACATCTTCAGGTGTACAAGATAGGAAATGTACAATGAACATTATGATAAACAGATAGCTATCCTAATAACCTATGCTGATGACAACCAATATGAAATACACATCAGTGAAATGTTTAACCCCTGATACAAAAAGGAGTGGGGGACGACATCTCAAAGTAAAGTACTGTTACCCACAACAAGCGGGATGTCGTAATTCAAATTGACAGGTTGAAAACTGAAATATTAAATGTGCACCTACCTACAGTGAAAAGAGCAAAATAACAAAACAAGAAAAGTAAAAGCCCCAGCTAGATGCATTGAACGCCCCTGGTTATGAATCCTCACTTCATAATGGGAAGCTGCAGACAGCAATGCTTCACCCTGCTCAGTGTGCCAGTGTGTTCATGTGTATCATGGAGGGCACTAGCATCACCGTGCACATAGCAGGGAAAGCTACAAACATTTTTATTCAATCAAAATATATTGGGAATGTTTGAGGCCTCTGTTACACAGCATAATCATATAAATTATAAAATATGTCGGCAAAAAAATTGTAAAACCAAATAGACCAGATGTAAGAACATGTAACAACAAGCCCAGGATCAATAACCAAGCAAATATGACACTACATCTTTGAAAGGTAATCAAAGTTAGACAGTATATTGTAACGTCCTAACTCCAGCTGATTGTTAAGGATGTGTTTGGGGTATAGCTTTAGACTCCACATAATTTCAATCTCTTCCTTTAAAGATCTAGTCCTTCACTTCTCTGTGTAAGACCTTTAAATTATTGACTACACCTGTTATGGAGTGGCCAGAATCACATAAGTGGCTACTTAAAGTAGACCTCAAATTTCTCAGACTATCGTGTTCTCGAAACGTAATAGCAGACCCTCTGCCAGTCTGCCACACATACCTGGCAGGACAATTGTCACAACTGATGCGATATATACCAGCAGTGTCGTACTTTTCACAGGCCACATACTATTTATTTACATGTGTTTGACCAAGATTCTGTGGGATAAAGAACACTAGCTTTATCTCTTTTGTCCTTAACTTTATTATTAAACTTAATTTATTTAGTTTTATTATTAAATTATAAAGTGTCTTTCTCGACTGCAGAATCTATTTAGTCTAGTGGCCTAAATGGCTCTCAAGAGACTAATCTTGGCACTTAGTTTTAAAAAAAGTCACATGAGCCATTCTGCTGTGACCCCACTGGGGCCGATGTGACAACTCAGCTTCTATGATGTAGCTACACAACATGCTCTGTGACTAAATGGACGCTGAGAGTCAGACGAATGGCTCCACTATATATGCCGACCATTTGTCAATGGTCGTCTCGCTCACCAGAGAGATTGAGCTTACCGGAAATGCCGTGTGTCGTGTTGGATCGCATATAGCGGTGTCGGGGTGACCAAAAAGCTCAATATTCCTGCAAACAAGGCAACTAAAGGTAAAAGGAGAACTACCAAGAAACTGATAATAAAATGGGAAGAAAGTAAAAGCCTGACATATTATATTTAGACATGGCAGAATGTAGTGATGTACAGTTCCTCCACTTACTGTGATGTCATCCATTACATATACAGGGTATTATAGAAAATTGTTACATATACCTATAGGAGCTAATATTGGTCAAAAACGGAATAAAAGATGTGTCCGGAAACCAGTATCTGTTGAGATATGGCTCAATGTGTCCTCTCATTCCCATATGTGTGTTACATAGAAGTATATGCTACAGGCATGCGCTTACCATGCATTCTGATGCATCCTTCAGTGCTACTTCACAGTGAATCGGCATTCTTTCAGATATACGGAGCACCATTTGGATTGTGTTTTGTGCATTGGTCACGTGCTACTGCAACATCTGGACATTGTTGATGGGTCGGGCATACATCAATGTTGTTAAATATCCCCAGAGCCAGAAATCCAATGGATTCAGATTTGGTCAATGAGGGGACCGTGGTACTGGACCTCCCCAGTCAATCCATTACCCATGAACATTGCAGTGAGATACTGTTACACAATCTGTAGAAAATTGGGTGGTGACCTGTCATGCATAAAACAGTCATCATTCTGTAATGGTAATGTTCTCCATTAGCGCTAATAATTTATTGTACAGAAAACTCAGATATGTGGCACCTGTTTAACTGTTTGGTAAAGTCTATGACCCTAAGAGCCTTTCACTGACAATTCCCACCCGTACATTCATTCTGAAGTGATCCTGATGCCTTATCACTGTGATTGCTCAAGTATTGCATTGGTCCATACATGCATAGTGTAATAATTTACTATGGCATCTCTTGTGAATTCTGCCTCATCTGTAAATAAAATACAGTCTGTGAACTGTGGATTTTCAACAGCTCATATTATAACAGGTATTGATTTTTGGACATATCAAAATAAGTACTTTCCTTCTATTATTCACCAATACTAACTCGTGTAGGAATATATGGCACTACGTTTAAACACCCTGTATATAATGGGTAGGGTGTTTGTTTTGGCATAGAACAACTGAATAGCTCCAAAAAGTGTGAATTGTATGAAAAAAATGTTCCAGATAAAAAGTTAATGTTTTCAAAGTGGACATATATATGTGCTACCCACTAACTTCCATTCCCACCATGCAGTGGTCAATTTTTTATTTTCAAATGGAAATCTTGATTTCATCGCAGATTTGGAGTCTATGTCAAAAAATACCTAGGGTTTACCTGAAACTTTCTTTTCATTTGTGGTAGGTGGGGCAGTATTGAACAGATTTCAGATTCTCTGGCTTTTGCAATTAAGAACTGACTCATTTCATTCTACATTGCATTTGTGATAAAAGTGTAAACTTTCCTCTTCTGAACAGTTGTGCTTGTGTTCAAAACTTGATTGCACAGTAAAATTTTTTCGTTTAGACCTTTGAAAATGTGGAAAAGAAGCTACTTTTACTATAACATGGTGTTCTGTTCCCTACAGCACCAGGATGATGGATTTTAGTGAGACCCCTCAAATCTCAATGTTTTCTTCCACACAATCCTAGTACACGCTTAAAATTTTGCTCATAAAACTAGAACCAGCTACATGTGCTGTTTTTTGTGCATCCAGCTAGTTGTTAATCAAAATAACTTAATTGCTTAATGTATATATGTTTTCTCTACTTTTCTGTCTTTTATGTTACTGTTGAAATTCAACAACTGCATAGTTTATTAAAATTAAAATTTAAAAGAGTCTTGATTTTAACTACTTTTAAGATCACTGACTATGTTTTCAAAAATCTTATACATAATTTATTGTTCTGTAAAGACAGATTTATATGCATCTGTAAATAGCTGCTGCTACAGAGCAGAGGTCAGTTCGTGCACAACCATGTACAGTCACTGGGTTTGTCAGCCAGTATAAAGTCACTTCGGCAAATTCTCAGTTGCACAATTACTTGAATTAGACAAAATATTATTGCTACTTATTAATTTTTTTAAACTCCTTCTGAAAAGCCATTGGCACTGAAATGTGAATTTGTCTCCATTATCCTTTTCTCTCTTTTTTTTTATAAAGTGGTTTCACTGTTGAGTTCTTTAATCATTCAGGAAACTAAACATTCCTAAAAGAAGAATTACAAATTTGGCCATGTACTGGACCAAAATAGGCAGCACATTGCTTTAGTATTCCGCTAGATAATCCATCATGTACCTGAGAGTTCTTAGTCTTCACTTATTTACTCAGTGACTGAATCTCCACCTTTCCAGTATCATAGAGGTGTATTTCAGATAGCAGTCTTTGAAAGCCATTTCCTAAGAGAATTAGATAATTCCCTGGAGAAACTAAGTTTTTATTTAACTTACCCACTATATTCAGAAAGTTACTGTTAACTACTCTACATTGTACTTATTGTTGAAAGTTACTTAAAGTTCACTTATAACTTCCAGCAACTGACTTATGTAGTAGTAGTAGTAGTAGTAGTAGTAGTAGTAGTAGTAGTAGTAGTAGTAGAAGAAGAAGAAGAAGATTTCAGAGTAACCAAACTAACAGAACTGTAACCTTAAAGAAAGGCAAAACTACACTGTACACAAACAGGCTTCAGTGATAGGCCTGGGTGTAGCTTTTCTGGCCTGCTGTGAAGGTATTGTGATGTGGTTGTGCTGCAAATGTCTGCATATCATAGACATTTGCAACCCAACATTTACATTATGCACTGTGTGTCTTGTTTGGAAACAAATTTGTTCAATTTGCTCACAATTCTTGCTGCCAACGTCAATAATGTCCATTTTAGTCCTTGCCCTCAAGCTGGATTTTCAAACAGCTCAGTACTTTCTCAGGTTTCTTTTCTGGCAGTGTTAGCTGTATGTTAACAGTGGTGCAGAGTAGTATGGATCGAGTTGGCCAATACATCTAGTGTGAAGGTTCACTGAATGCAGTGGAAGGAACAATACAGTGATGCTATAATGAAATATTCTCACATGGATGGCAAACCATATCATAATATCTTCATACCAGATCAGAAAAGCTACAACCAGTGGACAGTGTAGTTCTGTGTCTCTGTAAGTTCAATGTCCTGTTTATTAGATTGCTTTGAAATCATTATATTCTCATAAAGTCAGTTGCAGGGAGTTATAAGTGACGTCCAAATAGCTTACCATGACAGTACAATATACAATATTTAACAATTAGGTCCCGAATATAGCAGCTGAATCAAATAAAAGCTTAGTGCACAGCCCAATCCAGATATGAAAAAAATTTGTGTAAAGTGTCAAACTAGATGCAGTTATTCTGTAACAAGCCACTGGATAGCATGGATTTCTCATACCAAAACGCTCAGAAATATTGCTCAACAACCTCTATATCACATTTTATTTAGGTCAAAACAGTAGTGGGCCAAATACTGAACCTTGTGGATCTCCATACTTAGTGTTTTTCTCACTGTGAATTTGGTTTTATTCCTGTATTACAATTTGTTAATGTGGTCTGTTTTCTGTCCTTGAGACAAGACTCTATTCACAATGCAACATTTTATAGTTTCTCTTGTAGAATTAAATGATCTGTGCATCTGAAGGCCTTGGAAAAGTTCCATAAAATATTGACAGTTTAAAGTTTTTCATATTTGGCTCTAGTACAGTCAGTGGGTTGAGCCAGTATATATCTGTGTGCAGTGCTCCAACTCGCTGCAGCTGACACGTGTGGCCGGTGACCTGTCCAATGGTGTGGGACCAGCTGCAGACACCAAGACCCAAGAGGAGCTGCTCAATGGCATAGATGGCCACCACGTCGCCCCAGTGTGATGTCGACAGAGTACAGTGGGGACTGCTGTGAGCTGAAAGGTGAATCCACATGGCATGTGACCATGAATTTTTGTTCCCTGTACTTGAGGGATCATCATAATTTGACCTAAGATAAACAACAGACCTGGTACTGTCACTTATGGGACCCACATTTGATGTTGTACAATTGTCAAGTTTGTTTCGTTCTTGTGTCTAAGTGCACCAGTGTGACCCTCTACTTTCTATTCTGAAGGTTAGATGCCATTTGTAGAAGGCATGATGTCACAGACTGTAGCAAGGTCACAGAGTATACTGAATGGATAATTTTTCTTGTTTACCTGTGTCAGAACTTAATTTGTGAGGTCGTGCTCAGCTATATGTGCATTAGTCCTTTCATCACCACCACCTGGTGCCATATTATATAAATATTTTTGTGGATTTCAACTTTAATAGACAGTTATTCAGTGAAGAATCACAATACTACAAGCATGTAAAAGTCCATGAAAGCAAAATATCAGAGCTATAGGATCTCATGGAAGACCTCATGGAAGAATTACAAAATGTGTGAAAAGAAATATATATATATATATATATATATATATATATATATAAATATAAATGGTATGCAAATAAATGAATACTTGCTTTCCAAATGGTAATGAATCACACCACTTAATACCTCAATGTAATGAACATTTGTTGCCTGCTTTCATAGAAGGAGTAATAACTCCATACACCAAAATTCCAGAGTTTATTTCTTGAGTCATTACTCTTTCCATTCACTGCATTTTCAAAAATGGCATTCCTGTGATGCAACTTCCTTGGGGGTGACAATCTCCCATCCCCTTGCATCAGTAATTACATACAGATATCATGCATTGGACAAACCAATAATATCACTTTTTATCCACTGAAATAAGGCCTTTCCAGCATTTCCATAGTTTTGATATAGTCACGCTATAGGAATGTCATTTTTAAAATGGATTATTTCTCTGTGTGTAACAATCTCCCTTACCTCACAAATAAGACTTTGTATTTCAGACATAATACAGACAGAATTGTATGAGGTAATGGAGCAGGATGAAATGTAAATATGTGGTACAGTGGGCTGTGTCTTCTGCTGTGCACTTCATAATGAACTTCAGAATTAACTGAAATGTGTAATAAGTGTAATCAGTAGAGATGAAATCAGTGAAGATAGGAGGGAGGTCTCGAAAGTTCTCTGCCTCATACTGAAAAACGTGCATTTATGTTTCCAGAATGTTTTTCAACATAATCTTCTTTAACATTAACATATTTCATCCAGTGAAATTTCATCTTTGTAGTGTACCATTGGAAGGGTTCTCTTCCACAGCTGGAGTTGTTTCTGTGTTAGGTGAAAAATGCTGATGAACAAGAGCAACTTTGAATTTTAAGAAGAAATGCAAGTCTGAGTGAAACATGCCAGGGGAATAGGCTGAAGTTTCATCCAACACTTCACAGTGCATATCTAAAAGTAAATTATGTCATGGTTGTCTATTTACTGCCATTAGGGAAACTCTATGATATACAGTCACCGCAAAGAAACTTCTAAACAAACAAAGATTACTGCATAATAGGTGCAAAACAAATAGTAGGGCTATAGATAGATACTGAATGAAATGCATTTGGCTGTCAAGATATCAACTAGTGATGCCTTCAGTGACTACCATAGCAGAATATTGTGAAAATGACATTTCACAAAAACCAAAGAGATTCTGTTCCTGTGTAAAGGCTGTTAATGCACAAAGTTAGCGTCCAGCCCTAGTGAATGAGACAGGAACTGAAATTGAGGGTAGCAGAGCAAAAGCTGAAATGCTTAACTACATTTTCAAATTTCCTTTGCAAAGTAAAACCCAGGAGAATTGCTCCAATTCAGTCCTTGTACCACTGAAAAGATGAATGAAAGAAGTATTGGTGCCAGTGGTGTTAAGAAATGGCTGAGATTGTTAAAGCTGATCAAAGCTCCAGGCCCGATGGTATCCCTGTCAGATTCTATACTGAATTTGGCTGAGTCAGCCCATCTTCTAAGTATAATCTATTGTAGATCCCTCAAACAAAAAACTGTGTCCAATTCATGGAAAAAGTTATAGGTCACACCTATCTACAAGAAAGGTAGTAGAAGTGATCCACAAAAATGTCATCTAATATCCTTCACATCAATTTGTTGTAGAATCTTAGAACATATTCTGAGCTCAAACAAAATGATGTACATTGAATAGAATGACCTCCTCAATGCCAGACAGCATGGTTTTCAAACCAAACTTTCACTTTTCTCACATGACATATTGAAAGCTTTGGATCAAGGAAACCAGGTGGAAGTGATATTTCTTGATTTTTGAAAAGCATTTGACTTAGTACTGCAGCTTTGCTTATTGTCAAAAGTATGATCATATGAGGTATCAAGTGAAATTTGTGACTGGATTGAGGACTTTTTGGTAAGAAGGACACAGCATGCTATCTCGGATGTGGAGTTGTTGTCAGAGGCAGAAGTAATTTTGACTGTGCCCCAAGGAAGTGTGTTGGACCCTCGCTGTTCTTGTTGTATGTTAATGACCTTGCAGACAATATTAATAGTAAAATCAGGATTTTTGCAGATGATGCAGTTATCTATAATGAAGTACTATCTGAAACAAAGTGGGATAAATATTCAGTTAGATCTTAATAAGATTTCAGTGTGATGCAGAGATTGGCAATTTTCTCTACATGTTCAAAAATGTAAAATTTTGCACTCGACAAAATGAAAAAACTCATTATCCTATTACTATAATATCAATGAGCCACAGTTCAGATTGGCCAGCTCATACAAATACCTGGTTGTAACGATTTTTAGGGATATGTAATGGAATGTTCATACAGGCTCATTTGTGGGTAAAACAGCTGTTAGACTTTGATTCATTGGTAAAATACTGTTGAAATGCATTCAGTCTACACAGGAGATAGCTTACAAATCACTTGTGTGGCTGGTTCAAGAATACTGCTCATGTGTGGGACCCATACCAGACAGGATTAACAGGAGATATTGAACATACATTCTGACAGCTATTGAACTATATGAAATAAAATCATTGGAACTTCTGAATGGCTTGCATTAGGATGTTCAAATTACATGGTTGGCTGCAGAGCATGATGGGAATTAGTATGTGGATACACACAGGTCTTTCACCATTTGCACATGAAAATGTCACAGTACAGCATGCCTGAGTGTATAGCACTTGTAAAGGCCTACCATACGAGCAATAACACCCCAGCTGTGGTCCGAAGGAAATTTGCAACCGAGTTCAAGCTGAAGACAACTAGTCCAAGTGTGCTAACAATCAAGAATTTGATTCGCAAATTTGAGAGAATGGGTAGTGTCGTGAAGACAGTGCCGGCAATATCGGTCATCGAAAAAGGCTGAAAACATCGAGGATACGTGTGTTGTGTTTCAAACCGGCCACAGGAAATTGATCAGATGAGCTGCACAACAGGTGGGAACCAACCGGAGAGAATTGTTGTTTAAACATGCGTCTCTTCCCATACAAAATTCAAACCCGTCAGCCATTAAGCCCCAAGGGTATGGAACAGTGGTTGTGTTTCACCAGCACTATTATCCACAGAACTGACAAACAGGACTTCAATCTGAATATTGTTCGGTTTAACGGAAAAGCGCATTTTCATTTAGATGAGTCCGTCAATAAGCAAAATTGGTGCATTTGGGAGGACTGAGAATCTGCATTTCATTATCGAGAAGTCTCTTCACCTTCAGTGGGTGTCTGTTTGGTGTGCAATGCCCAGTCGTGGAATAATCGGTGCCGTATCTCTTGCTGGCACAGTAACTACCTAACAGTATGTGAATGTTTTGTAAAACGATTTTGTCCCCATTATCTAAAATGATCCCTATTTTGTCAGGAGGTGGTTCATGCAAGACAGAGCTTAACCTCATGGAAGCAGGAGAGTGTTTGATGCCCTGGAGGAGCACTTTGGGGACCCCATTCTGGCTCTGGAGTACCCATAGGCCACTGGCATGGGCCTCATTCCTCTCATTCAGGTTCTCTGGATCTGAAAACATGTGACTGCTTTTTGTGGGGCTATATTAAAGACAAGGTGTACACAATAACCCCAAAACCATTGCCGAGCTGGAAAATGCCATTTCGGAGGTCATCAACAGCATCAAAGTTCAGACAATTCAGCAAATCATGTACAATTTTGCTATTCATCTGCGTCACATCATCGCCAATGTTGGCAGACATATCAAACGTGTCATAACCTAAACCCAAATATCTGTAGTGACATTTACATGTTGAATAAAGTGTATGCATGCCATAATTTGTAATTAATTTAACTTTTTTTCATATAGTTCAGTAGTTGTCACCTTGTATACAGAGCAGGGTAGCTTGAATAATCACAGGTTTGTTTAATCCGTGGAAGATTGTCAGAGAGATACTAAAGGACCTGAACTGGAAGACTCTCAAAGATCTGTGTAAAGTATCCCCAGAATGTCTACTGACAGAGTTTCGAGAACCAGCTTTAAATGATTACTCTAGGGATATATTACAATCCCAAATGCATAACTCACACAGGGACTGTGAGGATAAGATTAGAATAATTACTGCGTGCACAGAGGCATTCAATCAATCTTCCTGGACTCCATACATCAATGGAACAGGAAGAAAGTTTAATAACTGGTACAATGTTATGTATCCTCTGCCGTGCACCTCACAGTGGATTGAAGAATATGGATGTAGATGTAGATATGAATTTCAGTTATACATGACTGAACATAATGAAAATAGTATAAAATATGCAATATGCCTTCTCATGGTAAAAGAGATTGAGATTAGGTTTGTATCAGCCTTATTTCTGCAGCAAAGCTCTACCATTTCTCCCTCCCTCCCCTGCAGATTCTCCCCTCCAACAATTCATTGCTGCCTCAGGATTAAGCCCTCGCAATCAAACTGCTCTTTCTGTCACGTTGTGCCATAAATTTCCTTTTTTTCCATAATTTGGTTTTTCCATAATTTGGTTTTCCAGTCTATCCATCTAATCTTCAGAATTCTCCTATAGCACCATGTCTCTTCCCTGAAGTCGATATCATTGACATTAAACTTCTATACAGGGTGGAACTTAAGGGAGATACTTTCAGAACAGACTGACGTAACACTTAAATTTGTATTTGATGTTAATAAATTTCTCTTTTTTGGGAAAACTTATCATCCTATTTACATTTGACATCGTGTCTGCTTTGGTTATTTTGCTGCCCAAATAGCAAAACTCATCTGTAGCTTTCAGTGTCTCATTTCCTAATAAAATATTCCTGACCCCTCCTTTTTTAATTAGGCTACATTGCACTAGCCTTGCTTTACTTTTGTTGGTGTTCACCTTGTAGCCTCTTCTGAAGGCATTATCCACTCCATTCGTCTGATTCTCCTAGTCCTTTGCTGTCTCTGAGACAATTATGATGTTATCAATAAACTTAAATTTTTTGTCTGCTCCCTAAATTTTAATTCCCTGTCCAAAATTGTCTGGTTTCGTTTTCTGTTGCTCAATGTACAAACTGAGTGACTTGGGAGATAGGCTACAACCTGGTCTCATTCCTTTTGTGTCCTTCAGTTCTTGTAACTGCAGTCTGGTTTGCTGCAACCCTGACTCATTCCTCTCACACCTTTTAATTCCTATAACTATACTCTGGTTTCTTTACTGACTGTAAGCTTTTGCATCCTGAATTTTATTCCTGCTGTCTTAGCAACTTCAAAGAGAATATTCTCCTCCAATTTGGCTTGTTTGATTCTTTCCATTCTTCTATAAATAATTTGCCAGTAGTTTGCAGTCATGAATTATTAAACTTATGGTTCAGTATTATCACACCTGTCATTTGCCTTCAAACCTGTCACTTGCCTTTTTTGAAATAGCAGTTATAAAATTTTTCTTTATGTTTGTGGGTATTTCACCTGTATCATATGTCTTGAACACCAGGCAGCATAGTTTTGTCATGGCTGACTCTTCCAAGGAGCTCAGTATTTCTGGGGGAATTTCATCTATTTCCAAGTACCTTGTTTTCACTTACATCTTTCAATGCT
This sequence comes from Schistocerca piceifrons, assembly GCF_021461385.2. NCBI lineage: Eukaryota > Metazoa > Arthropoda > Insecta > Orthoptera > Acrididae > Schistocerca > Schistocerca piceifrons. The sequence continues at coordinate 46,552,055 of NC_060148.1, forward strand.
CTGTCAGACTCTTCTCACAATGTCATATCTCCCATATCATGTTCATCTACTGCCTCTGTATATTTCTTCCACATTTCAGCCTTCCTTTCTCTGCTAAATATGAGTTTGCCCTCTGAGCTTTTCCAAAGGTTTCTTTAATTTCCCTTTACACAGATTGTATGTTTCCCACAACCACGTAAACTGAATGTTTGAAATCCAATATGTGTGACTGTTTGTTTTCCCTGTTACTGTGTTGCAGGTGCTGATCTGTGGGTTCCCAGCCTGAGACATTCCAGCTTTCTCTACAGAGGCTGCAACAACTTGGTCCATTTATTTTCTAGTTTTGTAAAAAAGGAAAAAATTGTAAACACTCAGTATTCCTCAGTTTGTAATAGCTGTGCTTTTTATTCTCAGTTCTCTTCTGTTCAGCTGAATTGCTGCAAATAATGAAGCACTGCAAAATCAGTTTTATAGGTGCATGAAGCTTCGACAGAAGCAGCCAAAGAGAGTGGGAGAGATTATATGAGGCAGAAAAATGTTGCTAAAGTTAACTGGTGATGCAATACTGTGCAGTGTAGAAACTTTCACAAATGTAACATTTCAGTGGACTTATTAAATATGGGCAATTGCTTACCTGGTAAACTGTGAGCAAAAGTATGACAATAATTATTACAATATTGGAAAAAGTTCTGACCAGGAAATCAATAATCGTGTGATGAAGAACAACACTACAGAAGGGAGGAGGCATTGGATGGTGTAAAGATGGCTGAATAATATTGTTGAATGGCATAGAAAAGATGCCTCCAAAATAAAACTAGTTGCCTATAAAAGGTCACAGATACAAACCAATCAAAAAATTTGCACATGTACGTTTTCCATCATATTTGCTGCACTGTAATTATTTTTCTAGAGCACGTTGCACTTTAGAAGAATCTGTCTTGTCTTGTGTGTATGGGTTCCTTGCCAAAGTAAATTTTTTTAAGGTTAAAACCATTTTGCCATTTCAGCTTTAAAATTTTTTAAAATATAAATGTTTCTTTATTTCGTCATTCACTCACCCACTGTCAGCTGATTTTTGGCACCTGTATTAAATTGAGTAATTCGAAATCAAGCTGCATCTGTACTTCACTCTTTTGAATAATGCATCAGTTTAAATAGAACTCAATACAACACACTGCATTGCTATCTGAACCACTTCCATCACGGCTGAACTTATACAAACACATATTGCATCAATGGCAAAGAAATCAACAAATATGGTATTTCTAATGTGGGTTCAACTTGTACAGTGTAAAAAGAATTTAGTGGTAAACATGTTTTTCATCCATTCATTCACCCATTTTGTTCTGGGTCCACATTAGGGGTATGGAGTGAGTTAAAGTATTCATTAAAAGGTGTGCGTAGAGACATGAAATGTGTCGAACATTGGCTGTTGTGTTATACCTGCTTTTTTCAAGTCATCTTTACTGTCATGATAAGTTCCATTGTCTGTATTCTAGCTTTACTGCTGGTTTTGTAGAGCTCCACAACTTACCTGGTTAATCTGGTTGACTCTATTCTTTTAATATCCCATAGAAGTTTAGTGCATATTTTTACATGTGAAGAAATATTGATCTAATTTAGAATCTCCTTGTTTGCTCCTTCATCCATCCTTTTATTAACAAAATAATTTGTGGTTACTTTCTTCTCTTCTATATTTCCTCAGCGCCTCTTTGCCCATTTTAAATACTTTGTCAGTGAGCTACATCCATACTGTTTTCAAAACTAGTTCCTAGAACAATTTATCCAAATATTTGACTCGAGAAACACTTTAATTGTTTTGTATTTAGTTTCTAGAATTTTGTTTGGCAGAATGTAGTTGGACATTAGCAACATTATTATTTTTTAAAGGAAATTACTGATCTTCTTATCATACTACTAGCTGCTGTTTTTATCTAATAGTTTTGAGTAAATTTGCACAGAACAGTGTCAGCTGTCTACAGAACATTAAAGTTAAAGCACAGTTTAACATATACGGTCATGATATTCATTGCTGTGGGAACTGTTACTGTCTGCAAGCTGGAACAACACTAGTGCACATTGCAGCAAGAAATCCTGCAGGATTATTGCTTTTGGCATTTTATTGTAATGTCTGTGTGGTTTCACCTTCAGCTGCATCTGTGGAGGCATATGTAGTACATTAAATAATGCAGGTATTGCGTTCCAAATAGCTTTCCTACATTACATATTCTCTGATTTGATTGGAACTGTAATGAAAAGAGTTAACATAATTGAGTAGATACTCAACATGGGTGTCTTTCTGCAAAAAGTCAGTTCTTCTGCTGTTTACTAGTACTTTTTGTTCTTAACCCTTTTAGTGTCAAATACGATCTGATCGTGATCCAGATTTTCGGCGAAAAATGCCAGTAACGATCTGATCATGATGCCTTTCTCATTCGCTAGGAAATACTAACAACTTTGCTTTCAAGTGCGGAAAAAATGAATGAGAAAGGCATCACGATCAGATCGTTACTGGCATTTTTCGCCGAAAATCTGGACCACGATCAGATCGTATTTGGCACTAAAAGGGTTAAGACTTTAACCCAAAACATCTCTCAAGTATGTAACAAGAAACATGTCTCCTAAAGCTTGTAATATTGTTATCACATATCCCCACATTAGCTGACAAAAATTAAGTGAATAGTCAACTGTTTCATATTATGAGTAGATACAATACTATTGAGAACTTACAGTATTCAAAATGAATACAAAACATATGTGCAGTCATTTAGTAAGAATCTTGAAATGATTTAATATTGTGACATCAATCACGATGTACATGAGTATAAATGAAAGATTGCAGAAAATGCAAACAAAAGCAATTCAGAGAACTTTTTCACACTCGATGCACATCTTCCTATTGCATTCCATGAATGTTGGCTGAGCACGATTGATGCACTTATGAGACCACCAGTTCCTTTTTTTATGCTGGGTACTTTATACACATCTTCTTCTTTTCCATTCTATCATTTGGTATGCCTCTAAGGTGTCATCAAATAAATTCTCCTGTGTTTGAGATTTAATAGGCATTTGCACCAAAATTCGATTTTTGCTTTTAGTAGAACCATTCCTCTTTCCAAAATATTATGCTGAGCTGTTTTTCTTGCTGTAACAGACTGAATGTTTCTACTTGAAATTATCTTTGCCATAAAATTACTGTGTTTGCTGTGAGTAATTAGCTGTGGTACAATTCAAACAGGCTCTCCTTCCAGTAAAGCAATATCTTTATTGTACCACTCCTGTTTTGTGGTGACCATCAGCTACTACAAAGTCAGAATCGATACTAGAATCATCAAAAATGTTATCTTTTTCCCATTTTCTGCTTCCTCTTCTTTGGTTCAACTGCAGACCCCTTTGTCTTCTTATAAAGTTGCTGCATGCTGAAGCTAAAAATAGCATAAATTCACACACATAATAAAATTCTATAAAGTAAGAATATCCAAAATATCAACTGAAAGCAAAATATGTACTGACTAGAAACATGCAGTGTGTTGGACCTACCTAATTATTATACATAATGTGAAACGTGGTCACAAAGGCACTCAATTTTGCACTAACTTCGAAATGATATGTCTTATTGCTAGGCTGACAAAGTCAAGCTCATTGTTGAATGTTGCCACATGTTTTAGAATGAATGTTTAATATGAATGATGGGTCTGAGAGACCATTGGTTTGGGTTAAGGGTTAAAAAAAACATGCTTCAGCAAATATCTGTAGGCTATAAGGGAAACATAAACAAACTATTCTGTAACGGACTGTTTTATACCTCCCAAGGCCCTTAGGAAACTAAAGAAAGACAAATGTGGTCTCGCCCACCCTTCCTTTTTCTTTCTTAGTTAGTGCTTATTTTTACGGCAGTACATGAAGTTCCCTATTGTAAAAGCTGTTAGAAATCAACATAAATGGTACTGTTTGCACTAGTCTGATACCATATTTGTAAATGTAGCTTTCTGTTGGCTTGGAACACTGCTGTTGCAATATATAACAAAAATGAGTCGGAATGTCACGACTGTATGTGTTAGACCGTAGTTAAACCCGACTAATTATCAGTGTTAGGGCATTTAAAACTCCATTGTTCTGATAACCTGTAAGTGTGATGGTACCACTGCACCTTAGTTTTGAATATTTGGAGATTTCCAGTTCTCTACCTGATGTCTGTTGGCAACCTTCCAAAAACATTTTCACCAGAACAAAAAACTCAGTCCCAAACCCCAGTCAGGATTCATAGTCTACATGAAATGCATTTTTACTTCTAGTATTTTGGCAGTTTGTCCTAAATTCATTATTATTTACCTCAGATAAGGCAAAAGAGTGAACATATGTTTATCTGTTGATGTTGGTTTTTCCACTTTACTCAATATTCTCACTATAGACTAAGTACTTTTTTGACCTCTGCTTCTCTGCGATAGAGCCTCAATTGGTAGTGAGTGTGCTTTGTGGATGTTTCCTAGACTGGCTGCTTCTGCCTGGCGATCCATGACTCATATCAGCCCGCATTGCTGCAGGCTCTGCACTATGATGGGATTTACTGTACACAGTATGTGAATTAATGAATGAGTGAAGATTATGCCACAGGCCAACACTGAGTGAAAATGTGCGAGGCACACTGTTACCAAGCACTCAAATTCCACAGACTGTGTTCATTTTCTACTGGAAAACACAGTAAGTTTTGGACGCAAATTGTGTTCAGAGAATTCTGGCTGTGATGAAAAACAGTGACAACATTGCATTGCAGACTGAAGTATAGAGCTGCAAAAATTAGCCACATGTTTACTACTTTACCTGTATGTGCATCCACTGCCTAGAACCTCTTCTGAATCCTATGTGGTTTTCTTTTTGTATTCCACTAGTTATATAATCCATCCAAAACTGTCATCACTTCATATTTTGGAAAATGTGGCAAAGGGACCAACAGCATCCAAATAAATGTCAGGCCGATTTATTTTTTAGTGTTAAGTATTACATCATCCTCCACAATTTGGCACCATCGACATCACATTCCGCATGTCGTCGTCCCTTGGCCGAACATCTTTCAATATATAGCCCCTCTGTCTTTCATTAAAGTTGCATCCTGTCTCTGGTAATCTGTCTACTAGTTAACACTGTCTTCAGTTCCCACTGAGTGGCTATAGGATTTGCAGGGGGTACACTGATTGCACCACCAGTGAAATAGGTGTGGGTTACAAAACTATCCCCAGTCAAAAATAAACTTTTTCAAGACAGTGGTAAAACCTGCTCAGCACACAGTTAATGCTTTCATGGGCAGTTGTCATAGTTGCTAACGAATCTTCCAACTTGTGTGGTTAACATTTTAGGTCTCGCATTTTGCCCAGAGCTGTGTTTTGACATCTTCAGAGATGCTCCTGCTGCCACTTTGTTTTGCCAAATGAAGAGTTAGGCATTGGAAAGAGATGTAAATACAAATATTTCATATACAGTGATGAAATGTTGTCCACAGCTATATAGAGAAGCCATCAAAGTACATAAATACGTGGATGATTTTAACAGAAAAGAAGCCACGAGACTTAGTGGTATGTGGATTGATAAAAATATTTAATAATGAACATACAGCACTGGAATTGTTACAGATCATAGCCCTCTAGACAACACAACTATTCAACAAAGTTGCCATGCATTTATACACATTTGCACCATCATTGAACCCAGGCATCAAAACCAATTTGGGGGAAAAAAAGTCACACTTTTGCTTCTTAACCTATTTTTGTCACCATGTCTGTCACTGTGAATCACTTCAACAACACATCCTCAATTGACATCTGTGACATATGTTGGCACAGCGGTATCTGTTTCTCTGTAACCCAACTCTTTCACGCAGTACCACACACAGCTGGTGTTGACTGCAGCATCACCGCACGCTTGGTTCATGGATGACATAAAATCAGCTTTAAAACGGTGGGTCAAGAAGCAAAATACTGAATTATTCCAAACTGGCTTTGATGCATGTTTTAAACAATGGCATAGATGCACTGTCACAATTTTAAATACCAGTGTTATGCAGGGACACTTTGGTCAATGATCTGTACTAATTCTGCTGTTCTTTGTCCACTATTAATTTCTTGATGAATCAAGAATCAATAGTTAAGTTTCATCTTTGATGGTGATTATGTCTGTCAATCACATTAAAACACGTACCATGCCCCCTTTTCACAATATTCGTGTCACATGCCTGACCTGAGTCTCAGCAAGACATGGCAGAATCAGAAGCAGCTGTGGAGATATCTGACTCTGCTCTATATGACATGTCAGGGCCAAAAACATTTGTGGACCATGAAAGTACAACCACAAAAAATTTGCCAGCAACTAAAATCTTCTCAATCTTACTGTCTGCTGTCTCGTCTCATTACATTTTGTATGTTACTTCCTAATCCTACTAGCATGTGCCTTTGGCATCTCAAGTAATGTAATTTGTGTCCTAACAAAAATAAATATTCTAATAAAATACAGTCCTCAGTGATGAATGTCTTGTCACAAAATCATGCATGGAACATATCAAGTTCCTATAAAAACAAAAATTACATTAGAAATGCAGAAAACTCTGCCATTTATGTTGCCTCACAACTAGTGTTGTCAGACTCACTCACTACCAACTTTGGTCAATTTTCTACTTGTCCCAGAGCTTAAAAATGAACATAAACAGTCTCGACTGCAAAAAACTTTATTTTTGTAGTTACTGGTTTCTGTCAGTTACTGACCACCTTCTGACCACATATAATGCTGACAGGTGTTGGCAGAGAACAGAGCAGGCATTACAAAATGCATTAATGTCAATTGCGGAGTTTTGTGGAGTCCATACCACCTACCATCAGATAGTAACAGAAGGAAACTAGCAACCACAAAAATAACGGTTCTTGTGGTCGAGACTGTTTATGTACATTTTAAAGTATTAAGGAAAACTACTGTTCAAGAAAATTGTTCTCAAAAATTACTGTCCCAAAGCTATCGCTGTGTTGAAGTTTTGGGTTGAGAAAGGAGAGATGAATTTGAGGTGGGCTTCTGACTTAATAATTTCGATCTCCTTCTGGTAAACAGTTGAAGAGACTTCATTTTGTTCCAGAGTGCAATAGATCTTGAAGATATGCATAGCAGTTCTGG